>NC_039358.1:170884041-171252464 GCF_003573695.1 Papaver somniferum
ATGTTAGCTTGGTAACAAAGCATTCAATATTCACCGTTAGATGAGAACCTGATTAGATTCAAGCTAATATTTCTCAACCGTTGGATCGAAAACTTAGCTTGTTACACACAAATGAAATGTCCAATTTTGGGTTTATGTAACCGTTCCCAAACATTAACATTTGTTGGTTCAACAATAGTTAACCAAATGGTTAGCCATATGATCACTTTCATATCCACCATATTCTTCTTCACCATAACTAGTTCAAATGACTCAAATGAACTAGTTAGAGAGTTGTTCAATTGCTTAGATTTTATGTAACTACACAAGACACAATCGAAGCAAAAACGGTTTGATTCATTCAAATCGGTTCATGAACTTTATAGCCACGGTTTGCAAAAGCATTCCTTAGTTTATATAAACATGAGTTTGAGAACGACCGATTTTAGATATAACCTGCTCAAGTTCGGACTGGGTTCACGGACTTAAGCTCACGGAAGGAGTTCACAAACTCCAGTAGAAATTCTCGGTTCGAGAACTTCCGCCAGTTCGCGGACGCAGACTTGGCTCACGCCACATTCCGTTTCTCTTGATCAACAAAGTTCGCAAAATTTGGTTCAAGGAATAAGGACTTATACATATATGTGTTTCCACAACAATGCTTATATCCTACCAATGGTTATGTAATCTAAACTCTTATTTCAATCATTGAAACATTCCCAGAGGACGTTATATAACCGTTATTCACAGACCATTTTTTGTCAGAGAAATTTCCAAAGTGATTGAAACATAACATGACGTTCGTCACTAGGTAAAGATGAATTTGGCAAAAGCGAAAGCTTACCAACACATATTTAGAGAAATAGATAGGAGAGTTACACTCGGCTCGAAGTAACAAATGTGTATAACAAAAGTCTATATATCAAAACGACTTTTGTCTCAAGAGTAGGAGATAGAGTAGATAGACTTTTGAGTGACAGATAAGTTCAAGTCTCCACATACCTTTTAGTCGATGAAGATCCACCAGTTCCTTGAGTAGTCCTTTGTCTTGTATGATGATTTCCATGGAGTCTTAAGCTCAACTACACTTTCTATCCTAGTCTGAGACCTTTAGCTATATAGGCTAGAAATCAAGACTTATAGTTTTGATCACTAACATTGACAAACATGCTTGAGATAGCAACGCATGCGAGTTCGACCGAGCAATGCTCTAACAATCTCCCACTTTGTCAATTTTAGTGACAACAATATTAATACATATGGAATACAAAAAATAAATAAATTACCTTTTGTAGCTCCTATTCCACATGCCTAATCTTCAACATTTCTCGAAATCTTCGTCACTTCCAAGTACTCCAATGATCCCAAAGGTTGTAAGTTTAGTATCATCGTTGTTGAAAATCCGTAGCTATAACAACAAGAAAACAATAGCCCTCCATCTCACATGGAAACCACTCCCCCTTACATAATAATCTGAAAGCCATATGTATTTGTAGTGTGAACTACATATTAATTCTCCCCCTTTTTGTCAATAAAATTGGCAAAGGTACAAGAACGGGATCCTAATGAAATTTCCGAAAGAGATATTTCTTGACCAAAAGAAAGCAAAAGTATATCATATTGTTAGAGCATTTCTCGGTCGAACTCGCATGCGTTGCTATCTCAAGCATGTTTGTCAATGTTAGTGATCAAAACTATAAGTCTTGAATTCTAGCCTACATAGCTAAAGGTCTCGGGCTAGGATAGAAAGTGTAGTTGAGTTTAAGAACTCCATGACAATCATCATACAAGACGAAGGACTACTCAAGGAACTGGTGGATCTTCATCGAATAAAAGGTATGTGGAGACTTGGACTTATTTGTCACTCAAAAGTCTATCTATTTTATCTCCTACTCTTGAGACAAAAGTCGTTTTGATATATACTTATATGAGAATATAGCAATTGAACAACTGTTTAACTGGTTTCATTTGAGTCATTTGAACTAGTTACAGTTAAGATGAATAAGGTTGATATGAGAGTGTTCATATAGCTAACCTCGGTTAATACAGTTGAGCCAACATGGTGTACACGTTTAGGTACTGTTACTTAAACTTAAATGAAGGTACATTTTATTTGTGTATAACAAGCTAAGTTCGATCTAACGGTTGAAAGATATCAGCTTGAATCTAATCAGGTTTTTAACTAACGGTGAATATTGAATGCTTTGTTACCAAGCTAACATTGATTGCAAACCCTGATTTGAAAACTATATAAGGGAGAACTCTAGCAACTGGGAAACCTAATCCCCACACCTTACGTGTGATACTAGTTGCATAGCTATAGTCGATTCTCCTTTAACCTTTGGTTTCTTCTTATAAACCAGGTTAACGACTTAAATACTTCATTGGGATTGTGAAGCCAGACCGATACTACATTTCTTGTAGTTGTGTGATCTGATCTTGCATCTTTTATCGTTACGAGTCTGATTGTAATAATTGGCTCGAGATTTTATATCTCCGATAGACAAGATAGAAAAGTAATCACAAACACTTCGTCTCATCGTTTGTTATTCCAAAATATCTTTTTTCACTGCGTCGATTAATATTATTGTGAGGTGATCAATAATACTAGGCTGTTCTTCGGGAATATAAGACCGGTTTATTGATTGGTTTCTATTCACCTTGATTTATCAAAAGACAGAACAAATCTCATAGGTATATTCGTGGGAGATGGATTTATCTATTACCGTGGACTTTTCTGTGTGATACAGATTTGTTTATTAAAGTCTCCGACTTTGGGTCGTAGCAACTCTTAGTTGTGGGTGAGATCAACTAAGGGAATCAAGTACGTAGTATCCTGCTGGGATCAGAGGCATAGGAGCATAACTGTACCTTGGATCAGTGTGAGATTGATTGGGGTTCAACTACAGTCCAGACCGAAGTTAATTTGGAGTAGGCTAGTGTCTGTAGCATCTTAATACGGTGTGTATTCAATCTGGACTAGGTCCCGGGGTTTTTCTGCATTTGCGGTTTCCTCGTTAACAAAATTCTGGTGTCTGTGTTATTTCGATTCCGCATTATATTTGTTTATATAATTGAAATATCACAGGTTGTGTGTTGTTCAATCAATTAGAATATCCGACCTTTTGGTTGTTGATTTAAATTGATTGACACTTGGATAGTGGTTTTTGGTACCATCCAAGTTATCTCTCTTTGATAAAGACTCGCAGATTTCTATTTGCTTGAGTAAAGATCAAATCGAGAGATTGAGATACAAACTCTTTGATATACTTTTATCTAGATTGAGTCAGACTCTCTAGTTGATTCTCTAGAAAGTATATTAGAGTTTGTTCATACAGATTGCTAGTCAAATTGTTGGATGTGGTTGTTGTACCCCTACTTTTTCAATTGGTATCAAAGCAGGAAAACACGTTCAAGACCTCACAAGTCTGTGTTTGTAGTGATCTGACTCTATGGACAGAAAAGTCTCTAGAAACGCTTCACCAGGATTAAAAACCAATCGTAGAAAAGTTCTAATAAACTGGTTATTCTCCAGAAAAAGTCGATTGAACAAATCCAGATCAATTCTGATCTCATAGCAGAAATTGTAATGCTTAAGGATTTGAAATATGTTAAAATCCCTTTAATGGATTTGAATAACTTCAGTTGCTTATCTCTGAAGAACAGTCATAAGTCAAGTAATAAACAACATTCACAGGTTGTCAAAACTGATATGACTCAGAAATTTTCTGACGATTCCAAAAATGTTAGCCCATGTTTGTTTTGTGATTCCTCTAATCACTTTCAACATACTTGTATGTCCTTCAAAAAGAGACTGAAAGTTGCAAGTAATCTTCACACGAAAACTAAACAACTTAGTGCTTCTCTAAAAGGACGTACAAAACTATCAAGAAACCCTAAACAAGAAAGTACTAATAGTGTCGGAGCTTTTGCTTTAAAATCAACATCACCCTTTTTATGGTTTCTTGACAGTGGATGTAGCAGACATATGACAGGTGATCTCACATGGTTTGTTTCTTCTGACGACTATGAAGGAGGACCAGTAATTTTCGGAGATGGGAGTTGTTGCTACATTAGCAAGAAAGGGACGATCAAACTGCCCGGCGTACCTGAAATCCATGATGTAGAATACGTAAAAGGTATGACTGCAAATCTTCTTTCTATTAGTCAAATTTGTGACAAAGGCCATCGAGTTGTCTTCAATGCAAATGAATGTGACATTGTCGACAAAACTGGGAAAGTAATTTTTAAGGAACTCGTGGTAAAAACAAATGTTATCTTCTTGATACTCAGTTTAACAATTGTTGCAATTTGACTAAGGTGGAATCGACACATCTTTGGCATGAGCGTTTTGGTCACATCAACTATCGTCTTCTAACTAAGATCATTAACAAAGAACTTGTTAGAGGCGTTCCCAAAATCAATGCAAAGATTGAAGGTGTGTGTGGTGCCTGTCAAAAGGGTAAACAAACTAAATTTCACCATAAATCATCTCGATATATTCTCACTAAAGCTCCACTTGATTTAATTCATATGGATCTCTTCGGACTAATTCAACAACCCACCGTTGCTGGTAAGAAGTATGCTTTAGTTATGGTAGATGATTACACCAGATTCACTTGGGTTGTGTTTCTGTCTCATAAAAATGAAACCCTTGATGAATTCAAGATTATTGTTAAAAGAATCCAGAACGAACAAGGTCGCAAACTAAAGAAAATTAGGAGGGACCGTGGAACTGAATTCAAGGACACCAAGGTGTTTGAATTTTGTGACGAACTGGGGATCATTCAACAATATTCACCACCCATTACTCCTCAAGCTAATGGAGTTGCAGAAACAAAGAATAGGAACATTCAGGAAATGGACAGGTTAATGCTCCACAACAAAAACTTACCTCTAAGATTTTGGGGAGAAGCTGTTTTTACGACATGTTATTTGATCAACCGTATTTACTTACGATCTAAAACCCTAAACACTCCTTATGAGTTGTGGTATGGAAGAAAACCCGACATGCACTATCTTAGAGTGTTCGGAAGTAAATGCTACATTCTAAAAGGTCGATAACATAGAGAGAAATTCGATACCAAAAGTGATGAAGGTATCTTTCTTGGTTATGCTTCTGATAGCCATGGTTTTCGAGTGTTTAATCTCAGAAATCAGGTCATGATGGAGTCTGCTAATGTCATCATCGATGATATTAGTGATTTTCATCATGATAATCCTCCTGCTGAATTGCCTACAACCGAGACAATTGAGAAAGTCAAAGAAATACCAGAATCAGTTGAAGTTATCCCAACTGTTGTTGATCCTGATATTTCTAGTGACAAGGAGAAGAGCACTGATCAGTCTACTCCTGACGAACAAGAACGTGTCCCTCCACAACACCTCTGGGTTCAAAGGAATCATGATCCCAACAATATTATTGGGGGAAGAGATTATACAACTAAGACTAGAGGGAAACTTCAAAACATGTGCAATTTTGGTTGTTATCTGTCACAAGTAGAACCGAGGAATATTGATGAAGCTCTGATCGACCCCTTTTGGGTGAATGCAATGCATGAAGAGTTAAATCAATTTATAAGACAAGACGTATGGGAACTCGTACCTTGTCCCTCTAATGTTAATATTGTTGGAACAAAATGGATATTCAAGAACAAGTCTGATGAATTTGGCACAATTATCAGAAATAAAGCCAGACTTGTCACTCAAGGATATTCACAGATTGAAGGTATCGACTTTGACGAAACCTTTGCTCCTGTGGCACGCCTTGAGTCCATTATACTTTTATTAGATCATGCTTGCTTTCTCAAGGTTAAGATTTTTCAAACGGATATAAAATCCGCGTTCCTAAACGGAATTCTAAAGGAAGAAGTCTATGTTGCTCAACCTAAAGGATTTGAAAACCTTGATTTCCCATATCATGTTCTTGAGCTCAAAAAGGCATTATATGGGTTGAAACAAGCACCAAGAGTCTGGTTTGAAAAACTTACTACTTCTCTTATTAGAAAAGGTTTTTCAAGAGGTGGAGCTGATAAAATTTTGTTTACCAGATGGAGCGGGAAAGATGTTGTCATTGCTCAAGTCTATGTAGATGATATCACCTATGATTCAACTTCAGAAAAGCTTGCAAAGGATTTTCAAGTTTCACTTGCTAAAGAGTTTGAAATGAGCAATGTTGGTGAAATAAAGTTCTTTTTAGGATCGCAGATTCAACAACATAAGGATGGAATCTACTTATCTCAAGAAAAATATGCAAGGGATCTTGTTACAAGATTCGGTCTAGATAAGTCAAGTCCGAAACTGACACCTATGCCCACTACTGGTAAACTACACAGAGATGAGAAAGGAGTAAAAGTAGATCAAAAATTATATCGATCTATTATTGGTAGCTTTTTATATCTTACAACCACTAGAACTAATATTTCTTTTAGTGTTGGTTGTTGTGCTAGAATTCAGGATAATCCAAAGGAGTCTCATCTTGCAGCTGCAAAGAGGATCATACGATATGTTAATCACACTGTCGGGTATGGTCTATCTTACACTTTTGATACTAACACTGATCTTTCTGCTTATTCAGATGCTGATTGGGCATGATGTGTAGAAGACAGAAAAAGTACATCAGGGGTTTTCTACTATGTAGGACTGAATCTTGTGGCTTGGCATAGCAAGAAATAGAATTCACAATCCCTATCTACATGCGAAGCAGAATATATTGCTGCTGGATCATGTTGCACTCAACTCCTGTGGATGAAACAAATGCTAGCTGATTATGGAATTGATACTGGAATAATAAAGATCTTTTGTGATAACTCTAGTGCGATTCGAATCACTGAGAAACCCGTTGAGCACTCAAGAACAAAGCACATTGATATAAGGTACCATTTTATTCGAGATCTCTAAGAAAATGGAATCATAAGTATGGAATTTGTGCCTGCCAAATAACAACTGGCTGATATCCTCACCAAACCATTAGACACTGCTACTTTTCAAGACTTACGGCAGTCTATTGATGTTGTTTTGGTTCATTAATTGTTTCTATGACTCTTGCCCCTGTGCTTATCTCGATCTTTTGGGCAATTGAGTTTGAAACTCCAGTAAATGTTTACTTCAATTCTATATTTGTTTCCGTAGGATTGATTTTTATGTCAGAGTTCTTTGTGTGTTGTGTCAAAAAAAAAAATCCTTATTTTCTTTCGAAATTAAGGTCGCTCTTGTTGTTCTTTAGGGAATGACATTTAATGGGGGAGAGTTCTTTTAAACTTGCGCTTAATTGCCATATATTTGTGGGGAGTGCGGCTGTAGAATATTATAGGGGTTATCTTGTATCTTTATAAACTCCTTGATGAATGCATTTAGCTTCGGCTTTATGATTGCATCTAAAAAACAAGTTGATATTTTTGCTTTCTTTTGGTCAAGAAATGTCTCTTTCGGAAATTTCATTAGGATCCCGTTCTTGTACCTTTGCCAATTTTATTGACAAAAAGGGGGAGAATTAATATGTAGTTCACAGTACAAATACATATGGTTTTCGGATCATTATGTAAGGGGGAGTGGTTTCCATGTGAGATGGAGTATTGACTAAGGGGGAGTGATACATATCACCATAGTATTGTTGTTGAAGTTGTGATACAATTGAACTTTGACGCTGTGTAATGATACTATGACACTGTATAACAATGATTGAGAACTATTATTTTCTTATTGTTATAGATACGGATTTTCAACAATGATGATGCTAAACTTACAACCTTTGGGATCATTGGAGTACTTGGAAGTGATGAAGATTTCGAGTAATGTTGAAGATTAGGCATGTGGAATAGGAGCTGCAAAAGTTAATTTATTTATTTTTTGTATTCCATATGTATTAATAGTTATGCCACTAAAATTGACAAAGGGGAAGATTGTTAGAGCATTGCTCGGTCGAACTCGCATGCGTTGCTATCTCAAGCATGTTTGTCAATGTTAGTGATCAAAACTATAAGTCTTGATTTCTAGCCTACATAGCTACAGGTCTCAGACTATGATAGAAAGTGTAGTTGAGCTCAAGAACTCCATGGCAATCACCATACAAAATGAAGGACTACTCAAGGAACTGGTGGATCTTCATCGACTAAAAGGTATGTGGAGACTTGAACTTATATGTCACTCAAAAGTCTATATATTCTATCTCCTACTCTTGAGACAAAAATCGTTTTGATATATAGACTTTCATTATGCACATTTGCTATTTCGAGCCGAGTTTATCTCGCCTATCTATTTCTCTAAATATGTGTTGGTAAGCTTTCGCTTTAGCCGAATTCATCTTTACCTAGTGACGAAAGTCATGTTATGTTTCGATCACTTTGAAAATTTCTCTAACGAAAAATGGTACGTGAATAACGGCTATATCCATCCTCTGAGAATGTTTCAATGATTGAAATGAGAGTTTAGATTACATAACCATTGGTAGGATATAAGCAGTGTTGTGGAAACACATATATGTATAAGTCCTTATTCCTTGGAACAACGTTTGCGAACTTTGTTGATCAAGAGAAATGGAAGTGGCGTGAGCCAAGTCTGCAAACTGGCGGAAGTTCTCGACCCGAGAATTTCTACTGGAGTTTGTGAACTCCTTCCATGAGCTTAAGTCCGCGAACTTGAGTAGGTTATATCTAAAACCGGTTTTTCTTGAACTCATGTTTATTTAAACTAAGGGATGCTTTTGCAAACCGTGACTATAAAGTTCATGAACCGATTCGAGTGAATCAAATCGTTTTTGCTTCGATTGTGTCTTGTGTAGTTACATAAGATCTAAGCAATTGAACAACTATCTAACTAGTTCATTTGAGTCATTTGAACTACTTATGGTGAAGAAGAATATGGTTGATATGAAAGTAATCATATGGCTAACCATTTGGTTAACTATTGTTGAACCAAAAAACGTTAATGTTTGGGAACGGTTCGTAAACCAAAAATTGGACATTTCATTTGTGTGTAACAAGATAAGTTTTCGACCCAACGGTTGAGAAATATTAGCTTGAATCTAATCAGGTTTTCATCTAACGGTGAATATTGAATGCTTTGTTACCAAGCTAACATTGATTGCAAACCCTGATTTGAAAACTATACAAGGGAGAACTCTAGCAACTGGGAAACCTAATCCCCACACCTTACATGTGATACTAGTTGCATAGCTAGAGTCGATTCTCCTAACCTTTTGTTTTTTTCTTCTAAACCAAGTTAACGACTTAAAGACTTCATTGGGATTGTGAAGCCATACCGATACTAATTTTCTTGTAGTTGTGTGATCTGATCTTGCATCTTCTATTGTTACGAGTACGATTGTAATAATTGGCTCGAGATTTTACATCTTCAATAGGCAAGATAGAAAAGTAATCACAAACACTTCGTCTCATCGTTTGTGATTCCACAATATCTTTTTTTGCTGCGTCGATTAAGATTATTGTGAGGTGATCAATAATACTAGGCTGTTCTTCGAGAATATAAGATCGGTTTATTGATTGGTTCCTTTTCACCTTGATTTATCAAAACACGAAACAAAACTCATAGGCATATTCGTGGGAGACGGATTTGTCTATTACCGTAGACTTTTCTGTGTGATACATATTTGTTTATTAAAGTCTTTGACTTTGGGTCGTAGCAAATCTTAGTTGTGGGTGAGATCAGCTAAGGGAATCAAGCACGTAGTATCATGCTGGGATCAGAGGCTGGTGTGAAAATGGAAAACACACAAAAACTCTTGCAAGTATACAAGGTCAAGTTTTAGTATAGAAAGTAAGAACGGGATCAGTCCACAGGGAGTGGGAGCATACAAGAAATTATCCTAAGCTATCAATGGGTGCAAAGCACTATGGCAGTGAGCAAGGCAAGGTAATATGGCAGATGCAAAGAACCAAGACAGTTAACAAACCAAAGCAGTTAACACAAGATGGCAAAACAGCAAAGATTAAATGGCAGAGGATATAAAATAAAAATAGCAGGGAACCAAGGCTGTAAGCCAAGGGCAGGGGGAGTTTGTGCACTGATTTCAGTGCACAACAGCTACAAATTGCAAGGAATTAAACAAGCAAAACAGGTAAGGAGATAAACTGAACAGGAAGCAAAACAGAACTGAATTTAAGTGACTGTAAAAGGGATTGTGGCTAAGCTAAGGCTTAGTATCCACCTTGTGTCCTAATCAAACAACATATTTCTAGGTTGAGTTGAAAATCCTATGCATACATCTAGAATGGGAGGAAAACTAATTTGCTCACTAGTTTGCCCCTAGCATTGACTGTCTTTTGACAGAACAATCAATCACAGGCACTATGAGCATTAACCTCTTCCCATTGCTCAAGCAAAACATGGCAAGGAGTTAACTATCCTAGCAACTTGTCATTTGACAGTGCATAAGGATTCAACTGAGCCTTAACTTAATGCTACTTAGCTCATGCTCAACATATTACATACACAAGCATTTATCATACAAGATAATTCAAATAACATACACATAACATTCAACTGTCAACTATGATAAAGGGACTGAATTTGAAATTGTAATGAAAATTTCTTCAAAATGTCTACTGGCTAGTCCAGAGATCCCCTTCTATTACACACCCACCCATCTATTTATACAAACAATAAATTTTAACCTAAAATCCCCCAAAACAGTGAACTAGGGTTCTGACAAAAAGTGAGATTAAATCACCTCATACATTGAAAACTACTCGAGAACTTTCACCCATGCTTCCTTGTCGTCTGCTGATGCTACCCATGCCTTCGATTTATCCTCTAACCTCACCTATTTCATCAACTCCTAACCTAGGGTTCCTGTGAGATGAAACGATTAGGAGGTGATGTAATAAGTGGCTAGAAAAGTAGGTCTAAGTGATGATGGCTCGAGTGGTGATGGTTTAATGATTTGGGGGGAGAAGATGGTGGAGTGATTTGGGGGGAGAAGATGGTGGAGTGATTTGGGGGAGCGTCGCTGTTGCAGAAGAGGGGAAGAAGGAGATGGCTCGATGGGTTTTGGTTAGGGTGCGTTTGGTGTGGGTAATAGGATTAGGTTGCTTAGGTGTTGGTAAGGTGCATCGAAATCTGATGCATGATGACGCAGCGACCGTTGGATGATGGAATAGATCCAATCTTACGGTTAAGAAGGAAAACGGGTTTGGGTATTGAATTGTGGGTTTAGGATATGGATTTGGGCTTAGGAATTGGATTTGGGCTTAGGTAATCTTGAGCCCACTTCTTCTTTAAGAACAATTTCTTCCTTTTTAAGCCCATTTTTATCCTTGAGTCTTCCATAACACATTCTTCACTTCTTTTCCGCTAGAGATTCCACCGGCTTTCTCCCGTGTCTTTGCTCTTTTGGCTCCGCAACTCATCTAGTCTTTATTTGGTACCTAAAAATACAAAATTAATTAATAAAAATATTTATTCTTGAAAACAATGAAAATACAGAATATGGGATAAAATGTAGAATTAATGCACAAAAGATGAGTTAAATGCCAAGAAAAATATATAGAAATATGCACTTTTTAGCACTCATCAAATACCCCCAAACCTGAATTTTACTTGTCCTCAAGTAAAACAAAACTAAGGAAATCCTACCTATACCACTGTCGCTGGTCTCTCGAATGCATTTAGCGTATGCACTAAGCCTTTTAAACCACTAAGTGTCCCTAGTGGACGAGTGAAGTCTCGTGAAGGTTTGCTTAGAACGTACCTACAAAGTTCTAGGTCAAAATATAAGCTCATATTCCATCAAATGTGACATGTGCAAAACAGTTTAAGCTCACAGCAAAATGGAGATGTCAATCTAGCTATGTAAGGCACAATCCTAGCACTGATAACAAATAAAGACATGTGATAAGAGTTTAAAGTGTATCTACACATGTGTAAAGAAAGATCGGATGTTATGACTACTAATCACCAAGAGATAGTTTCTCAGGCTAAGAACCGAGGTCGAAATCTAGCTAGCTGTCCGGACTTTACGAGAATTGTGAATGAGTTGGAGGTATTTCACAATTACTCGCGTTGTACATCAATGGCATACACCCTCCTTGCTTATTACAATGAAACAACAAAATGACTCTTTACATGACTCTTATTTACATTGACTACTCTCTTTTATTTTTGGAACAAGAGAGGATGGAATTGATAAATACTTGATTTTTTTTGTATTTTTCTGATTTTTTTTTTTTTTTTAGAAAATGAAACACTTTTGATACAAAGACAAAAGGAAACACAAAATTACATGACACTTTGCAAGAGGTAGCCCTTTTTGATGCACCCAGTTAAATTCGATGGTTGTCTTTCTTAATGTAACCTCCACCTTCTATCCCAACCAACCAAAGAACAAGCTAGTCAAGTTTCGTTCAGTATTCTAAAGTGATTGGCAATCGTGACTTCCTATCAAACACCTTGAAGATCGAGGCCATACATGTATTGGTAGATCGTGCGCGTGCAAATTTCTTATCACTATGTGAATTGTGCTAGAATCAGGGTGCCTAAATATCTAGACTAAGACTCCTAATAATTACATATTTGCACAAGAGTCAACATTTCAAGGTAAATGAGCTCCATTTTTATGATTTTTTTTTTTTAATTTTTTATTTTGATTTTTTCATTTTTTTTCAAAAAGAAGGAGTTCTTGTTTTCAATTATGGCATATTATCAAAGTATCTACTTTTCACCCCCAAACCTAAACTAAACATTGTCCTCAATGTTTCAAAATATGAACAAAATTATAATACAACATATGAAGAGGATCATGTTGAGTAGAGAAAAAGGAAAGAGAATACCCGATTTCGGCGAAAGCAATATTAGAACTCCGTTATTCAAGGCAAGAATCCAACATATTCGGAGTCACAATGGATGAGCACAAAATATATACAAAAGGAAATAAAATATTCGACTAACATATTATCTACAAGAAAATTTGGTTTTTAAAGGGATTGGACTTTTTGGGAAAAATTTGGTTTTGTCGGGAATGAAAACTTTTTTGGTTATTTAGAGAAAGAGTGGACCAGTTTAGTCCACATAGACCGGGTCCTCCAGGTTGGTTGTTTCAATGTCGGGTGGAAATGGCTCAAGGAATGGCTTTAATCTCTGCCCGTTGACTTTGAAAACGTTCTTGTTGGAAACATCCTCCAGCTCTACAGCTCCATGAGGAAAAACTGTGCGTACTAGGTACGGACCCTTCCATCTGGAACGCAGTTTTCCTGGAAAAAGATGTAATCGGGAGTCATACAGCAAGACTTTCTGACCAGGAGTGAAGGATTTGCGTAGAATACGCTTGTCATGAAATATCTTCATCTTCTGCTTATATAACCTGACAATGTCATAAGCCTCATTTCTCAATTCTTCCAACTCGTTGAGTTGAAGTTTCCGTTGAATTCCAGCTTCGTCCAGAGAAAAGTTCAGTTGCTTAATTGCCCAATAAGCTCGATGTTCTAACTCCACAGGAAGATGGCACGGCTTTCCATACACTAAACGATAGGGGGACATGCCAATTGGTGTCTTATACGCTGTTCTATAGGCCCACAAAGCATTCAATCTTATTGACCAATCTTTCCTAGACGGGTTAACCGTCTTTTCTAGAATGTGCTTGATTTCCCTATTAGATACTTCCACTTGTCCACTGGTCTGAGGGTGGTACGGAGTAGCAACCTTGTGAGTTATTCCATACTTGCGTACTAAAAACTCGAAGTGCCTATTGCAGAAATGTGAGCCACCGTCACTGATGATAGCTCTCGGGGTACCAAAACGTGAAAATATGTTTTCCTTTAAAAAGGAAAGTACCACCTTGTGGTCATTTGTTCTGGTTGCGATGGCTTCTACCCACTTGGAGACGTAGTCAACGGCGACTAAGATGTACAACTTGCTGTCAGACATGGGAAATGGACCCATGAAGTCGATCCCCCAAACATCAAAAATCTCAACAATCAGAATAGGATTCAATGGCATCATGTTTCTCCTTGAGATACTTCCTAGTTTCTGACAGCGCTCACAAGCAATACAATACTCATAACAGTCTCTAAACAGCGATGGCCAGTAAATCCCACACTGCAAGATCTTCGCAGCGGTTTTCTTGGCACTAAAATGCCCTCCACATGCTTGGTCATGACAGAAAAATATCACATTTTTCTGTTCGGTGTTGGGGACACATTTCCTAATGATTTGGTCTGGGCAGTACTTAAACAAATATGGGTCATCCCAAAGGAAATGTTTAACTTCAGCCAGGAATTTAGAGCGGTCTTGTCTCGACCAACGTGAGGGCATCCTACCTGTAGCGAGGTAGTTAACAATATCAGCAAACCAAGGAGGGTCTGAGATAGACATCAGCTGTTCATCTGGGACTGATTCTCTAATCAGCTCAAATTCATCAATAGACTCTAAAGTTAATCTAGACAAATGATAAGCAACCACATTCTCACAACCTTTCTTATCACGGATTTCGAGATCGAATTCCTGTAATAATAGTATCCATCGAATAAGGCGAGCTTTAGCATCCTTCTTGGAAAGAAGATACTTCAAAGCCGCATGGTCTGTGTATATGATGATCTTAGACCCTATCAGATAAGATCTAAACTTGTCTAATGCGAAAACGACAGCAAGCAATTCCTTCTCGGTAGTTGAATAATTGAGTTGGGCATCATTAAGGGTTTTGCTAGCATAGTATATCACATGTGGTAGTCTATCAACTCGCTGTCCTAAAACAGCACCAACAGCATAATCAGAGGAATCACACATAAGTTCGAACGGAAGCTTCCAATCGGGTGGTCGGACTATAGGAGCGGTGGTGAGAAGGGTTTTTAATTCCTCCCATGCCTTCACAAGCAGCATCGAAATTGAAGGCAACATCTTTGGAGAGAAGACTGCACAGAGGTCTGGAGATTTTGCTGAATCTTTGATGAATCGCCGGTAAAAACCAGCATGACCTAGAAATGATCTGATCTCCTTCACAGAGCGAGGTTGTGGTAGATGTTGAATGAGGTCAACTTTAGCTTTATCCACTTCAATTCCTTTTTCTGAGATGATGTGTCCTAGAACTATTCCTGAATTCACCATAAAATGGCATTTTTCCCAATTTAGAACAAGGTTCTTTTCTTTACATCTGGATATCACGAGGGCAAGATGCTTCAAACATTCGTCAAACGAGGAACCAAAAACAGAGAAATCATCCATAAAGATCTCGAGAAAACTATCTATCATGTCAGAAAAAATGCTCATCATGCAACGCTGAAAAGTAGCAGGTGCATTACACAACCCGAAGGGCATACGTATAAGCAAACGTCCCAAATGGACACGTGAATGTAGTTTTTTCCTGATCTTCCGGAGCAATGTGAATTTGGTTATAACCGGAAAAGCCATCTAGAAAACAGTAGTGACTGTGTCCAGACACACGTTCTAGCATTTGGTCAATGAAAGGGAGCGGGAAGTGATCCTTCCTTGTTACTGTGTTCAACTTCCTGTAGTCGATGCATACTCGCCATCCTGTGGTTGTACGAGTAGGGACTAATTCATTCTTGTCGTTCTGAACTACAGTAATGCCTGACTTCTTAGGCACAACTTGAATGGGACTAACCCATTTGCTATCAGGTATTGGGTATATGATACCCGCATCAAGTAGTTTCAGGATCTCTCCTTTGACTACATCTCTCATGTTAGGATTAAGTCTCCTTTGCATTTCCCTCGATGGTTTGGCATTCTCTTCAAGGTTAATGTGGTGCATGCAAATGGTGGGACTAATTCCTTTGAGATCTGAGATGGTCCATCCTAAGGCCTCTTTGTGTTCCTTAAGTACTTCTAAAAGCTTACTTTCCTGTTCCGTGTCTAAACATGATGAAATAATGACAGGTAAAGTATCAGAAGAACCTAGGAATGCGTACTTCAACGTACTAGGCAATGTTTTCAATTCAAGCTTGGGTGGCTCAACAATGGATGGAATAGCTTGGAATCAGAGAGTAAGGGTGGTTCCACTTCATATTTCCTTTCAGTGACGTCCATTTGAGGTACAGATTCGAGCAGAGATAGGACGTCACTACAGTATGCATCATCATAGGAATCTGAGTTAAAGTTCTCCATACATGCTTGAAAGGGGTCGACGGATAGAATGTTAGTCAACGAATCTTGTATTAATCCTTCAATCATATTAACTTCATGCACATCATCATCATCAAGATTCACAGGTTGTTGACTAATATCGAACACATTCAATTCTACCGTCATGTTGCCAAAAGACAGTTTCAACACTCCATTACGACAATTAATGATTGCGTTGGACGTAGCCAAGAAAGGACGTCCTAAGATGACAGGAATGTGACAGTCTGGGTTTTGTACAGGTTGAGTGTCTAAGACAATGAAGTCTACGGGAAAATAGAATTTGTCAACCTTGATCAAAACGTCTTCGACCACTCCACGAGGAATCTTGACAGATCGGTCTGCCAGTTGTAGAGTGATAGATGTTGGCTTCAACTCCCCAAGACCTAACTGCTCATAAACAGAATATGGCAGTAGGTTAACACTTGCACCTAGGTCTAATAACGCTTTATTGACCGTGTGTTCTCCTATAGTGCAAGAAATTGTTGGACATCCTGGATCCCTAAACTTGGGTGGAGTTTTGTTCAGAATGATGGAACTCACCTGCTCAGCTAAGAAAGCACGTTTGTGCACATTGAGCTTGCGCTTTTGAGTACACAAGTCTTTGAGGAATTTGGCATAAGCAGGGATTTGCTTGATTGCTTCAAGAAAAGGAATGTTGATGTTGACTCTCTTGAACAGATCTAACATCTCATTGTAATGGGTACTTTTCTGTTGATAGATCAATCTTTGAGGAAATGGGGCAACAGGAGAATGAGTTGGCAAAGGGACATTCACAGCAGTAGAATTGTCAGGCTTTCCAACTTGCTCAGATTCTTTGGTTTTCTGGGGTTGTGGAGACAGCGTGGAATTTGTATCAGATTCATTAGGTTCGCCCACTTTGTTCTCGATGACTTTACCACTTCGGAGGGTGGTAATGGCATGGACTTGATCTGGAGGTTTCCTGCAGGATGAAGAGCCTGTTTGAAATACACTCCTTGGATTTTGTTGGGGTTGGCTCGGAAGTTTACCCTTTTCTCTCTCACTATGGAATCACAGATTTGACCCATCTTTTGATCAAGACTTTTCTGACTTTGCACCAGACTCTGGAACATTTCCTCTAGGGCGGATAATCTCTTGTCGGTATTGTGTTGAGGATATGATTGTTGTTGAGAGTTTGATTGTTGTTGAGGGTTTCTCGGGTGTTGATAACCTTGATTGTTCTGATATCCCTGATTGTTTTGATAGCTCTGATTGGGTTGAGATGGTCCTCCCTGAGTGGGTCCTTTTGACCATGAAAAGTTAGGGTGGTTTCTCCATCCTGGATTGTAGGTCTGTGAATAGGGTTATGTTCTTGTTTTTGAAACATGGCATGTGCCTGTTCAAGCCTAGATTCCTGGACTGCAAGCAAATCGGGACAATTTTGGAATTGATGGTTGGGATCGTTACAAGCGGCACATACAGACGAAGCGACATGTTCTCGGAGAGTAGTGGTGGAAGGTTTTGAATTTTTATGTAGTTCTAACTCTTCTAATCTCCTAACTATTGATGCCATGTTTGCTCTTCCCTCGAAATCTGCTTCAATCCTAAAAGCCTTCGCTTCGGATGTAGTCTTTCTGGGTTCACGGATGGATTCCCACTGTTGCGTCTTTTCAGCTACTTCAATCAAGAAGTCCCAAGACGCATCAGCAGTTTTGTCTACGAATAGACCATTACACATCGACTCAACCGTTGTTCGGGTGGACACATCTAGACCTTCATACAAAATTTGCACAAGTCTCCATTTTTCAAAACCATGATGGGGACATTGGAGCAATAATTCATTGAATCTCTCCAGTATCTAGCTAAGGTCTCACCCTCTAATTGCACAAAGCTATTCAGACTTTGACGAATTGTCGCAGTCTTGTGATTCGGGAAAAACTTTTTGAAAAACTCCTTTATGAGGTCATCCCATGTCATGATGGATTGAGGCTGTAAAGCATAAAGCCAGGCCTTTGCCTTATCTTTCAGGGAGAAAGGAAAGAGCCTTAACTTTAGGGTTTCGTCGGACATTTGAGTGAAACGCAGAGTTCCACAAATTTCCTCGAATTCTCTCACGTGGTGGTACGGGTTTTCATTCTCAACACCTCTAAAAATAGGAAGCATCTGTATTGTGCTCGATTTCAGCTCATAATGGCCATTATCCTCGGGTAGCACAATACAAGAAGGTTGACTGATCTAGTTGGGTACATATAATCCTTGAGGGTACGGGGTTCTCCCATTGTTTCGGTTTGATCTGGGCTGTCTACTCAGAACTCAGAATTTCGATAGGTTCTTCTTGATTAATTCTAACAAGTCTGTTTGTTTCTCTATAGGTCACAGTCATGTCCTTGTAGGTACCTCAACTAACATGTTGGTCAGACAGAGCAATCGGAAACAATTTGGCCCACAAGGGTTACGAAGATTGGTTTTGAATGGGTTTTGATGATTTGGTTTTGAGTGGGTTTTGGTTTTAATAAGGGATTTTGTTTTTGGTTTAAAATTGGGCTTTGGAAAATTTTTGAACTAAACCTAGCATAAATTAGCACAACCCATAAAAGAAAATAAAAACAATAATAATAATTAAGACAAGCCCATAAAAGAAAAAGAAAAAGAAAAATAAAGACAAAAAATAATTACAGTCCCAAATAAAAAAAAAAAAGAAAAAGAAAATAAAGGAAAATAAAAATTATTACAATCCAAAATAATTAAATTAATTATTACAAGCCCGAATTTGAATTTAAATGAGGCCCAAGTGGGTTAACTCATGGGTTAGGCTTACTTGATTTTTGGAGGGAAGCCCAAAAATAGGCTTTTGGTCCCCTTTTAGTTGCACAGCCCAGTTGGGCTTTAGGATCGTCCTAAGTAGCTCACGCAGCAAGCCCAGCAACAACAGTTGGGTTTAACAGCCCAGCAGAAGCAACAGCAACGAAGCCCACCTCAGTTGGACGAGCCCAGCAACTTGTTGAGATGCAGCAGCCCAGGAGCAACAGCAGCACAGCCCAGCGGCAGAGATGCACTAGCTTTGGGCTTGGTCTGGCAGCAGCAGCAGCTTCCTTGGCCAGGTTCAACAGCAGCAGAAACTCACCAGTCCCAGCTGCAGCAACAGCAACAGACAAGGTTTCAGCAGCAGCAGCAGCTCAGGTGGCCAGCAACACAGTTCTGCAGCAAAAACTTGGTGTGAAAATGGAAAACACACAAAAACTCTTGCAAGTATACAAGGTCAAGTTTTAGTATAGAAAGTAAGAATGGGATCAGTCCACAGGGAGTGGGAGCATACAAGAAATTATCCTAAGCTATCAATGGGTGCAAAGCACTATGGCAGTGAGCAAGGCAAGGTAATATGGCAGATGCAAAGAACCAAGACAGTTAACAAACCAAAGCAGTTAACACAAGATGGCAAAACAGCAAAGATTGAATGGCAGAGGATATAAAATAAAAATAGCAGGGAACCAAGGATGTAAGCCAAGGGCAGGGGGAGTTTGTGCACTGATTTCAGTGCACAACAGCTACAAATTGCAAGGAATTAAACAAGCAAAACAGGTAAGGAGATAAACTGAACAGGAAGCAAAACAAAACTGAATTTAAGTGACTGTAAAAGGGATTGTGGCTAAGCTAAGGCTTAGTATCCACCTTGTGTCCTAATCAAACAACATATTTCTAGGTTGAGTTTAAAATCCTATGCATACATCTAGAATGGGAGGAAAACTAATTTGCTCACTAGTTTGCCCCTAGCATTGACTGTCTTTTGACAGAACAATCAATCACAGGCACTATGAGCATTAACCTATTCCCATTGCTCAAGCAAAACAGGGCAAGGAGTTAACTATCCTAGCAACTTGTCATTTGACAGTGCATAAGGCTTCAACTGAGCCTTAACTTAATGCTACTTAGCTCATGCTCAACATATTACATACACAAGCATTCATCATACAAGATAATTCAAATAACATACACATAACATTCAACTGTCAACTATGATAAAGGGACTGAATTTGAAATTGTAATGAAAATTTCTTCAAAATGTCTACTGGCTAGTCCAGAGATCCCCTTCTATTACACACCCACCCATCTATTTATACAAACAATAAATTTTAACCTAAAATCCCCCAAAACAGTGAACTAGGGTTCTGACAAAAAGTGAGATTAAATCACCTCATACATTGAAAACTACTCGAGAACTTTCACCCATGCTTCCTTGTCGTCTGCTGATGCTACCCATGCCTTTGATTTATCCTCTAACCTCACCTATTTCATCAACTCCTAACCTAGGGTTCATGTGAGATGAAACGATTAGGAGGTGATGTAATAAGTGGCTAGAAAAGTAGGTCTAAGTGATGATGGCTCGAGTGGTGATGGTTTAATGATTTGGGGGGAGAAGATGGTGGAGTGATTTGGGGGGAGAAGATGGTGGAGTGATTTGGGGGAGCGTCGCTGTTGCAGAAGAGGGGAAGAAGGAGATGGCTCGATGGGTTTTGGTTAGGGTGCGTTTGGTGTGGGTAATAGGATTAGGTTGCTTAGGTGTTGGTAAGGTGCATCGAAATCTGATGCATGATGACGCAGCGACCGTTGGATGATGGAATAGATCCAATCTTACGGTTAAGAAGGAAAACGGGTTTGGGTATTGAATTGTGGGTTTAGGATATGGATTTGGGCTTAGGAATTCAATTAAACTAACCACAAGAGAACCCATGATTAATTTAATCGACAAATGCTCAACATAAGTGAACTTATGGAGACTCAAAATATACAATTAGATTAATCACAAGAGAACCCATAATTAATCTAATCGAAATACACAATCAAACTAATCACAAATGTAATCAATTTAATTGGTCGTGCTCGACATAAGAAAACTTACGGCGCAACAACTAAATAACCAAACAAGATGATTAATTTAGTTGAACATGCTCGACAGAAAGTACCTTACGGAACAACAACATAGCTAATCATGAAAATAATCAACTTGGTCGTGCAATGCTCAACATAAGACACTTTACGGAGCCTAACAATAATACATAAAATATGGATCTGGGAAGATCAATTACTGCGGAATACACAAGGATTCATTCTATTTTCCTTCACTATTTGCATAACGATATTTAATAGACATAATCATTGCAAACAAAAGATTTTAACCTATCTTCCATCAACAATTGACATAATAGGCTTAACTTTTGTATTTGTCAAAAGTATATGTGAATACCAATATTCTGTGGAGCACGTGTCATGATCTTAGTGGCCGCACATATATTCAACTGTGTAGCCTTCGCTGAACTGAGAAGCCTAAGTAGCAAAGGATACCTCCGCAGATCTACTTTATCTCATCCAAGAAAGAAGGCTTAAACGGTCAAGATAAGAATGGTAAAAGCCTAGTCTACAAAGAGGCAGCTGGCGAGGGTACAGAGGTAGATGACGCATCTAATCAACATTAAATGCTCAAATCTCTTATCTACACGCATGAATCAAGGCACGTGGAGAGAGAAGGCGTGGAAGAACCCGATTAGCGGAAGCTGGCGGTGAATGAAGGTACAACCTGTACTAAGGTTGGGTAGTTCCCGAAGGAACGTGGGCCAGATGAGGTGGCGAAAAACAAACGAAAAAGTTACGCGGTGGAAGAAGGTACCATTAGTACGAAAGGTATATCAGCAGACGATGGACCCATAAGCAACAAAGATATACCTGGAGCAAGAGGGGATATAAATACCAAGCCTCACCAACAAACTAAGGGCATTCAATATCTAGGAGAGAAAATCTAGTCTTAAGCTTATACCTCTTTAATGTTTAGAACTTAAGTATTTACTTCCACTTGAGTTCTCTCTATTACTTTCAGAAGCATTTAAGATCTTTGTAACCACCTCAAACTTAATATAAAACAATCACTCATTACCCCGTGTACGTAGACAAATGTCGAACCACGTAATCTCTTGTGTCTCATGATAACTTAGAAGCTTTTACATTATATTTGTGTTCTTCGTTATTATTGCGATCTTAGATATCATTTATTACTTAGCATTATCAGTTCAACAGAGGTATCAATACTGCTTAGTATCAGATCCTCAGAGTTGTATACATTATGTAGACTATGGGAAAACGAGTAGTCACAGTTTGGCGCCCACCGTGTTTTGCTCACGAACCTGAGTTTAGACACAATTTTACATTTTACTTACACATCTTCTGAAACGAAGGGATCTGTGTTCCAACGATGAATCTCACTCTCTAGTGATTCGTTCATCCATTATTTGTGTATGTTTTTTTGAGTTCATAGCCTCTAAAAACGTGCCTTGTTACAGATCCACAATTTTTTTCAAAAAACATACTCACAAAACGCCAAAATGTTTGTTTTATACTAAAACAACCCTTCTTAAACATAGCATATTTTAGATCTGAGAACCTTTGACTGACAGAGGAATCTCAGTCGAATTTTAAAGAAAAAGATCTTCTAACGCATTTAATAACCTTGTTTTTCGCAAGATCTGACGCCCTTTTTCATTGGTTTTCAATGTTTTAAGGTTGTTTTTTCCAAGGGTGTCATAAGCATTTAATACCCGTTTGTCAAAAACGTTATCTCAGTCTTTTTTCTGAAAAAGCTGCTTAGCCGTCTTCCGTGTCAGAGCATTAATTGCTACTTTTAATGAAGATACCCAAGTAGCAGACTTTTTCGCCTTTTCTGTGACCACAGGATAACAAAAGCCGAAGGCATGCATAAACCAACTGATGTACCAACAAGCTCACGACCAACTATCACAAGAGGGAAATCCCAAAAGCCGTCTCAAGCAAACCAAAGGAATGAAGCGGAGGACGGAAAAAGCGAAATAGCAAGAAGAACAATTGCTAAAAAATCACTTATTCCTGCTGAAGGGATGGGGCAGACATCGGGAGCCCAACCAATCTACAACATTCCATTACCAGAGTACGCTACAACTACAAAGTCACCTGTGGCCAACACAGGGTTACCCAGAACCTTAGCTCATACGGGACGAGGGTTGGGAAACCTAACCCCAATTCAGATAGATCCAGACGCGCCAATTGTAGACGAAGGAGTGGAAAACTCTGAAGACCCAGCCGACAACACTCCTCAGGGAGGTGGAACCCGCAACAAAGACCAAATGGCGGCACAAATAGCAGCTTTGTTACTCTGTAACAAGGAAAACGAATATGCAATGCACGAGATGGCCCATGAGAACCAGAACCTCAAAGGTATGCTAGACATACAAATCGAAGGTTCCCAAACTCACCCTCCGCAACAGAGGCGTAAAAACGAGCTATCTCAGGAAGACGAAGGGTGGATCTCAACCCACCAAAGACGAATCAACCTAAGGGAGCAAGGAGAGTGCACCATAATCTAGACGAAACAGATTCAACATACAAACCCTCTCAGACCTACTACGACGAAGCATTTTCCAAAGATGCTCACAATGTGAACATGGTCATGGAGAAAATGGAGAAAATGCGGAAGGATATCCAAGGCCTAAAAACTGTCCACGCAGGCGCAAGACTAGAAGAAGTGCTACAAGAGGTAACCACATCCCCACTATCTTTTCGCATTTTGAGGGAATCCATCCCTCCGAAATGCCCGGTGCCTACATTCCAAGCATACAACGGTACCTCATATCCTGCATCCCACCTACGGTATTACACTCGTGTCCTTGCCCATTGGGAAAGAAACGAGGTGGTACTTTTTAGGTACTTCCCAACAAGCTTAACGGGATCAACACTAGCCTGGTATGAAAACTTACCAGTGAACTCAATTGACTCCTTCGAGCAATTATTTACGGTGTTTTTGGAGACATACATGTACAACAAATCAACAAAGGCAGGGTTAGATAGGCTATTTGCTTTAGCTATCAGACCCCGGGAAACACTGATGCAGTCACAGATAGGTGACAAAAGACATGCCAAGCAATTGGGAAAGTCAATCCAGAAATTAGCATAAACTGCTATAAGTACGGACTTGATAGAACCTCAGACATCTTCATGGAGCTTCACAACAGAGCCCTCAATTGCGAAGGAGAGCTCAGGGTTGTCCAAGACCGTTACATCAGACTCGAAGAAATCCAGAAGGACAACCCCAGGGAACAACCAAAGACAACAACAACTCCACAGCGAACTAACTCTCTGGAACCAATTCCGAAGGTACCTAAGCGACAAAACGAAGCCTAGGCCAGGACCAGCTCTCGAGACAAGCGATCCAGACACGGAGATGGAAAAAGAGGCAAAGGAAGAGGAGAATTTATGGATAAAATCTACACGAAGTTGAATACAACTTTCTCTCACATCCTAAGCAAGGATGGAGCAAGGCCAGGCTTTCCTTACCCTAATACTAGGGGAAAGCAGCCAGAAAAGACGAAGGAAGCTAAGGAGTACTTTGTGTACCACCAATACTGCTGATACATGCTACCACCTGCGCAGCGTGATCCAAAGATTCATCGACGAAGGCAAATTCATGGAGTACGCACAGCTACAGCCAGCAGAGACTGAGGAGATCCCAAAGAAAAGGGTAGAACTACCTCAGGATGGAAAATACATCAACATGATCACCTTCTCCAGTGGAAGCCAAGAATAAATGCTCGAAGACATACTCGAGTTAGCTCGAAACAGAAAGAAGATTGAATCCCGTGAAGTGTTCAAGCTAAGTGGACCACCCACTAGCACTTGGGAGGAATGGATGACCACGCCATTAACCTTTTCAACAAAGGACGTCAACCAGGAGGTTGAAATGCACAACGATCCACTAGTGATCACTCTTCCAATACACTGATGGAATGTTACGAAGGTCCTCGTGGATGGGGGCAGTTCGTTAAATGTGCTATTTTACGAACCCTACCTATGCATGGGTTTGACAGCAGAGAAAATGGATTATTCCACTTGCACAATATATGGTTTTAACAGAGCAGTCTCTAGACCAAAGGGAGAAATCATCTTGCAGGTACATGCAGGACCCTTAGTAACCAATACACGCTTCTGTGTGGTAAAAGCACCTTCGCCCTACAATGTAATCATGGGCAGGCTACGGGTCCATAGATTGCGAGGAACATCTTCGACGTATCACCAATACCTACGCTTTCCTACACCTATGGGTGAAATGGAAATCAAAGGCGACCAGCAAGACGCAAGGCTATGCAATCTACCGGAAATCAGACTCAACGAAGAAAGAACTGCTGCTCAACATCATGAAAGAAAGAGACGCAAGGCAAATATCAAGGAAGTGCAGGACGCAGCCTCCTTAGTACCCAAAGCCGTCCCAACCCCGGAGACAAGCACCTCTGCCACTCCAGGCGCAGATGTCTGCGCTAAATGACAATTACAGAAAAGCACTCCTCAACGACCTCAACAACAAATCTGCTCACCAGTGGAAACAACAAAGAAAATCAACATCGGGACGGAGGCAGAACCAAAGATGCTCAATATCGGAACTTTACTTGAAGAGGAAGAGGAGGTGCAACTACAAAGGTTACTAAAACAGTACGTAGACTTCTTTGCATGGTCAATGGAAGACATGCCAGGAATTGATCCGAATTTGGTCTCACACCACCTTCATCTCAGACCGGAAATACTACCATTTAAGCAACACATATGTAAGGTGGCGGACATCTACCACGAAGGGGTAGAAAAAGATTTGCAAAAGTTACTTGCAGCTGGATTCATACGAGAAGTCAAATATCCCACGTGGATATCCAACATGGTCATTGTTCCTAAGAAGAACGGAGGCGTGCGCATTTGCATCGACTTTAGCAATCTCAACAAAGCGTTCCCCAAGGATAGCTACCCACTGCCAAATATTGACCAGCTGGTCAATGCAACTGAAGGCCACCAAAGGCTATCTTTCATGGATGGATACTCAGGCTATAACCAAATAGCCCTTGCAGAAGAAGATCAGGATCATACTTCGTTCTTTACCCCACGAATCCTGTATTGCTATACAAGGATGCCTTTTGGACTAAAGAACGCGGGGGCAACATACCAACGATTAGTAGACAAAATCTTCAAGCCATGGATAGGCAAAATACTGGAGGTCTACGTGGACGACATGCTCGTCAAGAGCAAAGAAGCAAAAAACCATCTCTCAGACCTAAGGGAGATATTTGAAGCCATGAGGAACTTCCACGTGAAGGTGAACCCGGACAAATGCACGTTCGGCGTTACCTCAGGAAAATTCTTGGGTTACTTGGTCACCAAACGAGGAATCAAAGTAGACCCTAAAAGGGTCAGAGCAATAATGGAGATGTCATCTCCACAAACTCTAAAAGGAGTACAAAAGCTAAATGGAATTTTAGCTTCCATGGGAAGATTCATATCAAGGTCGTCAGATAAATGCAAAACATTTTTTGACACACTAAGGAAAGGAAGCAGGTTTACATGGACCGAAGAGTGCGAACAAGCTTTTGACAAGATCAAAGAGTACTTAGTATCAGTACCCATCTTGCAGAAACCGGATCCAGGTGAAATACTCACCCTATACCTAGCAGCAACAAGCTACGCTGTGAGCGCAGTATTGGTACGAGACCAAGGGAAAGGAGAAAAGACCGTATACTACATCAGCAAGACACTCAGTTCAGCGGAGCGTAACTACACCAAGGTGGAACAACTCATATATGCCTTAGTAGTAGCAACACAAAAGCTAAGGATATATTTCGATGCACACACCATCCGAGTTTTCACAAAGGCTCAAATAAGTCAAATCCTCGACAACACGGAGAAGATTGGAAGAGTGACAAAATGGAATGCCATGATCAAACAGTTTCACATAATCTTCGAAACCAGGAAAGCGGAGAAATCACAAATCTTAGCAGACTTCTTGGCGGACCTACCTCTGAATGACGAAGCAGAGATAGACGACATCCCAGGAATGGAGGAAGAAAATACGAAACCAGAAGACCTCTTGGAACCACAAAACTCACGAAGGTGGGAGATATTCGTAGATGGCTCCTCCAACGGAGAAGGTGTAGGTATAGGGATCGTAATAACAACCCCTACCGGAGACCGACTCATCTATGCATTCAGGTTAGAATTCGAACAATACACTAACAACATCACGGAATATGAGGCTGTTATACACGGCCTACGCCTAGCACAGGAGCTGGGCTTATCAGATGTTCGTTTGACTAGTGACTCGCAATTGGTCATTATACAAATATAGCTTAAATACCAAACTCTGGATCCAATACTATCCTCGTACCTAAAGCTAGCACAGGAGCATACGTCAAAGATCAACAAGGTCACATTCAGACATGTCTGCCGAAAAGACAACAAACACGCAGATGCCTTAGCATTTATATCATCAATGCTGAGGGACAGAAACACTACCTCGGTCCAAATTAGGAGAATTTATGAACCTTCAATAGAAGGACTAACCTCCGCCACCGAGGAAACCTTAGCCGTCCAGACCAGGGCCATGAGGGAAGTAGAAAAAGAAAAAGAAGATGAAGGAATGGAAGGACCAGATAACGAAGCCGACGAGTCTGACAAAGATTAACCCATGTCAGACGGAAGCAACGAGGACGAAGCTGAGGACGATTGGAGAACTCCAATTCACCAGTACCTTGACAAAGGTACCTTACCCGCAGATGTCAAAGAAGCTCGAAAACTCAAGTCAAAGGAAGCAATGTACATTCTACGAGACAGAATACTGTATAGAAGGTCATTTCTTGGACCTTTGATGTGGTGCCTCTCACAAACCGAAGGTAGAAGAATACTGCATGATATACACAGCGGAGAAGATGGCAATCATAGTGGAAGAAGGTCTTTGGCAATCAAAGCCAAAATGCAAGGATATTATTGTCTAAGCATGAACGAAGATGCAAAGAACGTAGCAAGGCGTTGCGAAAGATGCCAACGCTATGCCAGGAAGATTAAAGCACCAGCAACGGAGCTTAACTCGGTCATCATCCCATGGACATTCGCCAAATGGGGAGTTGACATTATTGGACCCTTGATAGAGGGGACATTATTGGACCCTTGATAGAGGGGACATTAAAAAGAAGATACCTTATCGTAGCTACGGATTATTTCACCAAATCGGTGGAAGCAAGGGCTTTGGAAAGAATTAAGGACACAAATGTCTTTAAATTTTTGTTCGAGCAAATAATCTGCAAGTTCGGGATACCAGCCTCCATAGTCTCTGACAATGGCAAACAGTTGGAAGGAAAGAACATAGACATGCTCTTTAATGCCTTCAACATTCAGAAAAACAAGTCTACTCCAATATATCCTAAGAGAAATGGACAAGCGGAGGCCACTAATAAGACGATAGCAATGAACTTAAAAAAGAAGCTGCATACAAGAAAAGATGGTGCGAGCAGCTGCACAATGTCTTATGGGCCTACCGCACTACAAGAAGGGAAGCCACGGGAGAAACTTCGTTCTTGCTAACCTACGGAGCCGAAGCAGCCATCCCAACGGAGATAATACTGCCAACGACAAAGACAGAGACATGGGAAAAGAATCTGACAACAGATCTTATGCTGGAAAAGCTTGATGACCTTGAAGAAAGGCAGGAAGTAGTTTTACAAATAATGGTGAACTTCCAACGAAGGCTGGCTCGTGAATACAACAAACGGGTAATTCCTAGAAACTTTGTGGTTGAAGAATACGTACTACGTCAAATACCACCATATCAAAGGAAGAAAGAGTGGGGAAAGCTAGCTCCGACATGGGACAGACCCTACATTATACACGATATTGCCGGAAAGGGTTCATACTACCTAAGGAATCTTAAAGGAGAAGTATTGCAACACCCTTGGAATGCAATGTACCTAAAGAAGTATTACCCGTAAGAGAATGGTTATTACTCAGGAGAAGAAGGGAAGGGGAAATGGCCCACCATGTTCTATCCCTGATCAAAGGTATTATAAACTTAACTAATCAATGAAAGAAACTTTTTGCTAAGAAAAAGTGCATGTTGATTAAATACAAATTGGGTTAGAATAGACAACCTCCATCATAATTGACGATGAGGCAAGGCACGGCATAACTGCGCATATGCCAATCTCGGATCCTAAGGGCAAATGAATCCCACTAAAAGGAAAATAATAAGCAATATATCCCACAAAGAAAGATACTTTATCGAAGTAAAGCAACCATCGCGTTGAACGCGAAGGGTTACAGGAAAATTATTACCCACGTAGGAACCCTCGCCACCACGGTACCTTCTGGCCAAAGGATACTTGGGTAGGATGATGAATGTTCCACCAAAGGTTAAAAACACCTTAGCACCGTGTGATGACACGAATGTGCAAATAATTAGTCACAATACGTCTATATATAATAACAAAGGTACCATAATAGTACTACCAAAATAAAACTAACACATCTCAAAAGTTGCAGATGACAAAGGTTCAGAAAGTAACGAAGCATTGTTTCAAGGATAGGAGACAACAAAGGCCCCTCAGCTGGGGGCATAATACAACAAAGGAGTTCAGTTGAAAACAAAGTCAGCATAACATAATCATGGGTAAGGAAGATGAGGGAAGACAACACCCTCAGCTTGGAGCTCAGCCTCCGCAAATCATCATTAATGTAATCAATGGCAGAACGCTCGAGATGCGCACCTTCATTTCAGAAGCTTGCGCCTCTAGGTCCGAAGCTGATTTCTGATGGAGCTCCCTGATCTGAGCGCTAAGCTGATCATTAGCTTGCTGAAGTACCTCAGCTTTAAACTTAGCAGCAACATCAAACTGGCGAGATATTTCCAACTGAGATATTTGACCCTCAAGGCGGCTAATCTTGGCGTTTGCACCCACCAACTGCTCTTGGAGACCTGCGGATACGAAGGGTATCAACAACGAGAAAAAGCAGCTAAAGATGCAAAGAATGCTACGGAAAAAATAATTATCCTAAGCTACCTCCGGCATGGCTAAGGGACTCTTCTAAACTATGTTGAGCCTCAACAAGATCCATCTCAGCCGCATCAAGGTCTTCCACGAGGGTATCCCTTTCCGTCCGAAGATCCATCAACATCAATCCGGAGCGAAGCATTCTCAGAGGATAAAGCTTGGTACACATTCTCTAACTCTTCAAACATTTTTACTAAGGATGCATGAGACATGGAAGAAGGCACGGAGCTGGCATCAACAAGTTTGTTCTTAAGAGAACAGACCTCATAAGTTAATACATTGCGCTCCGCAGTAACCTTAGCTAAGGAAGCACAAGCATCTTCAAAATCGGTGTGATGTTTCTTACGAATAATTTCTTGGGCTGAGAGACGTTTCTCGACTAAGGTAATATCTTCTTTTTTCTTTAAAATAAGAATCTCCTTCTAGGTAAGAGCTTCATCACACTCCTTACGAAGCGAAGCCATCTGCTTCACTAAGTCTGCATTATGGGCGTACTCAAGGGTAAGTTGAACCTCATTATGAACAGTTACGTTTATCAGCCTATCAGACTTCTTTTGATAATACCAAACGTCGGAGGTTAACTTGGCCACTTGATCTTGGAGACATCTAAGTTCACTAGAGCTGCCGGCTGGCAAACGAAGGTTGTCTTAGGACTATGCAACCAGATAGTAAAGAAAAAAAGCTAAGGAGAAGAAGAAACGAACCTATGGCTTTAGAGGACTCAGCAGCTAAGGCAGTATCAGCAGCTTTGCGACCATCCTCTGCAACCTTAGCAACATTATTAGCTCTCTCAAGATCCAATAAACAAGCTTCCAGAGACCTCTGAGTTTTCCTCAGATCATCCTCCAACGAAGATATCTTAGCAGCAGAAGTAGCATCACCCGACGAAGGCTGCTGAGCAACAACAAGAGCATACTCTTGACGAGCACGTTCCAACAGTGCACTCAAATGAGTGCACTTAGCCCTATAAACCTTGAATAAGATATAACCAACATCGATTTGCTTGCAAAGCCGCAAACAAAGGAGTATAAGGACGGACGAAGGATCAAATTAAGAAGAAAAACGATAAGGCAAGAATCACTTACTGAGAACGCTGAAAGACGAGGGAGGAAGTTGGCTTAGGTATCCATGAAACCCTCCATCTCTTGGATGCTACCCCTACGGATCTCACCAAAGCTCTGACTGGAGCGGAGCCGATCAGGGTCAAAGAACAAGTCTTTGGCAGCACGATACTGGCCAGATAACACTTCTAGCTGCGAAGCTATCTCGAAAGAACTACCAAGATGATGATGATCAACTCCAACAGAAAAGGGACCCTTGTAATCCCTCAAGATGGCCTCAAGAATAGAGTCATCATAACTACCTAAGATCAAGCTCTCCGGCAACCTACCTTGGCTAGATTCAGCGACAGCTCCCTCGTTTGTTTGAACACGAGCAAGGGGCACGATTGCTGAACCCTCACCACGACGAAGAGATGGCATGGTGGATGAGCTAGGAACAGAAAGAGGAGCTTGAGAGCCGCCCAAATCCATGTCACCGACAGAAGGAAGATTACCCAGTACGGTCCAATCTGGTGACGAATATGGGGATCAAAAAGCTTTGCTAACGGGCGCAGTAGAGACAGATTGAGCACTCCCTAGTGAAGCAGGAGCAGCATTGAAGGAGAAGCTGACTAGTGAAATCACAACCTTCTTCTTCTGCTGCGAATCTGAGCTACCAACCCTCACCGTGGGGGTAACAACCTTATCAAACGAACCACTTGATTGAAGGGAGGTAGCAGCAGATGAAGGCAGACTTTTAGAAGCCACAACAGCAGCTCCAGCAGCGACGGAAGTAACGGGAAAAACCTTGCTAGGATCAAACAACGAAGGAATCTTCAAGGACAGCGTAGGTGCAGGGGCTTGAACACTAACATGCTCTACCAACTGAGCACCAGCACTAACAAGAAGGTTCTCACCCTCAACTGAGGCAGCTCGGACGGGACTAGGGTTATCTTTGGAAAAATCCTCCTCGATATCATCCAAATGAGGGCTGAGGCCATTATCCTCGATATCCTCCATGTCTTCATCATCTGGTACCTCACCGGCAGCCTTAGGATCATCATCCAAAGCGTCAAGATCAATGACGGTCTTCAACTTAACCTTCCTCTGGGAAGACTATAAAAAAACACATGCGTCAGCTAAGAATCAGGGGCAAACAAAGGTACTAAGGAACTTACAAGCACAAAGGTATGATAATGATCCTTACCTCCGCAGGCGTCTCAACCAAAGCCTTTCTCTTCCTAGTCCTTGTGGCCACAGAATTACCGGCAGAACTTGGAGCAGTCCCAGCAGAAGAAGCAGGGGCAGACTGCAAAAGAAAACCGTCAGAACAAAGGTATCAAAGCAGACAAAGATATCAAAGAGAACGAATATATAAAAAACGAAGGTACCTCATGGGAAGGGGTAGGATTAAAAATCCAAGGCCGATACCCATCATACTTCTCGGGCAAAGAACGAGCTGAACGAGGAACTGAGGGGTCCGCGGTAGTAAAACCATAAGCCCAAGGACCAACCACAAGAACAGGAGTACGAGCCCAACGATCATCGTGATCAAGACGAATGCGATCAGACTTTGGCAAAGGCATCCTAGCAGAATAGGGGATGGTAGTCAAACCAGTCTTATCAATCTCCTCCAGCAAGCGAAGGCTATTACCTTCCCTAATCTGCCTAGCAGTAACATGGATACGACGAGGACCAACACTCCAAGGAAGAATATTACTCTTTTGAATAGCAGCAGCATATGTAACATTGAAGTTGGCAGGGGTATAATCCTCCCGCTTAGATCTCCCCTCAACAAAGGGGTCATAAGACTCCAGGGTTGTTTTTCCCTTGCTACGGTACCAGCTTTTGCGAAGGGCACGCCAGTAATTACCAGTATATTTCATAACTCCTCTAACCTGATTCTTGTTTGTCGGGTCATCCCTCGAAGACAAAACATCATAGTAGAAGGGATCCTTTCTACTAAACAAAGGGAGAAGCATACCTACGGCCAATTGGCCAACGCTAATGAGGAGGTTATTCTCATCATAAGGAAAATCCCGGATGAGAGACTCAGTGAGAACATCAAGGCCATTGATGAAGGAAATCTCGAATTTATGGAGGCGAAAAGACTTGGTAATCTCAGCAATAGACAGATGAGCAAGCTGTCCTTGTCACGCAGTTGGAGCCTCTGAAGCTCATAGTGAGGAGGAGGAGGCGGAAGGTCTTCAACAACAACTTCTTCAACATCAGGGTCCGCAACCCCCTCAACAACCGTAGCCACCTCAGTACCAGCAGGCACCTCAGAGTCCTCAGGAGGAGGAGATGGCGTAGCATCAGGATGATCCATTCTCGGAGGGGGATCAGTCGACGAAGATATCTTCAGACCTTTACGCGTAGGTTTCTTTAGAAGCCTCATGATACCTAACACCATCACGAAGAACATCTCCATCAACAATGACGGAGGAAAATCACAGTTCATTCCAAAAGCAGAAAGGGGCAAAAACCGACATACTTTGGGCATGGGTTTCACTAAACCAACCAAAGGAACGGTTTGAACACACCATAGGGCAAAAAATGAATATCATACATCACGAAAAGCAAAATTGCAGGCAAGGAACGATCACGGCAGAATTATCATCATAAATCAAAATGGAGTGAAACCCAAGTTCCATTACAGCGCAAGCAATTAAAAGAGATCAAAAACTCTCACATGCAGATATTAATTGCAATATCAGTAATACCCTACTCAAATAAGAAGACACAGGGCACGATATGAATAGAATCAACACTAAAGAGACGAGCATCACTTACTTGCACGATCAACTGTGAAGCCAAAGCACTCGAAAGATCGAAGGAGAGAAAGAGCAGTTGACAGCGGAAGAATCTCAATGAAAGAGATGGAGGGTGACAGTTCGAAGAAGAAGAAGAAAGGGAATTAATAAAAGCTCATTCTCTTTGTTCCCTTCTTATATGTGGCTGGAGAATCCAAAAATTTGGATGTCCCGAAATTCAAGGTGAAAAAGCAGGGGTCTAACAACACCACCCAATATTTCGCTTAACAATCTTTATGGACAAACTCCAATATACTTTTTATGAGAATCAACTAGACAGTTAGACTCAATCAATAAAAAGATATATCAAAGAGTTTGTATCTCAATCTCTCGATTTGATCTTTACTCAAGCAAATGGAAATCTGCAAGTCTTTATCAAAGAGAGATAACTTGGACGGTACCAAAGACCAATGTCCAAGGATCAATCAATATCAATCAACGACCAAAGGTTGGATTTCCAATTGATGATCTTTAACGCACAACCTGTATTATTTCAATTATATAAAAAATATAATGCAGAAAAGAAATAACACAGACATCAGAAGTTTTGTTAACGAGGAAACCGCAAATGCAGAAAAACCCCAGGACTTAGTCCAGATTGAATACACGCTGTATTAAGCCGCTACATACACTAGCCTACTCCAAGCTAACTTCGGACTAGACTATAGTTGAACCCCAATCAGTCTCCCACTAATTCAAGGTACAATTGTACTCCTACGCCTCTGATCCAAGCAGGATACTGCGCACTTGATTCCCTTAGCTGATCTCACCCACAACTAAGAGTTGCTGCAACCCAAAATCGCAGACTTGATAATAAACAAATCTGTCTCACACATAAAAGTCTATCAAAGGATAAATATGTCTCCCACAGAAAAACCCTAGGTTTTTTTCCATCTTAAGATATAAAATCAAGGTGAACAAGAACCAATTGATAATCCGGTCTTATATTCCCGAAGAACAACCTAAATTAATCAATCACCTCTCAACAATCCTTCTTCACTACACAAGCGGTTTGTCGAGGAATCACAAACAGTGAGACGAAGATGTTTGTGACTTCTTTATCTTGCCTATCGGAGAACTCTCACGATCTCAAGCCAATCAATAGATTGTACTCGTACGATAGAAGATGCAAGATCAGATCACACAACTACGATAAAAGTATTATCGGTCTGGCTTCACAATCCCAATGAAGTCTTTAAGTCGTTAACCTGGTTTTAGAGAAGAAAACCAAAGGTTAAAGGAGAATCAACTCTAGCGAGCGCACTAGTATCACACAGACGTGTGGGGATTAGTTTTGCACAATGCTAGATGTCTCCTTTATATAGCCTTCAAATCAGGGTTTTGCCTTAGTTACAAAGCAATCCATATTCACCGTTAGATGAAAACCTGATTTAGATTCAAGCTAATATTTCTCAACCGTTAGATCGAAAACTTAACTTGTCACACACACTTGGGTAGACGTTTACTGGTTTTGTGAAAACCATGCCCAAACGTGTACGTGTATGTTGGTTCAACATAGTAACCCAAAAGGTTAACCATATGAGCAATTCATATTAACCTAGTTTTTCTTCACCATAAGTAGTTCAATTGACTCAAATGAACTAGTTAGAGAGTTGTTTAATTGCTATGAGATCTTATGTAACTACACAAGACACAATTGAAACAAAGATGATTCGTTTCGATGAATCGGCTCATGAACTTTATAGCCACGGTTTGCATAAAGCATTCCTTAGTAATTTAAGTTTCATGTTCAGAGCACATCTTTAGATCATAACCACTTAAGCTCACAAACAAGTTCGCGGACTTAAGGCAACCGGCAGAGTTTTCCAAACTTAGCAGAAAATCTCGGCGAAGAGGCTTTCGCGCAAACGAGTTTTTGAAAAATCCCAGCAGAAATTCTCGGCAAGAGAACTTCCGTCAGTTCGCGGACTGAGTACGCAAACTGAGTTCGCGGACTTGGCAAAGCCAATTCCTCCGGTTTCTCTCAATCAAAAAAGTTCGAACACTTCGGATTAAGGAATACATGGTTATGTAATCTAAACTCTCATTCCAATCATTGAGACATTCTCAGAGGACGTTATATAGCCGTTATTCACAGACTATTTCACGTCAGAGTAATTCTCAAAGTAATTGAAACTTTTCATGACTTTCGTCACTAGGTGAAGATAAACTTGATCAAAGCGAAATGCTTTACCAACACACGATTTCGAGAAAAAGATAAGTAGTGAATACTCAGCTCGAAATGTCAAATGTGTATGATCCAGTCTATATAGCATACGACTTTTTGTTTCATAAGAAGTAGAAGATAGAATAGATAGACTTTTGAGTGATAGGTAAGTTCAAGTCTCCACATACCTTTTTGTTGATGAAGTTCCACGGTTCCTTGAGTAGATCTTCGTCATTGTATGATGACTCGCCATGAAGTCCTTGAGCTCAACTACACTTTTCTATCCTAGTCCGAGACTTAGCTATAATAGACTAGAAATCAAGACTCATAGTTTTGATCACTAACATTGACAAACATGCTTGATATAGCAACGCGTGCGAGGTCGACCGGGCTATGCTCTAACAATCTCCCCCTTTGTCAATTTTAGTGACAAAACTATTAATACATATGGAATACAAAAAAGATAAACTTTAGTAGCTCCTATTCCATAGTCGAATCTTCAACGTTCCTTGAAATCTTTGTCCTTCCAAGTACTCCAATGATCCCAAAGGTTGTAAGTTTAGCACCACCGTTGTTGAAGATCCGTAGCTATAAAAATGAGAGAAATCGAGATTCTCGATCATTATTATACGGTGTCATAGTATCATTATGTAACATCAAAGTCCAATTGCATCACAAATTTAACAACAATACTATGGTGATATGTATCACTCCCCCTTAGTCAATACTCCATCTTGATCATGGAAACCACTCCCCCTTACACAATGATCCGAAAACCATATGTATTTGTAGTGTGAACTACATTATTTCTCCCCCTTTTTGTCAATAAAATTGGCAAAGGTAAAAGAACGAGATTATGATGAAATTTCCACAAGAGACATTTCATAGAATAAAAGAAAAAAATACATACCAACTTAATTTAGATGCAACCATAAAGCCGAAGTTAAATGCATTCATCAAGGAGTTTTAAGATACAAGATTACCCCTATAAAATTCCACAGCCGCACACCCCGCAAGATATTACCATTAAACACAATTTCAAAAGAACTCTCTCCCATTTGATGTCATTCCCGAAAGAACAACAAGAGCGACCTTAATTTCGAAAGAAAAGAAGGATTTTTTAATTGGACACCAAAAACCATGGAAAAAATTTTCTATATCCAAAACTCAATCAAATTAATCACAAGTAAACCCATGATTAATTTAATTGGAATACGCAACTAAAACAAACCACAAAAGTGATCAATTTAATTGATTGTGCTCAACGTAAGAAAACTCACGGAGCTACGACTAAGATAACCACACAGAGATGACTACCTTAATCGTTCAAATACTCAACATAAGGAAAGTCTTATGATGAGTGCTAAAAAGTGCATATTTCTATATATTTTTCTTGGCATTTAACTCATCTTTTGTGCATTAATTCTACATTTTATCCCATATTCTGTATTTTCATTGTTTTCAAGAATAAATATTTTTATTAATTAATTTTTCATTTTTAGGTACTAAATAAAGCCTGGTTAACTCATGGAGCGAAAAGAGCAAAGGAACGGCAAAGACTCCCGCTAGGAGGAAGCGAAGAATGATGTTTGCAAGAGCCGGATCAACTAGAAGTGGGATTGAAGAGGAAGAATTGTTCTTAAAGAAGATATGGGCTTGGCATACCTAAGACCCAAAACCCTCACCCAAATCCATTTCCTATATCCATACCCGTTTCCCTTTCTAGCCGTCAGATTGGATCATCTCAGCATCCTACGGTCGCAGCATCGTCGTACATCAAATTCTGAAGCTCCTGTCTAACACTACAGCACCTAACTCCATCTGGAGCCGTCATCTTCGTTGTATCACTTAATCCAACGGTCGCTCAGAGCTTGTTTACATCGTGCCGTTCGATTCAATTAGTAAGTGATTATCCAACGGACCTCCTCGCTGTGCATCAACTTCAGATGATTCCGCTCAACACCTTAGCCATCGAACCCATCGACCTAAACCAAACACCCCCTTCTTCCCAAACATCGAGTTCTTCTCCTCCACTCCGTCTGCAGAGAAAACTCTGCCATCTCCATCACCACCATCTCTTCCATCTCCACCTCGAACACCACCACTACCACCTTCCCCCGAAAAACTCAGTATTCCATCACCACCCTTGTCTCTTCCTTTCTCGTCTGTAGCATCGAGTCCTGATGCTACAAACTCGACAGTGAGAGAAGCTAGGGTTCACAGAAGTCTAGGACTAGGCCAACAGCGCAACAAGAGCAGGAAGAGCATCAGAGGGACATCAAGAAGCATGGGTCGAGCAGAATTCACACATGGGTGAGAGAATTTGATTTTCCCCAAATTAATTTAGGGTTTTCAAAATTAGGGTTTTTGTGAAATTAGGGATTTTGTTGTAAGCTATAAATAGAAACTGATGTAGAATGTTAAAAGGGTTCTTGGGTCATCCGAGATACCCCCTAATTGGGTTAATTTCATGTTGTTGTTTCAATTTCAATTTCATAATTCAGTTAATTTCAATTTCAAATATTTATTATGTTAAACTTGTTCTGAATCCACACTAGGGTGAGAAGACCCTTAAGCCATGATGGTTAGCCATTAGGTTAGTTTTTTGTTGAACTCAAAATAGCTTAGGCTAGTTAGATTCCTAAAAGCTCAACTGACTTGTGATTAGTGGTGCTGTAAGAAGACCACTAATGCTAGGGGTCAGTGGTAGTTCTAAGGGATTAACCAACCATATTAGTTAGAGACCTAGAAACCTAAATGACCTGTGATTGTTTATGCTTTAATCAGATAGGCAATGCTAGGGGTTAATCCAAGGACTTTAGGTAGTTAACTAGCCACATGACAAGGATTTATCCTAGGCTAACTAGCTAGGTGAAAGAGAATTCTCATCCATCTCCATACACTTCATTCCCATCCACATTCACATCTTCCATGTCCTGTTCTTGTTAATTTTCTTTCATGTCCTGTTTTCAAATTTTAATTTTCATATTTTCACTTTTGCTATAACTGTTAGTTATGATTTTGTTCACTTCTCACAACTCTCATTTCAGTCCATTCATGCTCTGTTAGCAGTTAGAGATAGCTAGGAAAACTTCATAACACCCCAAGTCTCTGTGGATCGACCCGTATTTGCACATTAGCTTCAATCGACACCGTGCACTTGCGGTATTAGTTTGTAGGTCTTTTTAGAAGCCTACCAAGTTTTTGGCGCCGTTGCCGGGGACTTGGTGTCGTGTAGTGAAGTCTTTGCATCTTAGTATAAGCATTTAGTGCATCATAACTTGCATTTTCATCTTTGCATAATTTTTCATCTTTGCATCATTTTCCCTTGCTGTTCTTGCTGTTCTTGACATCTTCTGTTGAGATTTCCAGGTGCTCCTGTTGCTGTGCTGTTGTGACTCTGTTTTGCTTGGCTGATCCCTTGCTGTTGCTGCTGATTGAGTTGCAGCTGGGCCTGCCACTTGCTGCTACTTTCTTCCTCTTTCCTGTTGCTGCTGCCAGCCTCTGCTGCTGTCAAGACTACTGTTGTAGCTGTTGTGGTGCTCCTGCTTGTGCTGCCTCTGCTGTTGCTGGTGAACTGGTGGAACTGAGGCTATTAGTTTCCCTGTTGCTGCCTGCTGCTGCCTTCCGCACCTGTTGTTGTGTGACCTGACCCAAAGCCTACTGTTGATCTGCTCCTGCTGCTAGGCCTGAAGTGGTGCTGCTGCCATTCATAAGCCAAGCCCAACTGGGCCTCAACAAAGACAAAAGCTTAGGATGATCCAAAGCCCAACTGGGCTTTTGCAACCAAACTGAACAGCTGGGCTGTGCTTAAGCAAGTAAGCCTAAACCCATTAAGAGAACCCAACCTGTGGGCTTCCATTTTTCATTTGTGGGCTTGTAATAATTTTTTCCATTTTTCTGTTGGGCTTGTATCTTAATTACTTGTGGGCTTGTTTGTTTAATTGCTTGTGGGCTTGTGGTGTTAGATTGATTTGGGCCTGTAGTTTTAAATTAGAAAAACTGAACTTTTGAAAGCCCAACTGGGCCTCAGACCAAACAAGCAACAGTTAGGCTATTTCAAAAGCTACATTGGGCTTCAGTTTGCATACACATTGTGGGCTTAGTTCACCTTCCCTTGGCAAAGCAATTTCTCCCACCAATGTGGGCTTGCTCCCAACATTAAAAACCAAATTTTTCTACCTCTTTAAAACCAAATTTGCTCCCATCAAAACCAAAAGCTCCCAAATGGGCTTTGTCTTCAAAGTCTAAAACCAAAGTTTTTAAAACCCAATAAACCAAAGTGTTTTCTTTTCCCATTAGGTCCAAATTTTCTAAAACCCATTAAAAACCAAATTTCTTTTCAAACCCGACAAAACCAAATGTTACCCATAAAAACCAAATTTTTCCCAAAAATCCAAACCCATTAAAAACCAAATTTTGGGCTTTGTAACATAGTTACTTAGCTTTTGAGCCAAATCATGTCTGGATCTTGGTCTACAGTTGGGGAATACAACAAATCCCTTAGAGAACTTGCGTATGGACATACTCCACGTTATGAACCTCCCATAGACCATGATGTCAATAGTTATAGGAATTATTATGGACATTTTCAAAGTCCCGAGCCTCAATACATGAACCCTAATAACTATTCACACATGCATCATTCACCACAACGTGAAAATGAACATTTTGCTAGTGCCTCACTCACACAATCATCACTGATCGATCAATTAGAAGCTCGAATCGCAGCTTTAGAAATACAATCACATGAGGAATCTGTCACATCTAATTTTCTTAGGCAACCTGAAATCTATGCATGTCCCGCATGTGGTAGTTTAGACCACCCTGTTGAGAATTGTCATATTTTGCATAATTTTAGGCAATCTAGAGAAAATCCAAGGTATGAAATGCCCATAAATTGTGAGAATGGTAGTCATTGGGACCATAATCAATCCTTTGAGGGTTGCGATCAATATTTTGTAAACCCTAATGACCATGCACACATGTACCATTCACCACAATTTGAACATGAAGAATTTTGTACTCCCATGAATTTAGACTCCACCACAGAAGCTTTAAGACTCAGTAAGCAAAACTTTGATAGATCTACATCACGAATTCATGCATATTTAGATCAGATTTTGCTTCACCTACAAAAGGAGGAAATTCATGAGGAAATGTATGTTGTCCCTAATGAAGTGTCTAGTCCCATTCATGTAAATGATGTTGAATATGAACCTAATTTAGAGGAACATGAATCGACTAATGACACCACCACTGTTAATGAGGACCAATATGCATGCTACCATGATGATGATTATGATGATATGTTAGAAGAACATGAAAATATTGTGGAACCTGTTGGTTCAATAACATATGGCTTCTCGCCCTCGACCTTCATGAATGTTGTTTTTTCTAATACTCATTGTAATTCATATGATTTTGATATTGACATGGGATTCGTACAATTATTCTGCGAAGATGAGCATGACATAGGAATAGTTGAATCTTCTGTAGACACTAATGCTAATATGCATGAAAATATATTTGATGTGTCTGATTCTCTACCTAGGTCACATTGTGATATTTCTCCTGATTTGCCGATGCATGAGAATAAATTTGTTGATGATGTTGATGACTCTGATTGTGATCTTGCCAATTTGTTTGATGATTGTGAGCATGTTGTGACACGTGTAGACTTAGGAGATGTTGATGTGATTAGTAATGATGTGCCTATCGTCCTACATAAGTCACAATCTGATGGCCTTCCACCCAACCTAGATTTGGTTTGTACCCATATTGTCAAACCGACTTTTCTGAGAGTCCCTAATCTAGGTTTGGAACTGTGTGCTTCCCAAGTCCTTTGGACTATTTTGCTTCTAAGTATAATACATTTGAGGAGCCACAGTTGGAATTAGCATGTTTGCCCGTCCCTAGCACAGTTCACTTTGAGTTAGACCTTGTACATGATGAACCCCCAAAACTGCGAGATTTTGTTTCCAAAATTTTATCCGTTGAAAAATCCAGGTTTGGGGGTAGCTCATTTTGTTTCACAGTTTCACTTGCGTTTCTTTCCTGTTATATTTGTGTGAAGCTGTTGAAACCTCTACACTTTGTCTTTTGGGTTGATCCTCAACTCTTTAGATTGTTAGTGTATGGTGAATTTTTGTATATAATCCAGTAGATAAAATTTCTTAAAACCCTTTTTTCCTTTTGTATATATTTTGCTAATCCAATATGATCTCGGCTGACATATGTTGGATTCTTGCCTTGAATAACGGAGTTCTAATATTGCTTTCGCCGAAATCGGGTATTCTCTTTCCTTTTTCTCTACTCAACATGATCCTCTTCATATGTTGTATTATAATTTTGTTCATATTTTGAAACATTGAGGACAATGTTTAGTTTAGGTTTGGGGGTGAAAAGTAGATACTTTGATAATATGCCATAATTGAAAACAAGAACTCCTTCTTTTTGAAAAAAATGAAAAAATCAAAATAAAAAATAAAAAATTGAAAAAAAACATAAAAATGGAGCTCATTTACCTTGAAATGTTGACTCTTGCAAATATGTATTATTAGGAGTCTTAGTCTAGATATTTAGGCACCCTGATTCTAGCACAATTCACATAGTGATAAGAAATTGCACGCGCACGATCTACCAATACATGTATAGCCTCATCCTTGAGGTGTTCTATAGGAAGTGTTGCCAATCACTTTAGAATACTGAACGAAACTTGACTAGCTTGTTCTTTGGTTGGTTGGGATAGAAGGTGGAGGTTACATTAAGAAAGACAACCATCGAATTTAACTGGGTGCATCAAAAAGGGCTACCTCTTGCAAAGTGTCATGTAATCTTTTGTTTCCTTTTGTATATGTATCAAAAGTGTTTCCTTTAAAAAAAAAAAATCAAAAAAAAAAAAAAAAAAAAAAAAAGAATGAAAAAAAATGAAAAAATCAATCAAGTATTTATCAATTCCATCCTCTCTTGTTCCAAAAATAAAAGAGAGTAGTCAATGTAAATAAGAGTCATGTAAAGAGTCATCTTTTGTGTTTCATTGTAATAAGCAAGGAAGGGTGTATGCCATTGATGTACAACGCGAGTAATTGTGAAATACCTCCAACTCATTCACAATTCTCGTAAAGTCCGGACAGCTAGCTAGATTTCAACCTTGGTTCTTAGCCTGAGAAACTATCTCTTGGTGATTAGTAGTCATAACATTCGATCTTTCTTTACACTGTGTAGATACACTTTACACTCTTATCACATGTCTTTATTTGTTATCAGTGCTAGGATTGTGCCTTTGATAGCTAGATTGGCATCTCCATTTTGCTGTGAGCTTCTACTGACTTGCGCATGTCACATTTTATGGAATCTGAGCTTATATTTTGTCCTAGGACTTTGTAGGTACGTTCTAAGCAAACCTTCACGAGACTTCACTCGTCCACTAGGGACACTTAGTGGTTTAAAAGGCTTAGTGCATACGCTAAATGCATTCGAGAGACCAGCGACAGTGGTATAGGTAGGATTTCCTTAGTTTTGTTTTACTTGAGGACAAGTAAAATTCAGGTTTGGGGGTATTTGATGAGTGCTAAAAAGTGCATATTTCTATATATTTTTCTTGGCATTTAACTCATCTTTTGTGCATTAATTCTACATTTTATCCCATATTCTGTATTTTCATTGTTTTCAAGAATAAATATTTTTATTAATTAATTTTGCATTTTTAGGTACTAAATAAAGCCTGGTTAACTCATGGAGCGAAAAGAGCAAAGGAACGGCAAAGACTCCCGCTAGGAGGAAGCGAAGAATGATGTTTGCAAGAGCCGGATCAACTAGAAGTGGGCTTGAAGAGGAAGAATTGTTCTTAAAGAAGATATGGGCTTGGCATACCCAAGACCCAAAATCCTCACCCAAATCCATTTCCTATATCCATACCCGTTTCCCTTTCTAGCCGTCAGATTGGATCATCTCAGCATCCTACGGTCGCAGCATCGTCGTACATCAAAGTCTGAAGCTCCTGTCTAACACTACAGCACCTAACTCCATCTGGAGCCGTCAGCTTCGTTGTATCACTTAATCCAACGGTCGCTCAGAGCTTGTTTACATCGTGTCGTTCGATTCAATTAGTAAGTGATTATCCAACGGACCTCCTCGCTGCGCATCAACTTCAGATGATTCCGCTCAACACCTTAGCCATCGAACCCATCGACCTAAACCAAACACCCCCTTCTTCCCAAACATCGAGTTCTTCTCCTCCACTCCGTCTGCAGAGAAAACTCTGCCATCTCCATCACCACCATCTCTTCCATCTCCACCTCGAACACCACCACTACCACCTTCCCCCGACAAACTCAGTATTCCATCACCACCCTTGTCTCTTCCTTTCTCGTCTGTAGCATCGAGTCCTGATGCTACAAACTCGACAGTGAGAGAAGCTAGGGTTCACAGAAGTCTAGGGCTAGGCCAACAGCGCAACAAGAGCAGGAAGAGCATCAGAGGGACATCAAGAAGCATGGGTCGAGCAGAATTCACACATGGGTGAGAGAATTTGATTTTCCCCAAATTAATTTAGGGTTTTCAAAATTAGGGTTTTTGTGAAATTAGGGATTTTGTTGTAAGCTATAAATAGAAACTGATGTAGAATGTTAAAAGGGTTCTTGGGTCATCCGAGATACCCCCTAATTGGGTTAATTTCATGTTATTGTTTCAATTTCGATTTCATAATTCAGTTAATTTCAATTTCAAATATTTATTATGTTAAACTTGTTCTGAATCCACACTAGGGTGAGAAGACCCTTAAGCCATGATGGTTAGCCATTAGGTTAGTTTTTTGTTGAACTCAAAATAGCTTAGGCTAGTTAGATTCCTAAAAGCTCAACTGACTTGTGATTAGTGGTGTTGTAAGAAGACCACTAATGCTAGGGGTCAGTGGTAGTTCTAAGGGATTAACCAGCCATATTAGTTAGAGACCTAGAAACCTAAATGACCTGTGATTGTTTATGCTTTAATCAGATAGGCAATGCTAGGGGTTAATCCAAGGACTTTAGGTAGTTAACTAGCCACATGACAAGGATTTATCCTAGGCTAACTAGCTAGGTGAAAGAGAATTCTCATCCATCTCCATACACTTCATTCCCATCCACATTCACATCTTCCATGTCCTGTTCTTGTTAATTTTCTTTCATGTCCTGTTTTCAAATTTTAATTTTCATATTTTCACTTTTGCTATAACTGTTAGTTCTGATTTTGTTCACTTCTCACAGCTCTCATTTCAGTCCATTCATGCTCTGTTAGCAGTTAGAGATAGCTAGGAAAACTTCATAACACCCCAAGTCTCTGTGGATCGACCCGTATTTGCACATTAGCTTCAATTGACACCGTGCACTTGCGGTATTAGTTTGTAGGTCTTTTTAGAAGCCTACCATCTTACGGAATATACGACTACATCAACCAATAGAACATGATTAGTATAGCCGTTCATATACTCAACACAAGAACTTGTGGAATATATGAAAAACTCAACTAGATTAATTACAAGAGAACCTATAATTAATCTGATTGGAATACACAACCAAACTAATCACCGAAGAAATCAATTTAATTGTCAAAAGATTTTGCTCGACAAAAGAAAACTTTCGGACAAATAACTAAATAACCAATCAAGATGATTAATTTAGTTCAAGAATGCTCAACATATAACATCTCATGAAACAACCAACAAAGCCAATATTAGTCGACATAGTTGTAAGGTGCTCAACATAAGATACACAATGGAGCCTTCACGGTAAAACATAACAAAATGGATCAATGAAGATCAATACCGTGGATAACATACAAGGATCTATTCTATTTTCCATCATTATTTGCATAACGACATAATAGACTTTATCCTTGTCAAACAAAAGATTTCATCCCATTTTCCATCAAATAAATGACTGCATAGGCATAACTTTTGTAATTGTCAAAAGTCCATTCGTCTTTTCATCAATACGAATATCAATTTATGAACGACTTTACTTTTGACACAATATGGGACCTTCAAGTTCACGGACGCAAACAATACATATCCCATAAAATATTGCAATACTTCAAAACAGATTATTACTGCAATAATATCATCCTCCAAATATTTTTAGAATTTAAAAACCAATAAATCTAAAAAATAACATAAGAAGATGAAAACAAAATAACTATGTGTAATCACAATCTTCGTTATTCAAAGCACTAGTTATTCTTCCAACTAATCCAAAAAGAAGACATACTAGGCATAAAATTAAAAGCATTACTCATCATCTTCATCACCGGACAATTTCCAGGATGATTGAATTGAATCCAACTCTTCCTTGAGCTCGGGACACTTGGTTTCAATCAACGACACTTGCTTCTTTAAGCACTTCACTCTTGCATTAACCTTACGTACACCCTTGCGAATTTTCTGAATAAGCCTCAAGGTGGTAGGGTCTTGAACATCAAGAGGAGTACCTCTTTGTCGCTTTCGAACATTTTCCCTTATACGTCGGAAGGTACATGGACGTACAAGTTTATGAACTCCAAGAGAATTTCCAATAAAATTGAGTCCACGATCCCGGAAAATCCGGCTAATCAAACAAGGGTAGCCCAACATCTTGATGTGAGAAGTCATAGTCATCATTTGAAAGATGATAAAACCACAAATATCAAGTTTTGTCTTACCGGATACAAGGAAGTAGACCAATTCCGCAAACTCATAACTCCATCATGAATTCTCAATCGTGGAGGGACAAAGGTTAGAGATGCCGAGTTTTCCAAACGCTACTAAAGCAACACTAAGATCATTAGTCGGGAACTTTCCTTGACTCCAAACAACCTTCTTTCCACAAAGTCCTATTAAGATATCATCATATAATGGACGTTCATCCTGTTAGATCATAGCTCGGTCAACCTCGCATGCGTTGCTATCTCAAGCATGTTTGTCAATGTTAGTGATCAAAACTATAAGTCTTGATTTCTAGCCTACATAGCTAAGTCTCGGACTAGGATAGAAAAGTGTAGTTGAGCTCAAGGACTTCATGGCGATTCATCATACAACGACGAAGATCTATACAAGGAACCGTGGAACTTCATCAACAAAAAAGGTATGTGGAGACTTGAACTTATCTATAACTCAAAAGTTTATCTCTTCTATCTCCTACTTCTTATGAGACAAAAGTCGTATGCTATATAGACTAGATCATACACATTTGACATTTCGAGTTGAGCATTCATTGCTTATCTTTTATCTCGAAATCGTGTGTTGGTAAAGCGTTTCTCTTTGATCAAGTTTATCTTCACCTAGTGACGAAAGTCATGAAAAGTTTCAATCACTTTGAGAATTGCTCTGACGTGAATCGGTCTGTGAATAACGGCTACATAGCGTCCTCAGAGAATGTCTCAATGATTGAAATGAGAGTTTAGATTACATAACCATGTATTCCTTGAACCGAAGTTTTCGAACTTTGTTGATCAAGAGAAGTCGGGAGGATTGTGGAATTGGCTTGCCAAGTCCGCGAACTGTCGAAAGTTTTCGACCGAGAATTTCTGCTGGATTTTCCAAAACTCATTTGTGTGCTAAGTCCGCGAACCGGCGTATTTCTCGAACCCGAGAATTTCTGCCGGAGTTTGTAAACTCTATCCGGTGTCTTAAGTCCGCGAACCTAGTCTGCGAACTTGATAAGGTTATATATCTAAAGATGATTTCTGAACTTAATCTTAAAATACTAAGGAATGCTTTTGCAAACCGTGGCTATTAAAGTTCATGAACCGATTCGAGTGAATCAAATCATCTTTGCTTCAATTGTGTCTTGTGTAGTTATATAAGATTTCCTTGCAATTGAACAACTCTCTTAAATAGTTCATTTGAGTCAATTGAACTAGTTATGGTGAAGAAAAACATGGTTGGTAAGAAACGCTCATATGGTTAACCTCTTTGGGTAGACTATTGTTGAACCAACAATGTACACGTTTGGGTGCGGTTCACAAACCTAGAAGCGTACAGTCATTTGTGTATGACAAGCTAAGTTTTCGATCTAACGGTTGAGAAATATTAGCTTGAATCTAAATCAGGTTTTCATCTAACGGTGAATATTGATTGCTTTGCAACTAAGGAAAAACCCTGATTTGAAGACTATATAAAGGAGACATTTAGCATTGAGAAAACTAATCCCCACACGTCCGTGTGATACTAGTTTCTCTTCTAGAGTCGTTTCTCCTTTAACCTTTGGTTTTCTTCTTCTAAAACCAGGTTAACGACTTAAAGACTTCATTGGGATTGTGAATCCAGATCGATACTACTTTTATTGTAGTTGTGTGATCTGATCTTGCATCTTCTATCGTACGAGTACAATCATATTGATTGGCTTGAGATCGTGAGAGTTCTCTGATAGGAAAGATATAAAAAGTAATCACAAACACTTTCGTCTCATCGTTTGTGATTCCACGACATTTTGTTTCTCTACCATACGATTAAGATTGTTGTGAGGTGATTGATTAATCTAGGCTGTTCTTCGGGAATATAAGACCGGATTATCAATTGGTTCATATTCACCTTGATTATTATCAAAAGACGGAACAAAAACTTTTAGGGTTTTTCTGTGGGAGACAAATTGATCCTTTGATAGATTTGTCTGTGTGAGACAGATTTGTTTATTATTAAAGCCTGCGATTTTGGGTCGTAGCAACTCTTAGTTGTGGGTGAGATCAGCTAAGGGAATCAAGTGCGCAGTATCCTGCTGGGATCAGAGGCGTAGGGAGTACAACTGTACCTTGGATCAGTGGGAGACTGATTGGGGTTCAACTATAGTCCAGTCCGAAGTTAGCTTGGAGTAGGCTAGTGTCCGTAGCGGCTTAATACAGTGTGTATTCAATCTGGACTAGGTCCCGGGGATTTTCTGCATTTGCGGTTTCCTCGTTAACAAAATTCTGGTGTCTGTGTTATTTCTATTTCCGCATTATATTTGTTTATATAATTGAAATAATACAGGTTGTGCGTTTGAATCAATCAATTGGAAATATGACCTTTGGTTGTTGATTGAAATTGATTGATCCTTGGATATTGGTCTTTGGTACCGTCCAAGTTATTCCTTGTGTTTGATTACAGACTCGCTGATTTCTATTAGCTCGAGTGAATCAAAACAAGAGAGAGATATTAACTCCTTGAGATACTAATTGCTAATCGAAATATTGGTTGTTGTTGTTAGACCCCCGCTTTTTCATTAGTGATTCTAATTTCTTCAACGAAGCTTTTAATTGAAGATTTTCTTGAATAATCTCTCTATTCAAGAATTCAAAAATCTCTGTGTCAGACTCAATTTCTGAATCAGACCTTGAGTATGTGGATATTTCTGCTGCAAGGGTTGCGGGTTCATCACATCCATCAGACGTATTCAAAACGTTGACACTTAAATATTTTTCTTCCACAGAATCATTAGCAGCAAGAGCTGACCGAAGATGTTTGTCGCATCTAATGCTTCTTTTTACAAAATTCTTGATCTTCTCTGTTAACAATGGTTTATTGAACCAATCACCATTTGAACAACATTCATCAGCCCAAGACAAGTTAGAGGTTTCACTTGTGTTGGAAACAACATTGAATGCATGGGTTTGAACAGAAATTGGATCAGGAATTTTTACCTTTCCAAGTGTGGTATTTTTAGAGAGGGTATTGAGGTTGTTTCCTCTGTCGATGACTGGTGGTACGTATATTGAGATAACACCTCTGTCCATAGAGTCAGATCGCTAAAAACACAGACTTGTAAGGTCTTAAACGTGTTTGCCTGCTCTGATACCAATTGAAAAAGTGGGGGTACAACAACCACACCCAATATTTCGCTTAGCAATCCGTATGGACAAACTCCAATATACTTTCTAGATAATCAACTAGATAGTCAGACTCAATCTAGATAAAATGTATATCAAAGAGTTTATATCTCAATCTCTCGATTTGATATATACTCAAGCAAATAGAAACCTGCGAGTCTTTATCAAATATCAGAGAGATAACTTGGATGGTACCAAAGACCAATATCCAAGTGTCAATCAATTTAAATCAACAACCAAAAGGTCGAATATTCTAATTGATTGAACAACGCACGACCTGTGATATTTCAATTATATAACAAAATATAATGCGGAAAAGAAATAACACAGACACCAGAATTTTGTTAACGAGGAAACCGCAAATGCAGAAAAACCCCGGGACCTAGTCCAGATTGAACACACACTGTATTAAGCCGCTACAGACACTAGCCTACTCCAAACTAACTTCGATCTGGACTGTAGTTGAACCCCAATTAATCTCACACTGATCCAAGGTAAAATTATGCTCCTACGTCTCTGATCCCAGCAGGATGCTACGTACTTGATTCCCTTAGATGATCTCACCCACAACTAAGAGTTGCTACGACCCAAAGTCGAAGACTTTAATAAACACATCTGTATCACACAGAAAAGTCTACGGTAATAGATAAATTTGTCTCCATGAATATACCTACGAGTTTTGTTCCGTCTTTTGATAAATCAAGGTGAACAAGAACCAATTGATAAACTAGACGTATATTCCCGAAGAACAGCCTAGTATTATAAATCACCTCACAATAATCCTAACCGACGCAGCGAAAAAAAATATTATGGAATCACAAACGATGAGACGAAGTGTTTGTGATTACTTTTCTATCTTGCCTATCAGAGATATAAATCTCGAGCCAATTATTACAATTGTACTCGTAACGATAGAAGATGCAAGATCATATCACACAACTACAAGAAAAGTAGTATCAGTCTGGCTTCACAATCCCAATGAAGTCTTTAAGTCGTTAACCTGGTTTTAGAAGAAGAAACCAAAGCTTAAAGGAGAATCAACTCTATCTATGCAACTAGTATCACACGTAAGGTGTGGGGATTAGGTTTACCAGTTGCTAGAGTTCTCCTTTATATAGTCTTTCAAATCAGGGTTTGCAATCAATGTTAGCTTGGTAACAAAGCATTCAATATTCACCGTTAGATGAAAACCTGATTAGATTCAAGATAATATTTCTCAACCATTGGATCGAAAACTTAGCTTGTTACACACAAATGAAATGTCCAATTTTGGGTTTATGTAACCGTTCCCAAACATTAACATTTGTTGGTTCAACAGTAGTTAACCAAATGGTTAGCCATATGATCACTTTCATATCCACCATATTCTTCTTCGCCATAACTAGTTCAAATGACTCAAATGAACTAGTTAGAGAGTTGTTCAATTGCTTAGATCTTATGTAACTACACAAGACACAATCAGAGCAAAAATGGTTTGATTCACTCGAATCGGTTCATGAACTTTATAGCCACGGTTTGCAAAAGCATTCCTTATTTTATATAAACATGAGTTCAAGAACAACCGATTTTAGATATAACCTGTTGAAGTTCGCGGACTTAAGCTCACGGAAGGAGTTCACAAACTCCAGCAAAAATTCTCGGGTCGAGAACTTCCGCCAGTTCGCGGACTGAGTTCGCGGACGCGGACTTGGCTCACGCCACATTCCGTTTCTCTTGATCAACAAAGTTCGGAAACTTTGGTTCAAGGAATAAGGACTTATACATATATGTGTTTCCACAACAATGCTTATATCCTACCAATGGTTATGTAATCTAAACTCTCATTTCAATCATTGAAACACTCTCAGAGGACGTTATATAGCCGTTACTCACAGACCATTTTTCGTCAGAGCAATTTCCAAAGTGATTGAAACATAACATGATATTCGTCACTAGGTAAAGATGAATTTGGCAAAAGCGAAAGCTTATCAACACATATTTCGAGAAATAGGTAGGCGAGTTACACTCGGCTCAAAATAACAAATGTGTATAACGAAAGTCTATATATCAAAACGACTTTTGTCTCAAGAGTAGGTGATAGAGTAGATAGACTTTTGAGTGACAGATAAGTTCAAGTCTCCACATACTTTTTAGTCGATGAAGATCCACCAGTTCCTTGAGTAGTCCTTCGTCTTATATGATGATTTCCATGGTGTCTTGAGCTCAACTACACTTTCTATCCTAGTCCGAGACCTTTAGCTATATAGGCTAGAAATCAAGACTGATAGTTTTGATCACTAACATTAACAAACATGATTGAGATAGAAAAACATGCGAGTTCGACCGAGAAATGCTCTAACAAAACCTAAAAAACCCGAGTTCATTCCAGAAATGAACTCCATACAAAAACCTTAAAAAACCAGAGTTCATTCCAGAAATGAACTCCATATAAAAACCTAAAAAGAACAGAGTTCATTCCAGAAATGAACTCCATATAAAAACCTAAGAAAAACAGAATTCATTTCTGGAATGAACTGCAGTAGCATCATCTTCGTCATCTTCAACAGCAGCAGCAAATATCATCGTCTTTAATAACAGCAGAACTTCATCTTTAACACGAGCAGCAAAATCAAGATCTTCAACATCAAAATAAAAAAAATACATCCAAATAACATAAAAATCTTCATAGTCTTCATCGTATTCATCGTCTACATCATCTTCAACAAAAGCAGCAGCAGCAGAGAAGAAAGAAACATAAAATCATCGTCGTCTTCATCATCTCCATCTTCTTCAGCAGCAGCAGTAGCAACAACAAATGACGAAGAAACAAAAAAATCTTTGTCGTCTTCATCATCATCTTCAACATCAACAGTAGCTACATAGAAGAAAAAACCAAAAAATTATCATCCTTCTTCATCGTTTTCATGAGCATCAACAGAAAAAAGAAAAGAAAAAATGGAGAGAGAAACTAGACCTGAAAACAAAAGGAGGGAGAAAGTAAATCTGAAATAAGATATTTTCTATTGACTTTTTCTATATATATGGTCCCAAAAGGGTATTTCTGCCACTACCTAGTGACAATTACATCATCCATGATGTCACCCTATGACCAAACCATAATTTCTAGGACCAAACTATAATATATTTTACCAAAAAGGACCAAATAGATAGTTGACTCAGTCAACATGACTAGACTCATCCTAATATATTATTTCTAGTTCTAATAGGTATTTCCTACTTGCAGTATTATTAGTTTTCGATTTGATTTGATTGACTAACGGTTGTTGAACTTTGATTGCACCTAGTTTGTTTATCTTGAGAATCTTCTCTTCTGATATAAGATTCACTCAAACTAGATCGAAGTGTCGAGTGATCTTTAGAATTGTTTGTAGATCAAAAGACATCTTGTGATAATCCATTGTTAACAGACTCTGTTATGTGCGTGATTGATCACAAAAGATTCAAGTTGTAGTGTGCAGGTATTTATTGAAGATTTAAGAATATTTGAAGACGAAGAATATTTCTTATTAGGGTTCATAATCTTTGGTGTGCACAAAACTTGATCAGCTGGGATCCAACTATAATCGGTTTATCTTTGATAGATTTGATTGATTAGTTGCGTAGATCGGAATTACTATATAGTATCTTGGTAGATCCTATATTTGATTGCAAAATCTAAACTCTACTACTTTGGTAGTTGTTGGATAGATAGATCTAAGCCCGATAAAGGAGTTTGTTGGATTAAACAGAAGAGCCTTTGTCTAACTCATATCACTGAGATTGAATAGAGTTGTTACCGAACAGATTTGGTGTTCCTTTACTATTTGGAATACGAACCAAAGGAATTGTTCCAGTGCGTGCACTTACTGAATGTCAGAAGCGCAGGGATACTGAAGAAACTAGGTGAACTATAGGTTTAGTTGCTTGGTCTCAACTATACGGCTTAATTCTGAGAGTATCCAATTCTGGACTAGGTCCCAGGGTTTTTCTGCATTTGCGGTTTCCTCGTTAACAAAATATTGTTGTGTCGTTTACTTTTGTTTTCCGCAATTATAATTTAAAGTAAATTACACAAATGTTAACTCCGTATTACTTGATAGTGATCCTATAGAGTTTGGTTAACTCCGAATCTATTATCAAGTAATCACACTTTGATTGTTGTATTGTCTCGATCTCATATCCATACACGATCGCACAAAGTGTGAATACTGATTCGTTGTATTATCTCGACTCAGTCCATAGACAATCACTTTAGGTAAGAGGACTTATAGGTGGAAAAGTTTAAGATTGTGGTATATTTAGGTACCCTCGTCTTTTCAATTGGTATCAGAGAAGGAAAACACGAAAAGATCTAACAATCTGTGTTTGGTGCGATCCAACCTATAAGAATTGAATCTGATGAATGATTCAGTTAACGGAATAACCGGATTTGACTACTTCAAAGACTCGTGGTGGAAAACACGACTGAAGTATGTAATACTCTTCTTCCTAAATTTGTTAGGAATTGAGATTATGGTTGAGAATGTCTTGGTTGACCTACATAATCTCTCTGATATCATAGAATTGTATCCCATGGTATTATTTACTTACAAGCTTAGTAACAATGATAATATTCTATGTGACACATTTTATCTTGAAAATGCATGAGATTCCACATAAGATTTTTCTGTATATGAACCATGAATATTTTTCTGTTGAAAAATCTGGGATCTCAAATATATTTTGGATTGAGTACCCAAATATGTATATATATATATATATATAAACATTTTCAGATCAAAGACTGACAATATCGTTGATCATGTTGCGTTTTTGGAATCCTTGTAATGATACAAAGAATGATTTTTCAGTTAATTATTCTATCAACGGTGGATTGCTTCATACACCCCACAACTTTTTTAATGAAGCAAGTGATCTTTTAAGATATTACTGGAAATATGATTCTAAAGATATTTTTAACAAGTATCTTGTTATGTCCATATATTTTTGTATACTCTATTGAAAAATTCTTGAGTGAATTTCGAAAGATATTATCAGGTATTGGTAATAATGGAGTAAACAAATTTTTGGACATGTATATAGGATTAATCCATAATATAGATCCAATCCATGAAAAATCGGTTTTCCAAAAGAAAAACCTAAATACAAAGTCGGATTTATTTCCCCACAAATCAAGGTTTCCGATTTTGAAAGAATTTCCTAAAGATAGTTATTTCCGGAATTTGATATCTTCACTCCCTATAAAAGAATATTATTCTGTGGTGTTTTTACAAACAACCTGGGAAAAATTATCCGGAACCGAAACTAGATTATTTCATACTCCACTGATTTCTGGAAGTATGAGAAAAATGAAATCAAGAAATAATGAATATTCTGATAACCGTGTCAGATATGATGATATTGAAAGGATCAAATTCCCTAACAAAATAGAAGATAAACATGATTTCACCTCGTTCATTGATAAATCATGTTTTGAGAAGTACAATACTCTCAAGAGAATAGAGTTTACTGCTGAAAATAGATTTGATCCAAAAGGTTCAAAATAAGGATTATGTGAAGTTTGTTCAAGATCGGAACTGGGAAAAACTTTTTGATCTTGAAAAATATTCACCTGATATGGTAAGAATTTTCTATGCTAATATTCATAATATTGATCACAAAAAACTTACCTTTGTTAATCTTATTGGCCATGGACTCTACTATATGGATCAAAAGACGATTTCTAATATCATCGAATACATTGTGGATTGTAATTATCTGATTACCGGAGTTGAAATTGAACACAATACCATTTCAACACATCTCATTGGAAGATCAATTGTCTGGGAAAATAGTAGATTACCAACAAAAGATATACCCTTTCATCTAAGGATATTTGGTAAACTTGCTTTAGCTACCAGAGATAAGTCAGCTTGGGACAAGGATTTTGCAGAATTCGTCTATTTTCTATTAAAAGAAGATTCTCAAATTGATCTATGTGGAATCATTGTCAGTCAAATGATCAAGATCTCAGAATATATTTCATCTCTAGGAATCAAGAGAATCTCAGTTTTCCATGTATAATTACAAATATTTGTGAATTTACCGTGGGAGATGACTTTGATGACATGAGAAGCACCACTGGTGTCTCTAAAAAGACTATATGTCAAATTCTTGGTGGTAAAACCTGTAAAGAAACGGTTGAAAGGATTCCACCGAATTCTAACAACATGTCTCTTCTAGTCCACCTTGAAACTTTTGGTAAACAACTTGACTGTTTTCAAAAACAGTTGGCCTTTGCTGCTCAAAAAGATCCAGAAACTCTTAAAGGTATTCTAAACATTGAATCAGAGTTTTGGAACCAAGAATCGAAAATAGAAGAAGACTATCAAAAAGTACTTGATGACAAGGAGTGTTCTATCCATTAATTGTCTCAAAAAAAATAGACATCTGGTTTTGATTTCTTTCAATTATTATGTAAGGTCTATTACTGAATAAAACTATCTATTATTTATGAATAAAATTATTATTTTATAATTTTTCTTGTGAAAGTTTTTCGATTACATAGCCTGTGCTTGAATGCTTTATATTATTGCTATGTGTTATGGGATGTTTGATTTCGATTTTCTTAACCTTAATATTCGATCTCATATGATGTGTGAACCCTTATGGTTTGTGTGGCTTTTTGATTTAGCGGGATTAAGTTCTAGCCCATGTTGGTAGGCTTTATCAAAGAATCATAAGGTGTTCTGATTGAAACTCATATGTGAAAAAGTCACAATATGTTGAATCGATTTGTGTTTACATAAAAGCATATGTGTTTCGGGTTTTCAACTTTTGCTATTTGCATTAGTTAAAACTGATTCAACCTTTCTCTGGTAAAGGTTGTTGTTGTTTTTGTTCTTGCGAGAGGATGATAACATAATGGGGGAGAATTCTAACTTGAACTTGCGCTTAATGATATATCTTTCTGGGGAGAAGAGGATACGGAATTTGAGGTAACGAATTTGTTAATTAATCGTTTTCCTTTTTAAGAAAAGATTGAGTTTATTACATATATTTTGCTTTTGCTTAACAAAATTCGGTACAATTGATGTTTATTCCATTATGTGTGTATGGATGTGTGTGTGTGTGTGTGATTCAATTGTTTCCGGTTAAGAAAAACTGATTTGATATTTTTCTTTATTATTTGGTATCAATTGTTTTAGACTTAACGAAATTTCGTTGCAATTGTTTTTTTTAACAAAAACGCTTTTTATTTATTAATCAAACCAAAAATTATAGAAGGAAAACAATTCAAAAAGCCAAATTGGACAACATGTCCCAGGCAAGTAATAACAATGGACAGACAAGTAACATAAAATAGGATACAAAGATACACTCCATGTTCAATCAAATTTGTAGAGTATCCTCGAGACTCCATTCTGTGCATATTTGCTGGTCTAGTAGAGAATTTGACAGTTTTCCCCTTATTTAGATGCACACCCTTCTTTGCAAAAAAGTCAGCATAGAAGTTCACTTTTCTGTAGACATGGTTGAAATGAATGGATCTTACTTTTTTACAGATAAACTTCCATCTGTTTAGAACATACCAGGGTAAAGTGCTTTTAATGAAAGCAATTATGGCAGATGTTGAGTCAGAGTTGATGATCAGTTTGTCTTGATTATTCTTCACAGCCCATTCTATTGAACTGATAGCTCCAATGCCTTCTGCTACAAAATTTGTAGTGATACCCAGTCCACCAGATTCAGCTGTAACAAATTCTCCACTACTATCTCTAGCTATAAATCCATATCCATCACATCCTGGATTCCCCCTTGATGCTCCATCACAGCATAAAAGAATTTCTCCATCTTTTGGTAGTAGGAAGGAACACTCAATAGCTCTGGCAGACTTTACTTTTCTACATTTTATATCAAAAGATTTTAAGATCTGAAGGTCATGAGCAGAATTGCTCATATTCCCCTTCAATATGAATTCACAATCATGTATCATTCTTGATTTTTTTTCTTAGCTCTATCCAAGTCAGGTGAAATATTCTAAAAAAATACTTGGTTTCTTGAAAACCAGATATTCACCATGATATTAGAAGCTGCAATAAGTCATAGTTCTTGAATAACAGGGCAACTGTTCTTACAAAGGGCCATAATGTCATCAAAGGATTTAGGATTTTTGAATGCAAAAATGCCAACAATACAACTCCATAAAAGTTGACCATAGTTGCAATTCCAAAGGATATAACTCACTAAATCTTGATCTTTATGACATAAATAGCATCTGGAAGCTAGAGACATACCTCTTTTCTTGACATTCTCATCAGTATTGCAAGCATTTCTTGTTATCTTCCACACATTTCCTGCAATGGATGGATGAAAACAGGATTCCACAGTTTCTTAAACCACTTCATCTTGGGATATTTTTTCCTGATGATATTAACTGCACTCTGAACTGTGAAGTCTCTAGATTGAGTTGCAGTCCAAATTAGCTTGTCTTCTTCCAAGGAAAGAATAGGGAGATCTTCAATATTGATATATTTGAGAAATTCTTCTGGAATGGTCCAAGTATTGTCTTTTATTAGGTCCTTTACTCTCATATTTATATGTTGCTGAATGTAAGTATCCTCTGGAAATTGATTGATTAAACTGGAGTCTTGAATCCAGGTATCCCTCCACACAAATTTTTTGTTTCCATTGCCTACTAACCACCTGGAATTATTATCAAAATACTGTAATACCCATTTGATCCCAGGCTGATGATTGTTTATGATAAGAAATCCAACATTCATGTTGATCTTGAAATTTAGCTAAGAAAAATTGTGTCCATTCTTCTTCAGAGATTACTATTTTACATAGTAATTTTAATAACAAGGCTTTGTTTATGTCTTCAAGTCTTTTAATGTCTAGACCTCCCTCTTCCATAGGTGCACAAACTTTATCCCAAGAGATAGTAATGTATTTTCTTTCTTTAGCATTTCCACTCCATAAAAAATTTCTGAGAATTCTTTCAAAAGCTTCAATTATCTTTCTAGGCCATTTATATATGGACATGTTGTAAATAGGAATGCTACTTAGCACAAATTTTATGAGAGTGACTCTAGCTTGAAAATTTAGAAATTTGCGAATCCAATTAGCTAGTCTTCTTTGTAGCATATCAACAAAGGACCAAAGATGCCCAAATTTTATTTTCCCTTGAACCAGCATTACACCAAGGTACTTATCTGGGAAGTAAGAAAGTTTCATATTCATAATATCTGCAATCTGATGTTTTATAGATATAGAAGTTCCATCCACAAAACACTTGCTCTTGGCAGCACTAACCAGTTGTCCTGAAGCATGTTGGTATTCTAGTAGAAGTTTCTTGAGGTTCTCTAAAGTCTTTTTGCAACCATTACACAAGATGAAAATATCATATGCAAAGAAGAGATGAGAGGGATAAATACCTTTCCTGATTATCATTGGCTGAATTTTTCCTTCTTCAATAAATTGAGAGAGTTTTCTAGTAAGCACATCAGCAACTAAAATATAAAGAATGAGAGATAATTGATCACCCTGTTTAACACCTCTCCCAATTCAAAAACATCCAACAGGTCCACCATTGAGCATTATAGAAATTTTAGTTATTTGAAGAAGTATTTTGATCCATTGACAAAAATTCTAAGAAAAACCATATTTCTTCATGGCAGCCAATAAAAAGTCCCAACTCAAGGTGTCATAGGCTTGTGATGTATCTAATTTTAACCCAACATTGCCTCCTCTTCTTTTTGTGTTCATTTCATTTATAAGCTCGGAAGCTAGAAACACTTGGTCATGGATGTTTCTTCCCTTAATGAAGGCACACTGCTGTGGAGAAATAAGCTTGTGGATCAAGGAATTCATTCTCAAAGTAATAATCTTTGTAAAGATTTTGAAACAAAAATTACTTAGACCAATAGGTCTGAACTGGTTTGCTTTTCTAGCTCCTTTGACTTTTGGGATAAGTACCAAAAAATTTGAATTCAATCCACTAGGTATAATATGATTAGCCCAACAAAATTGAATAGTACTTACCACATCTTCACAAATTATGTTCCAAGCTGTTCTGTAGAAAATTCCCGTGAAGCCAACTGGACCAGGGGATCCATCTTGATTGAGTTCAAAAACATCTTTTTTGATTTATTCATTGGTTGGAATCTTTTCCATTAGAATATTATCTTCATCTGTGACTGCATGAGGAATTGCATCCATGATTGAATCTGAAATTTGCACTGGTTGCTCTGAAAATTTTCCCCTAAAGTAATCAATGAGCATATTGGCTATATCTTGTTGATTGGATATGATGGAACCATTATCATCTACCAGTTCAGATATGGAATTCGGTGCAATTGCGGTGCTTTAATGTCCATGTTTATTTCAATTGCTTCCGGTTAAGAAAAATAATTTTGCAAGTCAATTTATTTGGTTTGTATGTATTGTTTATGGCTTAACAAAATACGGGATCATTTGTTTAGTCCAATTCGATTCCGGATAAGAGAAACTAAGTTAATTCTGATCTTAGTTAGACTTATCAAAAGTAAAGGATTCGGTTATTCAAGTCTAATGGAATGCCTTGACAAGAAATATCAGTTAACTAACCTAGTATTTGTCTTGTCTAAAAGTGGAAGGTCTAAGTTATTATCTGAATAATTAGTGCATGATGAGAAAAATAAAGTTAATTCTGATCTTTATTTTGGTCTTATAGAAATAAGTGATTGTATTTTTGCAATCAGTTTAGCAAGGGAACTAAGTTTCTTAGTCAATTTGTTAAACAATTAGGAAAAATTGCTTCGGGCAATTGTTTCCTTGATAACATATTATTTTGGGTAAAAACTGATTCTGCTGTTTTTGGTAAATTTGAGTGTGTTGATGAGAAACGAATTCAAAACCTAAACAAATATACTGCACATGAGTACTTTTAGATTCGAGAGATCAATCTGTAAGACTCTGGCCTAAACCAAGAAATGGCTGTTCCAGATTCAATTCGGTCACAAAGTGAAGGAGAAGGGTTGATCTTAGGGATGGAAGTGAAGAAGGTGTTTGAGATCAGAATGTTGAATTATGAAGATGTGGCTGTTTTATGACTTGTATCATAATATGGAACTGGCTTGCAGAACGTAAGTTATCAGTTCTTGTTGTTTTATGGATACTTGTGTTGATCACTTCCGTCCCTTGTCGAAATAGGTTAAAACCTATTTATATAAGTCATGATTGAGCGCACACCCTGATCTCGTAGGAAGTGGAGGCAGTTAAGTAGCGGATAAGTGAGGATTGTGTAAAAGTGGCGACAACCGTGTCTCCATCATGGAGAGGACCGGTCAGCCTTACTACCACTACTCATTTACTTCTATTAACCATCCGCCTTTCCTGACACTTTCTCGTAATGGGCGTGTTGCACGCCGTAAACCACCATACCAATACCCCAGTAAGCATCCCCCAGTTTGTGACATGTTTGATATCTCGAGTAAGTGGGCCAAGTCGTGTGACTTGCCGCTTAAAGCAACACATAGTGCCTATAGGTCAAATAACAAAACTATTTGTGGAATCAATATTTATAAAACATTGTTTTGTAGTCGATGCATATAAAGCATCGCTTTGAAACAAGCAGCTGAAAATGATCGATGTTCATGAAGCATCGTTGTTTCATAGCTCGTCTGAGTTAGTCGCGGAGCTTAATGTCTTAAAAGGACCGTGACCGCCCTCTTTCAGGGAGTTGGTAGGAGCTACGCACGCATCCCAGGGAGTGGACGATCAGTCCCTATAGGAGAGTGGCGACTGGTAGCCATTCTAAAATCCTATCAGTTGATCCAGGTTAGATCTGGACCGCTTAAATCGGCTAGCCAAGTTGAGTGGCTGAGACGATTTGCGGTAGTTAATGACTTTTGTTGAATCATACAAGTAGCGTGAATGGACACTTTTGAGTGATCGTTTGGGAACCCTATGAACGAGCCATGACTCGGCCGATCATTCCTTGTGAAGGAGGGATGGCCGGTGATCGCGACATTACCCTGTCGGCCTCCTGAAAATAAATCTAGACCATCCGACTAGGATAGCGAAGTTGTATGGACGAGATGATTTGCGGAAGTTGTTTACTGCCATTGATTCAAATTAGGGTTTAGAAGCCGTGTGGCCAACCCTATTTTGGCTAAACGATTTGGGGTGTTTGTCGCTGATTTGGACAAGTCGATTGAGTACACATAAAGATGGGTTGCCGGCGAGCATGCCAGCATCTCATTGGCCACCTGAAATTAGATCTAGGTCGTCCGACTAGACTAGCGAAGATGGACGGCCGTGATCGATTAGCGACAGTTGTTTAATGCCGCTGACTCAATTTAGGGTTTAAAGGACGCGCGATCACCATACTTTGGGCAAGCGGTTTGACGCGCTCCTGGATTGCTATGTGTAGTTCGACCAACCAGGGATGAAGGCGAGTTGACGGTGATCATAACTATGCCTCTTTGATCGTTGAAAGAAGATTTAAACCGTCCAACTAGGCTGGCTAAGTTGGACGGATGTGATGGGTTTGAGACCGTTATGGTCGGTCTTAGCTCGTTTGAGCTTTTTTTCAACAACGTTATTACCCTGGTTCTCGCTAACGTTCAGGGGTGTTGCAAGTGAACTAAAGGAATTCCGATCGGCTGGGATGCTAGTGGGCCCGCCGGTGTAAATTATGTAGGTTTCCTAGTTCCACTAGGAAGAGGCTAAGCTTATTGAATTGTGCGGCCAAATCGTGTGGCCGTGATCGTTTTTGAGACTGACATGGGCAATCTAGATTAGATTCCTTAAGGAATTAGGCGCATCGCCAACCAACTTCCAACTTTATTTAAAAATGTGTGTGGAGGGTTTAAAGCGATCTAATTGGTCGATGGGAAAGGGGGCGGCAAGCAGCAACATGGAGTGTGGCCGGCCGGACACAGGTGGCGCCTGCTGAGGCGAATTGGTTGGCCGAATGGTGCGACCACGCCTCCTCTTGCTGCTGCTCATCTTTATTTCTTGTTTTCTGATTTCTGGTAGGAATTTGCTCCTACTAGCTCCATGGAAGATTAATTTCCTAGCTTATCTAGGTTTGGTGCGCAGGGCGCAAAAACCTAATTTTTGCAAATTGATAAAATTAGGTTAAAGGAATGAATTTTGCGGGTTGCCGCAAAACCAATCAATTTTTTGGTGAATTTTTGCGAGCTCATACAAAATCACTAATTATGTTTCAGAGGGCATCATAACTTTGCGTGCCTCTAATTGAGTATTTCCATGCATATCTTAATCCTGACACTTCGGGAAATTCATGATACTCAGTTGCGAGTGAACATTAATTGTCATGTCATGTCAAAATCAAGAGTTCGGCTGAAAATATAACATAGAATGAATACTCGGCAGGCTCCGGCATTATTGAGTAATGCAACTAGGAGCTTAAATACTCATTAGGCTTTATACTAGTGAACAATTAATCTAGGAGCTTGAGTTTAAATATAATATGAAGAGAGAGATAGGCACTCATCAGATTCTGATATATTCTTCAAATTCCTTTTGGAATATGGACATATCAAGGTCTAATACTTCTGATGCTGGTCAGGTAGGCAGACTTTTACAGTTTTCGCCCTATACTAAAAACCACCATCAACACATATTAAAACCAAATTACTTGTAGTTTCGGTTTTGATACTGGTTATCTAAAGTGGTATGTGAAACCTTCGTTCTTAGCTCTTATAGGTTGTATAATTCTTTTAGATTGTAAGATCCTTTCGGTTTTGGTATTTGCTCGAACCTTTGTCATTTTGTGACAAAAGGGGGATAAACATATGGAGTAAACAAGTGATTTGTAATCACTAAAGAAAGGACAATTGTGCTTAAACGTTATATCTAACGAAAGATTAAACCATTGACTAAGGGGGATAAACATATCATATGATGATTGTAGTTATTTGGACTACAAAGGGAGATAACAAAGATGTGGAATTGAAAATCTACCTATCTCACCTTTAGGGGGAGTATTAGCTTTGTTATTTAAATGTCAACAACGACATTTATGGATTGAATATCTGCAGGGTATTGTGATGTTGAAACTTGGAATCAATCGTATGTATAATGAATTTTTGTAATTTGTTTATCCATATGATTGTAAGAGTTTTTTCACTAAAATTGACAAAGGTGGAGATTGTTAGAGCATAGCTCGTTTGAACCCACCAAGCATTGGTATGTCAAGTTTGGTTGTCATATTTTAGTGAATCAAAACTCAATTATCCCATAACAACATATCCCATAACAATTTGCAATATATAAAACCATAAAGATTAACACTGCAAAAATCATCTTCCAAATATACTTTAGAATTTAAACAAATAAATCTAAAAACATTGCAAGATGAAAATGTTGGCGATATCTATGTGTACTCACAATAATGGCTATTCCAAACCCTAGTTATCCTTCATAAAAACAGAAGAATAAATTCTCATAAGAAGTTTCCTAGACATTAAGACCTCTAAAAAATTCTTTATCGTCCCTGAACTCCTTGTCGTCAACATCCATAGGAGCATAAGGTTCATGAAGAAACTAGTTAATTCCAACAAACCTTTTAGACTGATGTCGAACCAGGGCCTTATGAATTTTAAGAGTCCTAAAAACAAAAGCCTTTATTTCCTGAATCTCCTTTCTTGTTTCCTTCAACTCTTCAAGAATCCCAGAGAACTTCTGTTGATTAGACGGAATAACTCTTGGTTTTCTTACATTCCTCATTTTTCTTTTCAAAGTTGAAGATACAGGAGATTTATATTTTTCCTTCATGATTGATGGCTTAACAATCATATTAACATCTTTTCCATCAAAAGACATAATGCTTGGAGTCTCCATACACGTATGAGATTGTGGGAGGAATTCATTGTTAGAGCATAGCTCTGTTGAACCCACCAAGTGTTGGTATGTCAAGTTTGGTTGTCATATTTTAGTGAATCAAACCTCAATTAAAGAGTCGCTTGATTATGTACTAGAGACAACTTCGTATAGGTTAGGCTAGAAAGATTAGGATAATGAGACATACAAGTATTACTCGAAGACTTGGAGAATATGAAGAAGTAACAAGCTACATTGACGACATCATCCTTCCTCTTGAGGTTAGTAATAATTTGACTTGAATTGTTTCATTACCAACGTATCTTTCAAGTCGTGTTATATTGAAAACATAACTGCGAAGCTGTGAATGATTATACTATAGTAGACATAGTGTTAAGGAATTAGAATACAAAGTATAACGCTTATCTTTTGAACTTCGTATATAAGACATCGACATAATCGTATGAATGCTATTGTGATTATGTGTATGGGTATGGGTGAAGATTTCGTCCTAGGAAACAATGTTTACATTCGTTTAAAGGAAGTATATTCGTGAACTTGTTTTATGAATCGAAAGGGAAATCGCTAGGCTGGTATTGTTATTCATTGCATATCTTTGGATGACCAATATGTGTGAGTTAGTAGAACCGATCATAACTTATGATGTATCTTAGTAAAACTAGTCACAATGCCTGACTTATGTATTGGTATGACTTTTTATTAGTGTAATTGATCCTAAGTAATCACCTAAGATGGTATGATCGATATTTGTAATTGGTGTGACCGATCCTAGTAGTTGGTGTAACCGATCCTAGTAATTGGTGTGACCGATCAAAAAAGAGTGTGTAATCGATCCTTGTAATTGGTGTAACTGGTCCTGGTAATTTGTTTAACCGATCCTGGTAACTGGTGTGACTGATCACAAGTAATACCATGAGAATAGGGTATCCGGTCCTGGTAATTTATGTAACCGATCCTGGTAACTGATGTAACCGGTCCCAGTAACCATATTAAGGTAGAACCGATCCTTGTGTTTGGTAGAACCGTAAACCCATTATTAGTGTATTGATATTTGATCAATCACATAGTTCTTGGAAATCAGATGAGCCAATTCTAAACTTGTTTGGAAGTGTGGTATAATTGGTTTCAAGATTGTAAGTATGAAAAAAGATTTACAAAGAAATAAGATGTCGACATACTTTGAACATGATCAGTAACTCTTATCTTTTATTGTTCAAAGATATTCCTTAATAACTCAAGGAGATCCCAGACCGAAATAAGTTGAGAATCTTTTAATTAAGGTTGTTAATTTTATATGCTTTTAATTACCAGCAATTAAAATGCATATCTCTGGAAAATAAAAATTGGTAATGTGCATTTACTAATTGGAGATTTTCTAGTAGGATTTCAGTTAATTTTGGACAAAGCATTTATAGGAATTATGAAAACCGAATTTGGAAATATATTGCATATCTTGAGAATATTCAGTTTTGGAAATTCCTTGGTGTCCAAACTTCCTTGATCTATAAATGCCCAAGTTTGGATTTTGAGCAAACCATCCTAAGAGCCAGCAAAACTACCTTTTTGTGTTGTTACTGGTGGAGCCGTCTATTTGGAGAGGAAAGTACCCTAATTAGGCGAAATCTCTTACGACCGCTCGTTTAAAGACTTCTATGGGATCAACAAGCTCTACGAGTACCGTTGGTGGGAAACTAGATAATTGCAGTATTATTAGTTTTCGATTTAATTTGATTGACTAACGGTTGTTGAACTTTGATTGCACCTAGTTTGTTTATTCTTGAGAATCTTCTCTTCTGATATAAGATTCACTCAAACTAGATCGAAGTGTCGACGGGATCTTTAGAACTGTTTGTAGATCTAAAGACATCTTGTGATAATCCATTGTTAACAGACTTCGTTTTGTGGGTGATTGATCACAAGATATTCAAGTTGTGGTGTGCAGGTGTTTATTGAAGATTTAAGAAGATTTGAAGACGAAGAATATTTCTTATTTGGGTTCATAATCTTTGGTGTGCACAAAACTTGATCGGCTGGGATCCAACTATAATCGGTTTATGTTTGATAGATTTGATTGATTAGTTGCGTAGATCGACATCACTATATAGTATCTTGGTAGATCATATATTTGATTGCAAAATCGAAACTCTGCTACTTTGGTAGTTGTTGGATAGATAGATATAAACCCGACAAAGGACTTTATTGGATTAAACAGAAGAGCCTTTGTCGAACTCATATCACTGAGATTGAATAAAATTGTTACCGAATAGATTTGTTGTTCCTTTACTGTTTGGAATACGAACCAAAGGAATTGTTCCAGTGCGTGCACTTATTGAATGTCGGAAGCGCATGGATACTGAAGAAACTAGGTGAACTATAGGTTTTGTTGCTTGGTCTCAACTATACGAAGTTGGTGTGATTTTGTATAGCGGCTTAATTCTGGGAGTATTCAATTCTGGACTAGGTCCCAGGATTTTTCTGCATTTGCGATTTTCTCGTTAACAAAATCTTGCTGTGTCATTTACTTTTGTTTTCCGTAATTATAATTGTTCTTATTATAATTTAAAGTAAATTACACAAACGTTAACTCCGTATTACTTGATAGTGAACCTATAGAGTTTGGTTAAGTCCGAACCTATTATCAAGTAATCACACTTTGATTGTTGTATTTACTCGATCTCGTATCCATAGACGATCACACAAAGTGTGAATACCGATTCGTTGTATTGTCTCGACTCAGTCCATAGAAAATCACTTTCGGTAAGAGGGCTTATAGGTGGAAAAGTTTTAAGATTATGGTATATTTAGGTACCCTCGTCTTTTCATTCACAGATCAGACTCAACAAGCAATCTTGTGATAAAAAAGAGTTTTTCAAAAAGAGAAAAATGAATGTAGGGTTATGGAACTTTTAAACACACAAGTTCACGTACACACAACTCTCAACCCTAAAGATGGTAGAATTGTCGAGAATAACCCTCTTTTATTGATTAAACAGGGAGGTCCCTTCCAATATCAATTAGATATGAAAAGAGGAACGAATTCCAGACTTGCAAAGCACATCAAAGCTAAAAGAGAAAATCAAAACAATCTAAAAACAATTCTCTTTTCCTAAAGCCTGAGGTGTGCAAAATCTTGTCTCTTTTTATAAGGCACATGAGACAAGATGCACCAACCAACATAATCAAGTTGTGCTGGGGTGATCAATAATCTGTCCACCATAACCATTTCGAAAGGAATTCATAGAACCCTGTTTCACAGAATGTTTAGACCATAATTTTTTCTCTAGTGGTCTACTCTTTTCTTTGGAAACTAATTTCTTTGAAGAAGAGATGAGTTTACATACCTCTGATGATTTTTGAACAAGTTTGAGCTTGTTAGCTAATCGATTTTCTCTTCGTCGAAGTTTGTTGACGTATCTTATTTTGTGTTTGTACTTGAAACACTTTGAGAGTTCATGACCTATGAAAGAACAATAAGAGGACGTCAACATGGAAAATGTTCCAGACGCCCGAGATGTGTAAGCAGCTAGACACATAGTGGAACCTGGAAAATCAGAAAGAAAGTTTCCAACAGAAACAAATATATCCATTTTTTCTTCCAGATCGGTTGAGATTTCTTCTGAAAGAATATCAAGATTGATATATGTATTGCTACAATTATCAAAATCAATATTTTCATAAAGAAGTGAAACACTTGAGTTTTCGTCTTCATTAGAATCATAGTTGTTAGACATTTCATCAAGAGTTGCAGCTAGACCTTTGTTTCCAGTGTATTTCTTACGATTTGGACACTCATTTGCAAAATGACCAAAACCTTTACACTTAAAGCACCGTGGCATATCCTCGTTATCAGTTTCATCAATATCCCTGTTTTTAGGAGGAACACGATTATGAGGTTTAACTGATGACCTAGGTTTATTTATGGAAAACCGTTTACTTCTGTTCAAAAGAAGATCCCTAAATTCTCTTGTGATCAAGGAGACTGACTTGTCAAGATCTTCATCTGATGAATCAATCTCAGAAAGATCATCTTCAGATATGCAAACACTTTTACTTTTGTCAAGTAATATAGTGTTCTTTTGTTCTTATAAAGCAACATACTTTCCGTATTTGGATGTATGCTCATGATCAAAGATCTTTAACTTCCCAGCCAGAGTATTTCTGGAAAGAATTGCAAGGTTATTTCCTTCAACGATGGCATGCTTATTAGAGTCGTATCTAAATGGCAATGATCTGAGAATTTTCACCACAATGTCCTTTTCAGGAATAGTCTTACCCAATGCAAAAGATGCATTAATAATTTCAGACACTTTGTGATTAAACTCATCAAATGAATCTTCATCTGCCATACGAAGGTTTTCCCAATCAGAATTTAGGTTTTGAAGCCTAGCTTTCTTTTCACAGGTATTCCCTTCAAATGCGGTTTCTAAGATATCCCAAGCATCTTTAGACTTTGTGCAAGTAGTCACATGATGCTGGAGCTCTAGGGTAATGGCATGGATGATAGCATTTAATCCGTCAGAATTTTGCTTTGCAACAAGAATCTCGGCAGCATCATATTTACCAATATCCTTTGGAACTGTTACATCGCCTTCCGTAACTTCCGGAGGATAATAGCCATTAACCACATAAACCCATGATTGAAAATCACGTGCTTGAAGAAAGGCACGCATAACAATTTTCCACCATAAGTAATTTGAGCCATCGAAGACTGGTGGTACGTTTATAGAGATAACACTTTTGTACATATTCAGATCGCTACAAACACAGACTTATTAGGTCTTAAATGTGTTTTCCTGCTCTTATACCAATTGAAAAAGCGGGGGTCTAACAACCACATCCAATATTTTGTTTGGCAATCTGAATAGAAAAACTCCAATATGCTTTCAAAAGAATCAACTAGACAGCCAGACTCAATCTAGAGAAAAGTATATCAAAGAGTTTTATATCTCAATCTCTTAATTCAATCTGCAATCAACAAATAAGAATTTGCGAGCCCGATTGAATATAAGAGAAATAACTTGAACAGTACCAAAGACCAATGTTCAAGGATCAATCAATTTCAATCAACAACCAAAGGTTGGATTTCCCAATTGATCGATTCAACACAAAACCTGTGATATTTCAATTATATAACAAAATATAATGCGGAAAAGAAATAACACAAACACCAGAATTTTGTTAACGAGGAAAACTGCAAATGCAGAAAAACCCCGGGACCTAGTCCAATTTTGAACACCACACTGTATTAAGCAGCTACAGACACTAGCCTACTACCAATGAACTTCAGACTGGAATATAGTTGAGCCCTAATCAATCTCACACTGATCAAGGTACAATTGCGCTCCTTACGTCTCTGAACCCCAACGGGATTCTGCGCACTTGATTCCCTTAGATGATCTCACCCACAACCAAGAGTTGCTAAGACCCAAAGTCGAAGACTTGATAAACAAATTTGTCTCACACAGAAAAGTCTATTGGAACAGATAAATCTGTCTCCCACATAAATACCTACGAGTTTTGTTCCGTCTTTTGATAAATCAAGGTGAACATGAACCAATTGATATACCAGACTTATATTCCCGAAGAACAGCCTAGAAATATCAATCACCTCACAATAATCTTAATCGATTAACGAAACAAGATATTGTGGAATCACAAATGATGAGACGAAGATGTTTGTGACTACTTTTAATCTTACCTATCGGGGATAAATCTCAAGCAAATCTTAGCAAAGATAATACTCAATCACGATAATAAAAGTAAGATCAGAACACGCAACTACAGAGAAAATAGTTCGGTTTTGCTTCACAATCCCAATGAAGTCTTCAAGTCGTTAACCTATAGGGTTTCGTGAAAAACCTAAGGTTAATGGAGAATCGACTCTAGTCGCAACTAGTATCACACATGAGGTGTGGGGATTAGGTTTCCCAGTTGCTAGAGTTCTCCTTTATATAGTTTTCAAATTAGGGTTTGCAATATTAGTTACCTTGGTAACAAAGCATTCAATATTCACTGTTAGATGAAATCCTGATTGGATTCAAGCTAATATCTTTCAACCGTTAGATCGAACTTAGCTTGTTATACACAAATGAAATGTACCCTCATTTAGATTTATGTAACCGTACCTGAAAATGCGGGGGTCTAATAACCACACCCAACAATTCGTTTTGCAATATGAGAGGACTTACTCCAATATACTTTCTAGAGAATCAACTAGACAGTCAGACTCAATCTAGAGTAAAGTATATCAAATAGTTTAATATCTCCAACTCTTAATTCAATCCACAATCAGCAAATAAAAATCTGCGAACCCGATTGAATAAGAGGAGTAACTTGAACGGTACCAAAGACCAATGTTCAAGTGTCAATCAATGTAAATCAACAACCCAAGGTTGGATATTATAATTGACTGATCTTAACGCACAACCTGTGATATTTCAATTATATAACAAAATATAATGCGAAAAAAAATAACAAAGACACCAGAATTTTGTTAACGAGGAACCCGCAAATGCAGAAAAACCCCGGGACCTAGTCCAGATTGAACACCACACTGTATTAAGCCGCTACAGACACTAGCCCACTACCAATTAACTTCGGACTGGATTGTAGTTGAACCCTAATCAATCTCACACTGATTCAAGGTACAGTTGCGCTCCTTACGTCTCTGATCCCAGCAGGATACTACGCACTTGATTCCCTTAGCTGATCTCACTCACAACCAAGAGTTGCCACGACCCAAAGTCGAAGACTTGATAGACAAATCTGTCTCACACAGAAAAGTTTATAGGATTGAATAAATCTGTCTCCCACAGAAATACCTAAGAGTTTTTGTTCCGTCTTTTGATAAATCAAGGTGAACATGAACCAATTGATAACCCGGACTTACATTCCCGAAGAACATTCTAGAATTATCAATAACCTCACAATAAACTTAATCGACTAGCGAAACAAGTTATTGCGGAATCACAAACGATGACACGAAATGTTTGTGATTACTTTTCTATCTTGCCTATCGGAGATATAAAATCTCGATCCAATTATTTCAATTGCACTCAACACGATAGAAACAACAAGATCAGATCACGCAACTACAAAGATAATAGTTGGGTCTGACTTCACAATCCCAATGGAGTCTTCAAGTCGTTAACCTACAGGATCTCGAGAAGAAACCTAAGGTTAAAGGAGAATCGACTCTAGTTATGCAACAAGTAACACACATGAGGTGTGGGTAATAGGTTTCCCAGTTGCTAGAGTTCTCCTTTATATAGTTTTCAAATCAGGGTTTGCAATCCAAGTTACCTTGGTAACAAAGCATTCAATATTCGCCGTTAGATGAAAAACCTGATTTAACCAAGATAATATCTTTCAACCGTTAGATCGAACTTAGCTTGTTACACACAAATGAAATGTACCCTCATTTAGGTTTATGTAACCGTACCTAAACGTGTACACCAGGTTGGTTCACAAATAATTAACCGAGGTTAGCCATATGATTACTCTCATATCAACCTTATTCATCTTAACCAAAACTAGTTCAAATGACTCAAATGAAACTAGCTAAAGAGTTTTTCAATTGTATAGAAAACACAATCGAAACCAAATCGGTTTGATTCACTTGAATCAATCATGAACATTATAGCCACGGTTTGCAAAGATTGCATTCCTTATGATTTAAATGTTTAAGTTCATGAACTGACCGATTTGATAAAGTAACCAGCTTAAGTATGCGTACGGGTATGCGTACTTAAGCAACCAGATTTTGAGTTTGTTAAGTTTCCAAACTCAACATAAATTTTCGGTTCAAAAAATTCCGCCAGTATGCATACGGGTACGCATACTTAAGGTGACTAGTTTAGGATTTTGTAATTCTCAAACTCAACAGATATTCTCGGTTCGAAAACTTCCGCCAGTATGCGTACGGGTACGCATACTTATCTTGTCTCCTTCACCAATTTCGTATACACACATATGCATACTCTTGGTTCCCGGTTTATGGATTTATACACTAATATGCGAACACACTATATATGCTTATATCCAAAGATGGTTACATCATCAACTCCTTATTTCAATCATTGAAACATTCTTCTATAATGACAATGGCCGTTTTCACACACTATTAACATCAAAGCCATTTTCAAGATATTGAAATAATCATTATCGAAACATTCCAAGCCTACATCAAATGATTGTATCACAGAAACCATGTAAGATATTACTCGGAAATTTTCTCATGATATAAGATGAACTTGGTCGAAGCGAAAGCTTACCAACACATATTTCGAGAAATATGTAAGCGAGATATACTCAACTCGAAATCTCAAATGTGTATAGAGAAAACTATATCGGAGCACGACTTATGTCTCAATAAAGGAGATAATATAAATAGACTTTCCAAGTGATAGATGAGTTCAAGTCTCCACATACCTTTTGTCGAAGAAGTTCCACAAGCTCCCATTAGTAGTTCTTCGTCTTCAAGAGAAGAACGCAGAGAGATCTAAGTTCAACTACACTATCTATATCCTAGTCCGAGACATCTATAAATAGGCTAGAAATCAAGACTTATAGTTTTGATCACTAAAATTGACAAACATGATTGAGATAGCAACGCATGCGAGTTCGACCGAGCAATGCTCTAACAGTACCTAAACGTGTACACCATGTTGGCTCAACCGTAGTTAACCGAGGTTAGCTATATGAACACTCTCATATCAACCTTATTCATCTCAACCATAACTAATTAAAATGACTCAAATGAAACTAGTTAAAGAGTTGTTCAGTTGCTATATTCTCATAGAAGTATAAAAGAATACAATTGAAGCAAAATCGGTTTGATTCACTCGAACCAATTCATGAACATTATAGCCACGATCTACAAAGAATGCATTCCTTATTATATAAATGTATTTGTTCATGTTACAACCGATTTTAGAACTTTAACCATTCAAGCATGCGTACTCGGACCAAGTTTGGTTTTCGCCAGTGTGCGAACGGGTACGCATACCTCCAAACCCAGCTGAATTTTCCGGACATGAACCTTACGCCAGTATGCGCACGGGTACGCGCACTTAGGTTCCCGGATTTCTCAAACCAACAGGTACACATGCGGGCATGCTATGGTTCCCGGACATGGATCACATATATGCAAGAGGGCACAACATGTTTATAATCCAATGTTGGTTAAATGTTCTAAACTCTTATTTCAATTATTGAAACTTTCTTAGAGGATGACAATAACCGTTTTCACACACTATTAATATCAAAGCAATTTTCAAGTTATTGAAATAATCATAACGAAACATTCCAAGTCTACACCAAATGATTGTATCACATAAACCATGTAAGATGTTACTCAGCGATTTTCATATGATTATCTTTTAACTTTCGTCAAGAATATAACATGAACCTGGTTGAAGTGAAAGCTTACCAACACATATTTCGAGAAATATGTAAGCGAGTTAAACTCAACTCGAAATCTCGAATGTGCATAATCGAAAACCATATAGTAATATGACTTATGTCTCAATATAGGAGATAGAGTAGAAATAGACTTTCCAAGTGATAGATGAGTTTTAGTCTCCACATAGCTTTTGTTGATGAAGTTCCACAAGCTCGCCTTAGTAGTTTTTCGTCTTCAATTGATGAACACCGTGAAGTCCAATGCTCAACTACACAACCTATCCTAGTCCGAGACATCACTATAAGTAGACTAGAAATCAAAACTTATAGTTTTGATCACTAACATTGACAAACAAGCTTGAGATAGCAATGCTTGCGAGTTCGACCGAGCAGTGCTCTAACAGAGAGCTACTGTTTTCTCATTGTTATAGCTACAGATCTTCAACAACTATGATGCTGAGTTGAACACATTCAGAATCACTGGAGTACTTGGAAGTGACGAGGATTTCGAGTAATGTTAAAGAACCAAGGAAATCAAGCATTTGTATTGAGAGCTACAAAGTTTATTTATTTTTTATTCCATATGTATTGATAGGTTTGTCACTAAAATTGACAAAGGGGGAGATTGTTAGAGCACTACTCGGTCGAACTCGCAAGCATTGCTATCTCAAGCTTGTTTGTCAAGTTTAGTTGCCAAAACTATAAGTCTTGATTTCTAGTCTACTTATAGTTAAGTCTCGGATTAGGATAGAAAGTGTAGTTGAGCATTAAAATTCACGGTGTTTATCAATTGAAGACAAAGAAATACTAAGTGGAGCTTGTGAAACTTAATCAACAAAAGGTATATGGAGACTTGAAATCATCTATCACTCAAAAGTCTATCTACTCTATCTCCTATTTGAGACAAAATTCGTATAGCTATATAGACTTCAATTATGCACATTTGATATTTCGAGCTGAGTTTAACTCACTTACATATTTCTCGAAATATATGTTGGTAAGCTTTCGCTTTAACCAAGTTCATCTAATATTCTTGACGAAAGTCAAAAGATGATCATGTGAACATCTCCTGGTAGCATCTTACATGATTTGTGTGAGACAGTCATTTGATGTAGACTCGGAATGTTTCGTATTGATCATTCAATCACTTGAAAATTGCTTTGAAGCTGATAGTTTGTGTGAGACAGCTATTGTCATCTTCCGAGAATGTTTCAATGGTTGAAAAGAGAGTTTAGAACAATTGGATATAAACACAGTATGCGTACTTGCATATGTGTAATCCAAGTCCGGGAACCATGGTATGTATACCCGTATGCGCACTGATTGGTTTAGTAGAGGCCCGGGAACTAAGTACGCATACAGGTACGCATACTGGCGTGAGGTTCAAATTCCGGGACTTTACTGAGTTTGGTTATATGCATACCTGTTCGCATGCTGGCGAACCCAAACTTAGTCCGGTCACTAAGGTATGCGTACCCGTTTGCATACTTAAGTGGGTTATGTTCTAAAATTGGTCTGTTCATGAACTAATACATTTATATATTAAGGAATGCAATATTTGGCTATAATGTTCATGACTTGATTCGAGTGAATCAAAATCGATTTTTCTTCAGTTGTATCTTGTATACTTCTATGAGAACATAAAGCAATTGAACAACTCTAGAACTAGTTTTATTTGAGTCATTTGAACTAGTTATGGTTACGATGAATAAGGTTGATATGAAAGTGTTCATATGGCTAACTTCGGTTAACTATTGTTGATCCAACAAAGGTGTACATGTTTAGGTACGATTACTCATATCTAAATGAAGCCACTTTTCATTTGTGTGTAACACACTAAGTTCGATCTAACGGTTGAAAGATATTAGCTTGAGTCTAATCAGGTTTTCATCTAACGGTGAATAATGAATGCTTTGTTACCAAGGTAACATCGATTGCAAACCCTGATTTGAAGACTATATAAAGGAGAACTCTAGCAACTGGGAAACCTAATCCCCACACCTCCTATGTGATACTAGTTGCGACTAGAGTCGATTCTCCTTTAAACCTTAGGTTTTTCCAAAACCATGCAGGTTAACGACATGAAGACTTCATTGGGATTGTGAATCCAGACCCAACTATTTTCTCTGCAGTTGCATGTTCTGATCTTGCTGTTTTCTTTCGTGATTGAGTACTATCTTCTCTAAGATTTGCTCGAGATTTAATCTCCGATAGGCAGGATAAAAATTAGTCACAAACATCTTCGTCTCATCGTTTGTGATTCCACAATATCTTGTTTCGTTTCCATACGATTAAGATTATTGTGAGGTGATTGATATTTCTAGGATGTTCTTCGGGAATATAAGTCTGGCATATCAATTGGTTCCTGTTCACATTGATTTATCAAAAGACGGAACAAAACTCATAGGTATATCCATGGGAGACAGATTTATCTATTCAATACACTTTTCTGTATGAGACAGATTGGTTTATCAATTCTTCGAGTTTGGGTCGTAGAAACTCTTAGTCGTGGGTGATATCAGCTAAGGGAATCAAGTGCGTAGAGTTCTGTTGGGATTCAGAGACGTAAGGAGCGCAAATATACCTTGATCAGTGTGAGATTGGTTAGGGATCAACTACATTCCAGTCCGAAGTTAACTTGGAGTAGGCTAGTGTCTGTAGCGGCTTAATACAGTGTGGTGTTCAAATCTGGACTGGGTCCTGAGGTTTTTCTGCATTTGCGGTTTCCTCGTTAACAAAACTTCTGGTGTCTGTGTTATTTCTTTTCCGCATTATATTTGTTTATATAATTGAAATATCACAGGTTGTGCGTAAGTTCAATCAATTGTGAATCCAACCTTTGGTTGTTGATTAAATTGATCGATACTTGGATATTGGTTTTTGATACCGTCCAAGTTATTTCTTATATTCAATCGGCTCACAAATTCCTATTTGTTTGATTGCAGATTGATTTGAGAAATTGAGATATAACTCTTTGATATACTTTTCTTAAGATTGAGTCTGACTGTCTAATTGATTCTCTTGAAAGTATATTGGAGTTAGTCCATACAGATTGCTAAGCGAAATATTGGGTGTGGTTATTAGACCCCGTTTTTTCAAATATGACTCAACAAGGAGATATGAAAAGTATTATCTTCAAAAAAACGTGAAGACTATTGTTGACAAAACCATAAAAAAAATTTCATGGGAATACTAGAGTCTCACAAATGAAACATGAAAAAAAAGATGGAGCGATTCAAGTAATTATAGTCAAGAGTAAAAGAAAAAATCAAAAACATATAAAAAGTAGGTTGCATAAGCCCTTCATTATGCATTTTCTTTATCTCTTAACGGGGGCATTAGATGGGACAGGGACGGAGCTATGTGCATCTTAGGGGTGCCCCCTCCCCCCCTATTATCTGTTAATTCAGTAAAGACTCCTTGATGTTTTATTATTTTGAAGAAAAATCCTTTAATAAGCCCCACCTAAATCATGTGTTTTGTATGTTAGCCCCCATTGGAAAAAAATTCTAACTCCGTCCGGATACACACTGTTTTAACTATAGTTATGTTTGGTACGTTTGGATCTTGTTCTATTTATACTTTCAGGGTTTTCATCACGTTTACTTCAGCTTTTTCGTCACGTTTAGGATTGTCATCTAAGAGCAACCACAGTCATGACCAAATTTGGGGACTATACCCAAATTTGGTCCCAAATTCAGCCGCAGTGGTACTGACTAAAACCATATTTAGTCCAGTTAATTAGGGTTTGCGACCAAATGTGGTCGCCAACCGAGACTAAAATGATTATAGTGGGACGGAAGTATAGTGGGCGTATGATTTCAGACGGAAGTATAGTGGACGCTCCACATCGGGCGTACTTATAAATAACGTATGATAATGGGGCGGATGTATATAGAGCGTTTGAGTTAGGCGTTATTATAAACACCGCCGGGCCATACGTAGATAAAACCTATGCCCCATAGCAGACGCAGTTATTAAAAACGCCTGGTTTGGACGCAGTTACTAAAAGCGCCTGCTCCGGGCGCATGTATTATGACCGTATGCGGGAGACGGACGTATTATTAACGTCTGTGTGAGACGCATGTTTTATGGGCGTATGAGTGAGACGCATGTTTTATGGGCGTATGAGTGAGGCGCATATATTACGACCGTATGGAGTGGGCGCATGTTTTAGAAGCGTCTGGGATGGGCGCATATATTAGGACCGTCTGGAGTGGGCGCATGTTTTACGAGCGTCTGGGACGGACGCTCGTATTATGAGCGTTTGTTCGGAGCGCATGTATTACGAGCGTACGTTACCAGGCGCATGTATTACGTGCGCCAACGGTTATATTTTGGAATTCTGATTTTGGTTTTCTGATTTTCCGACCGTTTGATAGATTGCAACGGCTCTTTCGTATATCTATATATAGCATTTGACAAACTTATTTCTGCATAATCTTATCATTTATAATTTCTATTTCAAGAAATATAGAAATATGGCACCACGAGGTCCCAATTTTACAACAGAAGAAGATACAATGATATGTAGAATCCATTTAGCCATATCTCAAGATTCTGCTACCGGAACCGATCAACCAGAAAGAGTATTATGGAGTCGGATCAAAGATAAGTTGGAAGAAGCCCTGCCTTGTAAACCAAAACGTACTTGGAGTTCTATCCAGAGTCGATTTCAGGGAATCAGTAGACAGGTTTCACTTTATTCTGCAAAAGTGTTGGAAGTTGATGGTGAATATCATAGCGGATGGAATGAAGTCTCGAGGGTAAGTAATCGTCAATTTTTGCACCCTTAATAATTATATACATGTAATTGGAACTGATGAGTATTGAAAATAATAACAGGTTGAAGAGATAAGAAAGCGATTCAAAGAAAGTAATGGTAACAAAAAATTTAAGCACGAAGAGTGCTACGAAATTCTAAAAGATAGTATCAAATATTCAGGACGGTCGACGTTTGTGTTTGATTCAGGCCAAGAAATGGAAGATTCTCAGAGTGGTGAGGAAAACGCTGATATTGAGGAAACAATTCCAGGCGAGTCCAGTGATGATCTAGATATTGGAGATATAGAGAACACACGTAAGCGTCAGTTGGGGAAGAAAGCATCGAAACAACTAAAGAAAACAGGGAGAGCAAAATCCAATGCCCAGGAGGAAATGCTAGAGGATATAATTAAGGAGCAGCAAAGTTTCAATGAACATTACAAAGCACAATCACTAATGAAGATGGGACAGAGACAAGCTGAGTTTGAAGCAATACAAGCTAAGTCTGCGGCGATACAAGCTAAGTCTGCGGCAAAGTTTGCGGCGAAACAAGCTAGGCAAGAAAAACTCGATTTAAAGAAAGAAGCGGACGATGACTTGGCCATAATGTTGAAGGATGTCTCTACATTGGACACTGTAACAAGAGAGTACTTCGAACTTCGAAAGATGGAAATACTACAACGCAAAAGAAACCAATCTTAAAGCATGACCGAATTAGTTGAACCTTAATATTTATCATTAATAAAAAAATTAGTGAGTTTTAGTCAATTTTAGTGAATTTTAATTTTTATATGATAAATAGTACATTAGTAAGCAACGTTACAACATATTTTCCGATGAAGAAATACGATACAACATATTTCCATCCCAACTTAATAATTATCTCCAAAATTTGACCATATGTGTTCGATTAAATCTTGACGCAAGCGAAAATGTGTTTCTTTATTGTGTATAGCATGAAATCCACTGTGCCGGGGGGCGTTTTTTTCCAGAGATTGGGGGATCTTCATAATCTAAGGGTTCTTCTATTTCTGGAAAAACATGCTCACGGACATAATCAAATTTGTACTTGACTGGGTTATACGGAACATCATCCCCAATTCCAATACTCAATCCTGTCAACACTACCCAATCAAGCGGCGTGAATCCCATTTCACCAAAAGGGAAGTGAAAAGTATGCGTTGTATCCCACCAACGTTCAACAAGATAATCAATCACTGGGTGTGATGCTTCTCCTATTTCCATGGCTAATAAACGTCCCCATCCTGCCTTGTCGATAATGTATTTAATTTTTGGACTATGTTTTGTTATCTCCTTATAATAAACAATGACCGAAAAGAGTGAACCACGATGTTGGTACCTGAATTTTGGATCGCTTGAATATGTAATATCTGTAGAAGCGTGTTTGTCACTATCTTCCAGGCAATTGTAGTTATCTAGGGATACCACGGACGGTGTTGTTTCATCTTCGCTATCTTCATCGAACCCGGTATCTGGAACTTCCAAATCTCCAACATCAGGGTCTATTTCAGGCTCCATTGGACCTTTACCTTTGCGTTTCTTATTATTCATCTTTTTTCCTTGTGCAAATCTCGACGTTATTCTGCTCAACATCTGAGCACGATATAAATACAAGTTAGTAATTGTTTTTTCTGAGTTTACAGCATCCATAAAAAGTTCTATTCTATATTATAGAAGATCAAAATTTACAGTATAGAAAATCCAAAAAATTTACAGTAAATAAACCCCAAGATTATATTTTATTTACTTACAGTATAGAAGATCAAAAAAATTTACAGAAAAAATCTAGACACCGTCTTTATAATACAACTGTTTAACATTTTGTATCTCCCCTTTGTGAGCAACAACAATTCATGTTTAATGGATTTCAGTGAACTTAGTCTATCAGTAAAATTATTCTATCAGTGAAGATCAACAACAACATTTTGTATCTCCCCTTTGTATTCTATCAGTAAAATTATTCATACATAATCAAACAAACAAATTATTCATATTCTATCACTCAAATCATTCTATACATAATCAAACATAATCAAACAAAGAACAGTAACAGTAACCTCATGTTATATGGTTAATGAAATCAAACAAACACGGTTATGCTTAATGAAATCAACATGCAATCCACTCATTCCACCCAAAAACAGCCTAATTAATCATACCTTTAATCTTCAATCCAACCAAAAACAAATTACCCAAAAACAAATCATACCTTTAATCTTCAATCAAATTTCCCCGCACCCAATTAACGAATAAGATTACTCGTTTCTTTCGCAAGAACTCGTTTCCCCGCACCCAATCAAATTTCCGTCACATTCGATTTAGGTTTTGCCCTAGATTTTTCGTCTGTTTTCGTCTTTTTTTTTTCGTCTTTTTTTTTTCTTCTATAAAAACTGTTTATGTAAAAGGAGGAGGAGAAGAAGAGATAATCACGTCTATATCCAGACGGATTTTCCGTGCACGCCTCACTCAGACGCACGTATTACAAACGCTTGATTCAGACGCATGTATTACAGACGTCCCACTCAGACGCTCGTATTACAACTGTCCCTCTCACACGAACGTATTACAAACGTCCCACATAGACGCAGGTATTACAAACGTTCCACTCAGACGCTTCTTCTATAAACGTCTCACCCAGACGCATAATCCATTAACGCCCGAAACATACGCATAATCCATTAACGCCCGAAACATACGCACTTTATATCTCCGTACGAGTGATACGCACTTTTCATCTCCGTCCCAGTAGACGCACTTTCCATCGCCGTCCCATATCCGGCGTTAGTTATACTTGCGCCTCAATCAAGCGGGCATTATACCTCCGTTTCATTCAAACGCATAATAAAAATCCGCTTCATCAACAGACGTGAGTATAAGTTACGTCTGGCATCGGGCGTTAGTGTAAGTTACGCTTCACCAAATTTGGTGTTATCCCACTGCGCTTGGGTCACCCAAAATACCAAAATTTTTTGGTTTTTAGTCTGGCTTTTGGTATTTGGTCCGTTTCATGACTGTGGTTGCTCTAAGCTTTGAGATAAAAAGAGTCCAGCCTTACAAATCTAAGATTGATTCATTATCCCCCAATGCTAGGTGACGCTCCAGATCTCCTTTTCACTGAAATATCTTTCCAATTAAAGCTTCTGGTCACCTCCCACCTCATGAAAGTGTAAGACATTAAAATTAGAAGACATAGTGTTGTGAGTAGTAAACAAACTGATGTAATAGTTTTGAATTTCGTTCTTGATGATTGTATCTTGGTCAGAACAATCCATCCCATCTAGTTGATGTTTTATAATGGTATTTTTATCATTTTTCGTGTTTGCAAATCTACGAAAATACTTGTGTCAACAATACTATCACCACTAACCATTGGTAGTTCATTGAAATGTTTTGTCACCAACAAAATTTTCTCCTGTTTGGATATCGTTTTCCATTATCTATGACATTTCTTTTATAAGACCCACTGCCTTCCATAAAGAATTCACCATCTAGCTAGAATTTAGATGGTTCCACGTGGACGGGAAAATGGTGGGGGAAGAAAATAGAAAATATAACACATGTATTTATAACCCGTTTGAATACTATTTTAGAAGTTGTTTTTTTTTTTATTTTTGAAAGCAAAAAAGGTTAGAAGTTAGTTTGGGTATACAATTTCAAAATGATTTTTAGAAACAAAAAAATATTTTGCTTCCAACTTTTACTGATAATTCCGATTTCCGGAAAAGTAGAAATATTTATACTTCTAGTATCCAAACATGCTATTGGATTTGAACATGCAATTGAGGGATACATAAACTAATTGGGGGATATTTCACTGTAGTTACCGATATGATTTTTCAATGTCGACAATCTATCGACCATGACGATTTCATTGAAAAACCATGCCGACGGTTACATTAAAAATATCCCCAAATTAATTATGTATCCCCCAGTTAATTATTCTTGGATTTAGCTGTCCTGGGTGGTATAGTACTAATTGTAGTACCCACTGCTACCAAGTGACAGACTGCATGAGACTTTTAAGCCCCACACTCGAAGAATCAGCGACTTTGAAGCCGTAGCTAATTACCAATTTATCAGTAAGGTTTGCTTAACCAAATCGTTATCGTTTTTCACAGCATGTAAATCAAAATTAAAAAAGAAGAGTATCGTAACCTAGCTTAATTGGGGGCCAAATATTTTAATTGGGGGCCCTGCACTAGAGGATAAAAAAGGTCACCAAATCCTAATTTGAGTCATCCCTTAAAAAAATATTTTCTAAATGGCTAAAATGTCCCTAAATAATTAATGATAATTTTAATTAATTAGTGATAATCTGATTTAATTAGAGTTTAATTTTTTTTTTCCAGATTTTTTGTCTGCAATATTTTTTCTGTTTTTTTTTGCCCAGATCTGTATGAAAAGTCGTCATGGTATTGAAAATTTTCAGTGACGACCCTAAACAGTCGTTATTTTTTCGATTGTTTCAGTGACGACTCTAAACTGTCGAAGATTCATTAATGCGGAAATGTACGGCAGTTTTGAGTCATCATAAACATAATCAATTCCCTGACGACCCTTTGGAAGAGTCGTTATTGTTTTAATTACGTATATGACGACTGTAAACAGTCGTATATGTTTTAGAAGTGTCGTTAAAAACAATCGTTAGTCTCTAAAAAGAGTCGTTATCTTCATCGTTAATGCGAAAATGTACGACAGTTTAGAGTCGTCATACTAATCAATTCGCTGACGACACTTTGGAAGAGTCGTTATTGTTTTAATTATGTATATGGCGACTTTAAACTGTCGTTAATGTCTATGAAGGGTCGTTAGTTAGGGTCGTCATTTGAAAAAAAGATAGTCAAGGGTAAAACAGTATATTTACGATCGAATTAATACGCCCCTGAAAATTTTGGGGTGCAAATAAAATGTCATGGCCCCCCATTAGTTTTTTTGGCCCCAATCAAACGAGGTATCGTAAGCATGTTAGTTGAGTACACAAGGGAATTGTAGAGAGAATATATTTTATCATTATAATAGTAGATATCCCGCCCACCAAAATATTAACTGTTGTACTTCGTTTATCATTATAATAGTAGAATCTGCGACTTTGAAGCTGTAGCTAGTTACCGATTGCTGTATAATGTAAATATAATCCTCACCGGGATAATTAATTTTATAACGATAATTACGATGCAAAATCCCAAAAACCTAAATTAAAATGGATCATTAAATTCCCCTAGACATACATGTATACGGGTGTACAAATTAAGAGGACTCTTTATTAATTGATACAAGAAGACTAAAAAACGTAAAGTTTTCTTCCTAGCATCGTTGGATAATTCAACCCATCGAATGTTTATATAGAAATGTAAGAATCCTTCGACTCAACTCGCTCCAATTTTAGTATTGCTTACTTGCTTAGCCTTATTAATCCTGGGAATTTGTACGAGAAATCTGTTGGAACTTCATAATTTCGTGCCTAAGTAGTGAAATACCTATAACAAATTACCTTCCCCTGTTGTTTCATTCATCGGAGTTGTTCTCCGTCTTCTTCAAAAATGGATGCACCGAGCTTCGTTTGGTCCACAACACTGGTTACAGATGGTATGATGTTTAAATATCAATAAGAAGGCAAGATCTTGTTTGTATTTTTTCTTCTATAACGACCAGTAGTTCGTTTGATAGGGAAGATATCCGGTATCCGGGAAGATTTTGAAGGTACCATGTAGGTTCGTTTTCATAGGAGCATAGCTGGAATACTCAATATCGAATAATGCTACAGGGATTCCGGATTTATACCCCTCTTTTTTACACCACTATGTGACAGTTAAATCCACCATTGATTCCATCTCACCCAACCCCACCAGGAAAAACATGGGGTCCGTTTAAAGGATTGAGCCAATCAAAACTTGGCACATAGCGGTGTCAAAATTTTGGGGTATAAAAGCGGGGCTCTAAAGCATTTTCGCTCAATATCTATGGATTCAGTTGGCAACACTGTTGTCTCGCTTCAGTGGCCCTACACCACCAACAAACTACAACTACCAAGTACCAAGTACCAACTAAGCACCATAATTACCTTTGCTAATCTTGTCTTGTTAGTGTTAATTATTTGCCTTATTGGTAATGATGATTTAAACAAAATGTACTTAATTGCTAAGGAGTCTTGTCTTTGATTGAAACTCTTACTGGCTATAATCCATATACAGCTCATTCCACCATATTCCCGTATATAAACTCTATTCCCATTCTCATCATCAAACACCCACCACCACCCCTCTCTCTCTCTCTAAAGTCTAATCTAAAATGGCTTCTTCTTCATCACTCTTCATTCTCTTCACCGTCACTGTACAATGTCTAATTCTAGCATTGGCACCCCAAACTCAAGCTCAACCTCCAACTGCACCAGCTGGTCCAATCAATCTGACACAAATCCTTGAAAAAGGCGGTCAGTTCACAACATTCATGCGTTTATTGAACTCGACACAGGTTTCAAGCCAAGTTAATAGCCAAATCAAAACTTCGAGTGAAGGTATGACTATTTTTGCACCCAGTGATAATGCTTTCAATAACTTGAAGCCAGGAACCCTGAATGGACTCTCTCTTCAAGAACAAATTGAACTCGTTCTTTACCATGTTTTACCAAAGTATTATAGTATGGTCAATTTTCAGACTGTTTCTAACCCTGTTAGAACTCAAGCTTCTGATCAAGGTGGTAAACCCTTTGGTCTTAACTTCACTACTACTTCAAATCAAGTTAATATCTCTACCGGTATCGTTGCAACTCAACTCAACAATGCTCTTAGACAAGAATTTCCATTAGGTGTTTATCAAGTTGATCAAGTTTTATTGCCAAATGAATTGTTTGGTCCTAAAACTCCTTCAGCTACATCACCATCGTCAGAGGACCCTGCTGATGCAAAAGCTCCTGGTACTAAGTCTGGTGGAAAAGGTGATAATTCGGGGTCGAATAATATTGGGTTCAGCATGATTTTTGGATTTGGTTTGGTTCTTATGGGTATTATTTTCTAATGATGTAATTATGGAATTGGTCTTGCTTGTGTATTTATTGTTATATATTGATTCTTTGTATTTTTACTTTGAGATCAATCCTGTTATATGGTTCAGTCATCTGTAACTATATATGTCATTTGTGAATGAATATTCTTTTAGTTGATGATTAATCAATCTGTCTTTTTTATTTTTCCTGGACATCTATAGAGAGAGTCTTGACCTGTGTCTGTGTGAAACTAAGAACCCCTCAATATACCTGGACTTCAACACTTCAGTATGATTGCAGCGGCATTCTTTGTTTAGAGTCCGAATTTGTGGTCGATTTTTGGAATATGCCAGACATCACAGTTGTCCAAAAGCATAAATGAAGTTCAATTGCGTGAGAAGGCCGAGTCAGTCCATGGTCAACTTCTGTGAATTCCACATTTCTACTAGACACTCCGTCGGACTAATAATCATTGGTCAGCATATTCTCTTATTTTAGTACTTATTATTTGTAATTTTTCACAGAAAATTGGCAACCAAATGGTTCTATGGTCTAGTGGTCAGGACATTGGACTCTGAATCCAGTAACCCGAGTTCAAGTCTCGGTAGAACCTCTATTTCTTTTCCTACTTGGGACACAAATCACTTATGTTACGTATCTCTAGGTTACAGTTTTTTTAGGACCCGATTGGTATTACTCAATTTCAGTCTTGAGGAGTCGGCAACTAGACATTGAAAAACCTTGGATCAAAAGAAAACAACCCTAAAACCCCTGTAACATTTTCTCCTTCTCTCTAACTCTCACCATTTTCTCCTTCTCTCTAACTCTCACCAAACAAAAATAGACTTCAAGAAGGTGAAGGTACCAAATGTACCTGGTGGTGGTGCTGCTTCAGCTTTAGTTAAGGTTGGACTTTTAGGTGGAATTGGACTTTATGCTGCTTTCAACAGTCTCTACAATGTTGAAGGAGGTCATCGTGCTATCGTTTTCAACAGACTTGTTGGTATCAAAGACAAGGTTTCGCTCTTCTTTCCCTTTTCTATCTCTGGTTTTGTTTCTAGGGTTTGTTCTTGAAAGAAAAGAATCTTCTCTTTTGAGCTTCATTTTTAGGTTAAAAATTGCTTGTTGTAGTCTTTTGAAACCTTACTTTGAGCTTATGAATTTGTGGGATTTGGGTATTGTTGGTGTTTATCTGTTATGCTTTTGTGAATTGCACCAATGTTTGTTCATTTTAGCTGGATATTTGTGTTTTTGATGATGCTTTGAGGATTTGAGTTTAGGGTTTTCTTGCTAAAAAAATCCATGGAACACGGGGATCAAGTCAAACTTCTAAGAAAAGGCAAACCCTGATCATAATCTTAGTATGCTTGTTATAGGCTTATAGCGGCTTTAAACCTGAATCAACATCCTTATTATGGGTTTTAGTTGGTTTTCTCGGCTAACTTTTTTTTGCTTAGTGACTCTTCTGTATGTGTTAAGAAATGGTATGCAAGGTTGGGTGTTGCTAGATTTGTCAGCCTAAGAAATTCCTGGGTATTCAGAAGCATATGTGATTGACTGAGCAAGGGTCATAATGAACTGTGACCCCAAAGGATTTGCATTCCAAAATTAGGGATGAAATCGTTCGCATCTAAACAGTCCTAATTTTAGTCCAATGTCGGCTGAAGAAGCTCATGAAGCTGCATTTTGAGCTTCTGTTTGTGTAGTGATGTAGGTATTTTTGAATATCAGTAGGCTGTACGCAATAAAGAAACTGGTAAGCGCAAGTTATTTTATTCAAGATTGCACCCGCAAGGCTGCCTTGAGGAGTTTGTTATTGGGTTCATTGCCTGCTAGAAAATAAACAGTGGAAGTTCTTGCGTAGTCTGGTTCTTTTATTTTTTTGTATTCCACGGCCTTTACTAACCGTAAGCTTAAAATATAATTTCTTTTAAGTATTCTCTATCATTGTTTGTTTCTCAGTGTAAATTCACATAACTGCCCTTTGCTCTTGCTTGCTTATTTTGCAATTTTTTTAAACCAAAGCTTCTTTCTCCACTATTACCTGCTTAGTACTCACATATTTTCATGTATATCAGGTTTATCCTGAAGGAACACATCTAATGATCCCATGGTTTGAAAGGCCAGTCATTTATGATGTCCGTGCACGACCTCATCTCGTGGAGAGTGTTTCTGGAAGCCGTGATCTCCAAATGGTATATTTTTCCGGTAGTTTTTTCTTTTCCCAACTATATATTGATTATAATCTGTCACCGCTCGTGCAAACTAAGAAACTCTAAGTACATAATTGATGATGAGGTTTGTTAAAGCATCCCGTTGCTTCCCTGAGTCCAATTATTTGAAAATGGTTTTTGCTATACTTCGGAGGCTTTTTTTCCCTTTAGTTTTTAATTTGTTTCGGCATCTCTTTTTTGTTTGCATTAATATGTTTTACAAAAATCTTTCATGTAACAGGTCAAGATTGGGCTTTGAGTTCTTACCCGACCTGTAGCAGACGAGTTGCCTAGCATCTATCGAACTCTTGGGGAGAACTATAATGAGAGAGTCCTGCCTTCAATTATCCATGAAACTTTGAAAGCTGTTGTAGCACAATACAATGCCAGCCAACTTATAACTCAAAGAGAGGTAGGACTCTTCATTTCCTTTGGCTGCTGTAGAAATTATTTGCTGTAGAAATTATTTGCTGTTGAACTTCAGAGTGATAAATGAATGTGACTTTCTTTTGAAGAGTATTAGAAATTTAGAGCACGTGTGTGGAGAGATGGTTACCAGGTTCACCTAGATTCCACTTGTCTGTGGATTCTTGTAGGTACTGAAACAAGAATTTTACTGGGCACTCTCAAGATTTTTCTGGATTTTACATGTGTTTAAATAGATACATTACAATTAAAAATTCACTGGACAATATATCATGTGACTGAATCATCACATTATTGCAACTAAGGTATTCTATCAGATTGCATATTAATTTTCTTAGGATATGATGTGATTTTTTCAATTTGGATAAGCGGGCTGACGACAAGTAAATCAATATCTGCCCAACGGAAAGGAAGAAAAAAAATGGAATATAGATGGAGGAAAGATAATTATAGAGTTGTAAGTAAGGTTTAGCCATTATCGTTGTTTGAAGAATAACTATGATCTTAATTTTGTTTACAGGCTGTGAGTAGGGAAATTAGAAAGATTCTGACTGAAAGAGCAACCAACTTTAACATTGCACTTGATGATGTATCCATCACAAGTTTGACCTTTGGGAAGGAATTCACAGCTGCTATTGAAGCAAAACAGATTGCTGCACAAGAGGCTGAGAGGGCTAAGTTTGTTGTAGAGAAAGCAGAGCAAGATAAGAAGGGTGCTGTTATCAGAGCACAGGTAAGCAAATGTTCAATATTTAAACCTGTGAGGCCTAGTTAGTTTTAGTGGTGTTAGTTTTCAGTTCTTGATTTCTGAGAATCAATTTCCAGTTCATCTCAGTCTGGACTCGGTGGAACTAAGATAACTGGTCCTTTCTTGGGTGTTCTGTTCCATACTAACTAATTTCTTGTTGGAATAACCAGGGAGAAGCCAAGAGTGCTCAGCTAATAGGTCAAGCTATTGCAAACAATCCAGCCTTCATCACTTTGAGGAAGATTGAAGCTGCAAGGGAGATAGCATCGACTATAGCGCAGTCTGCGAACAAGGTATTCTTGAGCTCGGATGACCTATTGTTAAATCTTCAGAGCATGAACTTGGAGCCACCAAGCAAAAAGAAGTAAAAAACAGCTAGTAAATGTCTTTGCACGTTAATGTGGTTAGAACAGTATTGAAATGATATAGCCTTTTGTGGGAATATCTCGTGGCTTCCCGTTAGTTTGATATTGATAAAAGACATGTTGGAAAATAATGGCACGATATAGTTTAGTGTAAATGAAGAAACATGACTACTTCAGACCTTCCATCGACACTGTTTTACCATGAAAGATAGTTGCTATTTCTCTGGGTATACTCGGGACTTTTATTTGTGCACTGCTAAACCTCATGCTACCATTTGGTCTGAGATTTGACTCTTTGGCCCTTATTTTATTTTTAATTTCAAGTAGTGGTTCTTAGGTGAGAGTACGAAAAGGCTTCTCAGTTGGTTAAAACTGATGCCAATCTATGGAGAACTGTTTTGTGAATTCCAGGAAACAGTGACTTCATAGGTTAGACTGCATTGAGAAATTTCACATGGGGTTGATGAAACAGGACAAATCAATACTCGGAAATTTTGAAAATCTGGTTTTTATGTGTCTCGACTCTTAGAGACGAGTAATAGATTAAAAATGACTTCTGTTTAGTGAGGGTTCAGAAATTTAATAGGTAAGATCTGCACGACGGTTGGCACTTGGCATAGTGTAAACTGGAGAGATACATGCCAAAACGATCTGTGTTAGCCCACTAAGCAAGTGTATGTGCCACCACATTAGGCTAACCCCTATGGGCTAGATATCTAACTGCTAGATTGGTCATCCACGTCAGTTAGGGGAACCTCCTAAATCCTATGGTATTTCTAATCAATCAGCGAAACGCCGAACACCAGCGCGCATCACATGATTTTATTTTCCAAAAAATTAATCATTACCGTTTTTTTCTCCATCTTTTTCCTCCCTCTCTCTCCCTCCTTTTCCTCTCTCTCTCCCTTTTTTTCCCCTCTCCGTCACGTTTTTGCTCTCTCTCCCTCCTTTTCCTCTCTCTCCATCCATACCTTTCTCTGATTTTATGCACTGACGTGGGACTCTTCTACCCATCCATACCTTTCTCTGACTCTCTCTTCTTCCCTCTCCTTTTAAATTCTCTTCTCTTCACCTCCCCCGTCACGATCACTCCTTTTCAACGTTTATGTCACTTTTTCAGCGTTGAATTATTCAGCGTTTCAATTTCGCTGCTAGTTGAACTGCGAACAAATGTTAGGAGAGAAAAGTAGATATAAGTAGTGTTAACTTTTTTCCTACATTTTTTTCTTGATTTGCAACACTTTTTGGCCAATCTAGCAGCTCAATCTAGCTCATAGGGGTTAGCCTTACAATTTACCTGGGATACATATGCTCCATTGGCTTATGCTAGACCAGAATAGACCGAGGTTTAGGGTACTTCTGCCCCATCCTATACATGTCAAATGTCTTTGCGAAATGCATCCTTCTTCGCTTACCACAAAAGTCATGTTCCATGACCTTGACTACTTCTACCAGACCTTTGCATCACTTTCCAGTTGTCATAGCTGTACCGATGGCTTTGTTCTCTTCTCCTTCGCAAAGGCTAATTAAACCATGTTTGATGAAAGTGAGCTGGCTGAGGGAGAGTTGACTAATGCTTGATTATTATCCCGCGTTTTATTTGGTTTTCCATGTTTAAATTAATTCGTATGTTTATCTTTCGGTTTCTTCCACATACTGTATTAAATATTTGTTATTTTATTAGTAAAAACTCGTTTTAGTGTATGGGATAATCTACTTAATTGATACTCAAAAATCAGTATCCACAAAGATCTTGGACCAAATCAACTCTTACGTTGGGTTTGTCTGATTCATACTACTTTCAGCTTGGATGAGGAAAGAGTTTCGAGTCTTATGGCAATACTATATCTAATCAAAGGTTTGGCAATTTGTTTCTATGCGTGGCAAGTGACACATATCAATATGGTTTGCTAAGCCGTAGCTATGTTATGGGATGCTGATCTTCTAGACCTATTTCAAGTGTACCAATTCCACAATTTCGAGATCAGGCAAGGAAGACTGTCACAAATCTAGAGGCTAATAGGAGATGAACTGATATATATATATATATACTCTGCTTCGTCTTTGGCATCGTCACCATTTTCCTTAAATTCCTAGTAAGAAAGTGTTAGACGTGAAGGGAAAAAAGTAAGAAGAAAGTAACACTAAAAATTCTTTGAGAGCATTACAAACGTGACGAATGAGGGAGGGAGAAAGAAAGAAAGGGAACGTTCTTCTTTGGCAGTCTTGGTGGTACCATGACTGACTATGTCAAAAGAAAATGGATGATGCATTTCTTTTATTAAAAGTTAAGCCGCGTTTATGTCATACACACATCATCATACTTAAATAAATAATACAGTAAAATGGAAGCCACAGAAATAAAATTAAAAGAAAATAAAACGTAACCCATCAAATCCGGGTTGACATCATTTCTTGCAACTAACAGAAATCAAAATATGGACATCTCAGGTTATATTCCTTTTCTGCCTAAAACGATTTTGGTCTTTTGTTTGTTTTAATCTTGCTTCTTACGTCTGCTCGCGGTGCACCGTCTTAGAGCGGCTCTTCGTCTTCATCTTATCCCATTCGTTTGATCATGAAGAATAGACATGTGAACTGCCACATGGAGGACTCCTACACATTTTCTTTTCCAAGCATACTCACGTATGCATAGAGACATCAGGTCATAGATATTAAATTCTAAAGACATATATGTAAACAATCTGAAATCGCATTTGATTTTGTGGGTACATGCTTACCTTCATCCTGCTGCTATAACAAAATGCATAATAGCCTTTTAAAATAACATTATTGCTTCATCAAAAATCTACCGATGATACTTGTTACTGGGATGGATACCAAAACCCATGGAATACCAATTGGTATTAATTCCACGTAAAATCATCGTATTAATGCTTATAGGATGGGCGCACTCATGGATCACCAACTTGAGTCTTCTAATGTCTAAAATTGGACCCACTTTCAGTAGCAAAACTGCAGGAGAATACGACTGCACATTTTACTTCATTTTTTAGTGAAGAATAAACCGGGGCCGGGCTGCTGCTAGCGATTGTCAAAAACGTAGAGCAAGAAAAAGAAAAACATGAAATGACATCACGCATATGTTTTATTTAAAAAGAAAATAGAAGACATCACTCGGATGTCATCTACAGCACCATGACGCGTAAGAATGTGAAATATACGTGATACGCGTTGACGTGGGACTCTTCTACCCATCCATACCTTTCTCTGACTCTCTCTTCTTCCCTCTCCTTTGAAATTCTCTTCTCTTCTCCTCCTCCAACACCCCCCCCCCCCCCCCCCCCCCCCCCCCCCCCCCCCCCCCCCCCAACTTTCTACTCTCTCAAGAAAATCATGCAACGAGCAATTCATTACAGAACTTGGTTACCCCAATCAATCAGAAACCCACCGAACCATTAGCCGTCAATCATCATCGTTAAAAATGGTTGATATTAATCTTGAAGACCCATTGAAGAAAGGTGCAATGAAGATCAGTGATGACTATAGTGGTAGTAGAGGTAAACTGGAAGCAGGAATCAAAGGTTTAGTATCAGAAAACGCAGTATTAATATTTGGAAGACGTGGGTGTTGTATGTGTCATGTTATGAAACGCTTATTATTAGCGTTAGGTGTTAATCCTACTGTTTATGAAGTTATTGATGAAGCTGATGAAATATCTGTCATCAATGAATTATTATCAGTCATTGAGACTCACAATAATGATCATAAAGGTAATAAGGAGACACATAGTGATTATAGTGAGCTTCAGTTTCCAGCTGTATATATTGGTGGGAAATTATTTGGTGGTTTAGATAGACTTATGGGTGCTCATATCACTGGTGAATTAATACCTAAGTTGAAACAAGCTGGTGCTTTGTGGCTTTAATCACAAACTCTAAATGTCAAGAGAAATGTAGAGAGTTAATTGAGGACAAACTTAATGACTTGATTAATTTTTGCAATTTAATTTGTAAACTTTGTAATTTTGTTTTCTCTCATTCTTTTTCTTTTTCTTTCTTTTATTTTTGCCTTCGATTATTTTTTGGACTTTAAGATTATAAGATTCTACGAATAACCACGAAGTATTCTCTTCAAGATCTCTCTGTCTTTTTTTTTCCTTCTAATTAGTCGACTTATCTAAAAATTTAAAGGCGTAGACAAATAAAGTTTTCACGTTGAATGATGAAGAAATTTTCGCTTTCCGTTGACCGAAATAAATTTTTTGTGGTTTTTGTGAAACGAGAGTTTTGGTGAGGACACTTGACAACGTAGGATTGGTTTAAAAATTACAAACTTTTGAAAATTTAACTTACCGTGTTTGGAATTTTATGGAAGTCCAAATTCAATTCGGAAGTCGAGTACCTATTGTATTAAGACTCTTTTTTCCCCAAATTTATATTTAAAGGGGAAAAAAACCCACATATTTTACACATATTTTTTGCGAAAATAATAAATATTTTGTATCATTACACCAACTATTTAATGTATTCTACCCGCCACACCAAATAAAAAATGCATCGCCAAGGGACGGGGCGAAGCCCCACACACACCAAACGAAAAATGCATCGTCACGGGACAGCGTGAAACCCTGCGCACACCAAGTTAAAAGAAAAAATTGTCCGGTGCATAACAAGGGAACAAATCTAATATCAAATAACAACTAGATGATTAAAATTCATAGAGGTTACCCTAAATAAGAATGTACCTCCGATAATCCCAGCTCACCGACTTCAAGAATATATATAAGATGTAAATATAAAGTCATCGACTTTTTTTTATTTCTTCTAACCTATAAATTTAAGAACTTAAACACAAATCAAGTTAGATAAACATGAATATACAAGGTATATGGATCATTAGCCGCATTGGTTTGTCTAGTGAATGGTGTACCCGTAATCTGTATGATCATGTCTTGAGAGTTGTACCCAAAATTGATAAGTTTAAATATCAACATTACCGATCAGATGGATTATCAAGCGCATATTCTTCTAAGCTTGTTAGGTAAAAATTCCCATGAATCATGTTCTCGTCTCTTGGTTAGGAGTCAGATAGGCAAGGAAAACTCTACAAAACACATAAAAAGTGTTGATACCCATATTGAGTCATACGATTTGGACTCATACGCGATGTGGTACACCTTGAGTCAAATAAAACTATATTGAATCTTTAATCTATAGATGCATAGAAGACAATCATGACAACCACAAAGGGATTTTATTGTCATAAACCATTCAATTAAAAGGTTGTGTAACCTCTTAAATGTGGACTCATCTCTTTGGAGCAGTAGCTCAACGAGATGGAGATAATAACTATTGTCTTTAGAGACATTGGGTATTTAACTTCAAATATGTTAAACAATCAACCATGATGATACATATGGATTTACATCAAATCACTTAGCGAAAGATAAAAGCTCAAAAACGAGAGTGTTTTTGGTATTAATAGTTCAAGGCATCAAGCATATAATGAAATCATAAAGTTTGCTGAAGTTTAAGGGTATACATTTTTAGAAGAATCTAATCATCAATCCTACGGCTTCACCAAATATTCAACATCTTATCCAACATAATATGTGCGCCCTAATTCTTGTGCCTTCCTCACCATCTTTCTTACTAGCGCATTTCTAGGGTACACTTTCAAAATAATCAAATTATGTTGGGGTGAACAATGTCTTGCTCACCACAGGCGATTGAAACAAGCTTTTCCGCATCTATGGATTTTCACCATCTGTAGTTTTTGGCTTAGTTTGTTTCTTCCTCCACATATTCTTGCATTTCACCTTCGGATTATCATAAAAGGGATCACTTCTAGAACCCTTCAGATTTATATCCATCATTCCCCAAGAATCTTTTAATTTCCAAAATCATGGGTTCTGCCCTTTTCATAGTCATGGAATTTTCTGGGAGATCATTCCTTTTGACACTCAATGCACCATTGACGTTTTTTGGTACCCACCTCTAAGTGTGTTTTGGAGCAACCAGAACCTTCTTACCATTATTCTATTCACAACTTCTCAGAGGAGCATTGGATTGACTATTTTTTTGCAAGTTTGTCTTTTTCCAATTATGAGTCTCGGATGTTATCTCCGTCTTTACAAAGTTATCCTTTTGATAATCATGACGATTGTGAAAAGGATTCGTATGACATTTATAGACAAACTTAGGCTTATCATAACACTGATTTATTTGCCTATAGATTCGACGTTTACAACCCATAATGTCAAGAGGATTAGCCTTAACATATGATCTAGGTTTGATCACTTCTTGTGATGCCCAAACAAGAACATCGTGAAGTTTCTCATTCCTTATGTGAAAACGACATCCCCTTTCCAGGTGACCTTTAATTCCGCAATAATAGCAACATAAGGAATATTCTTACCCTGGATTCATTTGTGTTGTCTTTAGAGGTTGATAGACTTGGCTCTTTCGAACATTAACTGTCAGTGAAGGTATTTCACTTTTGATTTCAGTGGAAGCCTTTGGTTGAGAAAAATCAAAATCCTTGACAAATTTTACCTCTTTGCTAGTACTTGGGGAATCTATTCCCTTATAGCCCAATCCTCGTTTATCATAATGATTTTTACTTGCTCCTGACATTGTGGTTAACTTGTTCGAGCTAGTATTGAATTTTTTCAAGTCATCTTCCAACATCTTGATTTTATCAAGAGCATCAGCTAAATTTGCCTCAAGGCATTTTTCTCGAGCGACAGAAGCATATTCTCTTTCATCGAAACTACTTTGTTGAGAGTTAATCCTTACTTTAAATTTTGCAAGTTTCTCTTTTAACAAAAAGAAATTTTGACGAAGATTATCACATTCAAATTTCTTTGAATTTATATATTATTCGATGTCTTTTAGAAAGGATTTGATAAGTTTATAACCATGACCAAAACTTTCGAAGACCTTTCTCAATTTCCTGTTTTCTCGACAGATAGGAGTCAGAAAATTAATGAGACAATACATCGTTATCTTTTTTATTTTAATAATAGGGTCCAATAACTTAGCGTACTCTGGGACTTCCTCATTAACATATCTATAAATATCTGAGTCACTATCATCGGGCAGTTCATCCAACTGTTTTTCTAGGTGTGTTTCCCGATTATCAAAAATTTCTACATTATTAACAAGATAAACTTATCTAGTAGATTCACTCAAGGTGATTTTAAGAGGATGTTCAGATATTTATTTAGATGTAATAGTTTCCTCAGGTGTTAGATCCAAACTTTAAACAAAATAATCTTCCACGTGTTTCATATTCGATATTATATGTCTATAAGTCAGATCGCTACAAATACAGACTTATTATGTCTAAATGTGTTTGCCTGCTCTGATACCAATTGAAAACGCGGGGGAACCAATTACACCATCAACTCTTTTCTTTTGGACCTATATATAAGACAAAACCTAATACAATTGCAAGTGGACCAACTTAGTAATCCTTGAACAATATGTATATGGTTTATCTTTTTTGTACAATCAGTAGTTTCTAAAAAGATCCGTGAACCTGATTGTATACAAGAATTCTTGGACGCTCTCAAAAATCAATATCTAAGAACAAGTTTTGTAATATATATTTCAAGATATGAATTCTCAAGAACAAGTCTTGTAGGTTCTATGCAATTTTTAGTTAAAAACTGTCTAGATTGATTATCAAATCACTTGTTTTTCTTTAATCATATCAAACACAAATATAATGCGGAAGTAAATTAAAACAAGACGCATAAGAATTTTGTTAACTAGGAAAATCGTACCTGCAAAAGAACCCCGAGACCTCGTACAGTTTGAACACCGAGTCGTATCAAACCTCTATAGACACTAGCCTACTTCGGACTAGAATGTAGTTGAAAACGAATCCACCCTCCAAGAAATTGAATTACACCATGATCCTTATTCTTTTGAACCTCGCAAGGCTCTATGCACTTGATTCCCTTAGCTGACGTCCTTTACAGCCTAAGAGTTGCTTCGGCCGAACTGAAGACTTTTCATACCAATCTGCCTCCTACAAATAAGCCTATTTAATTTCCATTTAGATCAAAGATCAAGACGTGAAAATATGTTTGCAATAGACAAAACTATCTAACCTCACAAATCCGGAACTTACGACTCCGAAAGAGCAGCCTAGATTCTTAACCACCTCTAAAAAAATATTCAAAAGATCGACTAAGATAAGTTTTCAAATATCTATCTTGAGGTATCACAAAGTCTGAGACAAAGAGAACTTTTCGATTTCTATATCTATTTTGCTCGAAAGAGATTATGAGAACCTGGATAACAGAAAAGCAAGATCAGGATACACGAACTATCAAGGTAAAGATAGTCGGACCTGGATTCACGAATCCCCAAAGCGAAGTTAGTCGTAGACCTAATTATGTTTCTCAGAGGAAACCTAGGTCAATAGAGGATGATTCTGGAATCAACTAAGACACAAAGTGTCAGGGATTAATTTTCCCAGTTGAAAGAGCATCTCTATTTATATTTTTTCCAAGACCACGAGTTGATTAGAATTCAAGCTAAGATAACTTGAGAATCAAGAAAACTCTATTCTTGAAAAGTAAAATAGAAGCATATACACTTAGGTTCGGTTACAGAATCATGTATAATGACCATTCGGTTTGGCAACTTAGCCAAAAAATTAAAAGCAATTTGATATTCATTCAAACACTTAAGAGTTTAATCATGATGCACGTACATAAGTGCTTAAGTGATCAATGAAGTCTTAGAAGTGTTTAAGATAGTTGTACTAATGCTAAACATATTATAAAAATAAGTCTTTGAGCATATACTAAAATATAAACTAGGACAGTTGGTACAACAGTTTGCCAACCGTATGGCTTGTTCACGAGTCAGAGTGCTACGGTTCGTGAACCGTTTCACCAACCCTACAATACTACCGACCTTGGTTGACAACAGTTCGTGAGCCGGGTTCGCCAACTTCTAGCCTATAATTCCAACTGTGAAAATTTAGTTCACTACGGTTCGCCAAACTGTACCCAACTGAGCGTGCGGTTTGCGAACTGGTTCGCCAACCTTGCTGTATTTGTGAAATTCAGATATCTATAGGTTGCAAACTGGTTTGCCAACCTACCCTGAATAGAAATATCAATAATTTCAATATTTCTCTCTTATGATGTTTGAAACATTCCCAAAAGATAAAATCATTTGCATGGGTAATTTTCAATTGATCCACAAATTAATTCATAGAATTAATATTGTTAAGGACCATTGAACATATTTTCTTAGAATCATATTTCGAGATTTTTCACAAGACAAGCTTGACTCGAAATTCTTATTCATAAATCTACTAGAAGTCATACGACATAGTCTCAACAGATAGAATGGTAAGATAGTGATGAGTGCCAAATATTGTATATATTTATCCCTTTTTGTTGGCATTTAACTCATCTTTTGCGCATTAATTCTACATTTTATCCCATATTCTGTGTTTTCGTTGTTTTCAAGAATAAATAATTTTCTTAATTAATTTTGCATTTTTAGGTACTAAATAAATCCTGGTTATCTCACGGAGCGAAAAGAGCAAAGGAACGGCAAAGACTCTCGATAAGAGGAAGCGAAGAATGATGTTTGCAAGAGCCGGATCAACTAGAAGTGGGCTTGAAGAAGGAAGAATTGTTCTTAAAGAAGATATGGGCTTGGAATACCCAAGGCCCAAAACCCTTACCCAAATCCATTTCCATTATCCATACCCATTTCCATGAGAGCCGTCAGATCGGATCCATCTTGTCATCCAACGGTCGCCTCATCATTGTGCATCAAAATCCGAAGCTCCTGTCAAACACTATAGTACCTAACTCCATCTGAAGCCGTCAGTTTTGTTGTGTCTCATCATCCAACGGTCGTTCCTATCGCACTGTTGGATCATTCCATCACCTTTTCATCTTACGCTTTCGCTTCGCTGATCATCAACCTTTGATACATCCGCCTCACACCCTAGCATCAGAAACCTATACCCCTAACCAAACAGACCCTTCTTCTCCATCGGGTTCTTCTTCCCAAATCAATTTTCCCCAAAACCAGCTCCTCCTTCCACCCGACCATGGCAGCCTGCAACTGCTGCTCCTCGAGCTTCACTACACCCCTCTCCGCCTCTACCAAAACCCGTACGCACCACAGTTTTCTCTCCCTAGCCTAGTCGTTTCCCCAAACCCACATCTCTCTGACCTAGGTGTGGAGTTGATGAAACAACTCGAGCTAGGGTTGCAGTACATCAATTGGAGCAGGAAGAGCATCAGAGGGACATCAAGGAGCATGGGTCGAGCAGAATTCACACATGGGTGAGAGAATTTGATTTTCCCCAAATCAATTTAGGGTTTTCAAAATTAGGGTTTTTAGAAATTAGGAATTTGATGTAAGCTATAAATAGAAACTGATGTAGGATGTTAAAACGGTTCTTGGGTCATCCGAGATACCCCCTAATTGGGTTAATTTCATTTCAATTTCCATTTCAAAGCAATTTCAAGTTCAATTTCAATTTCTGTTCATGTTCTAATTCACCACTAGGGTGAAGATGAAACCTTAATTCCACTGTGTAGGAGACTACAATTCTGGCCTCTCATCACTTTGCTCTCACATTGTATGTCAGGCATACATTGTAGTTAGGATACCCCTGTGATTGAAAGTGCAGCAGCAGCCATGTTAATTGATTATGGTCCAAACCTCAGACTAGTTATGCTCTAATCAGATAGCTAGTACTTTGGGAGGATAATTTAGTTGCAATTGGAATATCCGACTTAGTCTAGGTTAAGAGGTGGAATCTAAACCCTAGTTTGCCATCAACCTTCCCTGTCATCCACAATTCCATCTTCAACTGTTTAGCTTTGTTTTCTTGTTTTCTTACACTTGTTTTACCTTCACTGCTCACTGTGGTGTCTTAACATCACAATCTTTACTTGTTCACACACTCACTGTCCATTATTCATCTTGCCTCACTGTCAGTTGCTGTTGCTTCAACTGTCAGTGTTGAACTTGCTTCAACTGTCACTTTTGTTGTTCTTGTTTAAAGTCTCATGATTAGTAATCTGCCCTGGTTAGTGTAATCAGTTAGAAATTGGTTACAATAAGAAAAATAGCACTTGCACCCCCTTGTCCCTGTGGAACTGACCTGTGCTTGCCCTGTGTTGCTTGCCGACACTGTGCACTTGCAGTTAGAATTTTTAGGATCATTTCCAGTCCTACCAAGTTTTTGGCGCCGCTGCCGGGGACTCGGTTACGGCGCATAAGTTGTTTTTCTTTGCCTTGCTTTTCTGTGCAGTTGCATATCTTGCATAATTTTCTGCCATTTGCATCTGTCTACCACCTGCATCTCATGCTGTAGTTAATAGCATTTTAGCATCTGTAGTTGTAACTTAGTAATCATTTTAGTCTTGTAAATATTAGTTAGTAATCATCTGTAGTTGTTCATTAACTTTGCTACTTAGCTATACCTTGCATCCTAGCATTAGCATTCTGTTCTGTATCATTATCATTTCCATTCTGTGTAGCTGTAGCATCACTGCATCATCTTAGACATTTGCATAATCTCTTCTCAATTGCTTAAACTGCACAACTCTGGAAACTGAAGCTTTTGTTGAGTTAGCAAGTACATGTGCTTCTCCTGCTGTGCTTATCCTGCTGCTGCTCCTGATCCTGCTGCTGCTATTGCTGCTGAGCTCCTGTTGCTATTCCCTGCTGTTGCTGCCTGCTGAAGCTGGTGTAAGATAAAGCCCAACTGGGCTGTAAGCTGCAGAAGGAGAAGAAATTGAACCAAGCCCAACTGGGCTGTAAGCTGCAGAAGGTGAACAAGTTGAGCCAAGCCCAACTGGGCCTCAACAAAGACAAAAGCTTAGGATGATCCAAAGCCCAACTGGGCTTTTGCAACCTAACTGAGCAGCTGGGCTGTGCTTAAGCAAGTAAGCCTAAACCCATTAAGAGAACCCAACCTGTGGGCTTCCATTTTTAATTTGTGGGCTTGTAATAATTTTTGTTTTTCTTTATTTTTTTTTTATTTGGGCTTGTAATAATTTTTCTTTTTCTTCTTTTTCTTTCTTTTATGGGCTTGTAATTATTTATTGTTGTTTTTATTTTCTTTTGTGGGGTGTGATAATTTATGCTAGGCTAAGTTTAAAAAAAAAAAAAAAAAAAAAAAAAAAAATTTGCTCCTAATTTCAAAAACCAAAACTTTTCTCCCATTCAAAAACCAAATTTTACTTGCTCCCATTTTGACAACCAAATTTTTTCTAAAATATCCCATTAAAACCAAACTTGCCAAAAAAAAAATGTCTCCCACCAAAACCAAATTTTTCCCAAAAATCCAAACCCTTTAAAAACCAAATTCTGAGCTTTGTAACATAGTTACTTAGCTTTTGAGCCAATCATGTCTGGATTTTGGTCTGCTCCTGGGGATGGAAATAAAACTCTTAGAGAACTTGCTTATGGGCATATGCCACGTTATGAACCTTCCACGGACCATGATGTCAATAGTCATAGGAATTATTATGGACATTTTCAAAGTCCCGAGCCTCAATACATGAACCCTAATGACTATTCACACATGCATCATTCGCCACAACGTGAAAATGAACATTTTGCTAATGCCTCACTCACACAATCATCTCTTATGGATCAAATAGAAGCTCGAATCGCAGCTTTAGAAATGCAATCACATGAGGAATCTGTCACATCTAATTTTCTTAGGCAACCTGAAATCTATGCATGTCCCGCATGTGGGTTTAGACCACCCTGTTGAGAATTGTCATATTTTGCATAATTTTAGGCAATGTAGAGAAATCCAATGTATGAAATGCCCATAAATTGTGAGAATGGTAGTCATTGGGACCATAATCAATCCTTTGAGGGTTGCGATCAATATTTTAAACCCTAATGACCATGCACACATGTACCATCACCACAATTTGAACATGAAGAATTTTGTACTCCCATGAATTTAGACTCCACCACAGAAGCTTTCAGACTCAGTGAGCAAACTTCGATAGATCTACATCACGAATTCAGGCATATTTAGATCAGATTTTGCTTCACCTACAAAAGGAGGAAATTCATGAGGAAATGTATGTTGTCCCTAATGAAGTGTCTAGTCCCATTCATGTAAATATGTTGAATATGAACCTAATTTAGAGGAACATGAATCGACTAATGACACCACCACTTTTAATGAGGACCAATATGCATGCTACCATGATGATGATTATGATGATATGTTAGAAGAACATGAAAATATTGTGGAACCTGTTGGTTCAATAACATATGGCTTCTCGCCCTCGACCTTCATGAATGTTGTTCTTTCTAATACTCATTGTAATTCATATGATTTTGATATTGACATGGGATTCGTACAATTATTCTGTGAAGATGAGCATGACATAGGAATAGTTGAATCTTCTGTAGACACTAATATGCATGAAAATATATTTGATGTGTCTGATTCTCTACCTAGGTCACATTGTGATATTTCTCCTGATTTGCCGATGCATGAGAATAAATTTGTTGATGATGTTGATGATCTGATGTGATCTTGCCAATTTGATTGATGATTGTGAGCATGATGTGACATGTGTAGATGATTAGGAGATTTTGATTTGATTGATAATGATATGCCTATTCTCTACAAGTCACAATCTGATGGCCTTCCACCCAACCTAGATTTGGTTTGTACCAATATTGTAAAACCAATTTTTGAAAATTCCTAATCTAGGTTTGGAACTGTGTGCTTCCCAAGTCCTTTTGGACTATTTTGCTTATAAATATAATACATTTGAGGAACCACAGTTGGAAATTGCATGTTTGCCCGTCCCTAGCACAGTTCATTTTGAGCTAGACCTTGTGCATGATGAACCCCCAAAACTGCGAGATTTTGTTTTCAAAATTATATCTTCTGTAAAATCCAGGTTTGGGGGTAGCTCATTTTGTTTCACAGTTTCACTTGCGTTTCTTTCCTGTTATATATGTGTGAAGCTGTTGAAATGTCTACACTTTGTCTTTTGGGTTGATCCTCAACTCTTTAGATTGTTAGTGTATGGTGAATTTTTTGTATATAATCAAGTAGATAAATTTTAAAAACTTTTGTTCCTTTTGTATATATTTTGCTAATCCAATATGATCTCGGCTGAAATATGTTGGATTTTTGCCTTGAATAACGGAGTTTTAATTCTGCTTTCGCCGAAATCGGGTATTCTCTCTCCTTTTACTCTACTCAGCATGTCCCTTTCCATATGTTGCATTTTAATTCCTTCCATATTTTGAAACATTGAGGACAATGTTTAGTTTAGGTTTGGGGGTGAAAAGTAGATACTTCGATAATTTGCCATAATTGAAAACGAACTCCTTCTTCTTTTTGAAAAAATTGAAAAATTCCAAAAAAAAAATTGAAAAATTAAAATTCAAAAAAAAATTAAAAAATGAAAAATCATAAAAAATGGAGCTCATTTACCTTGAAATGTTGACTCTTGTGCAAATATGTATTTTTATTAGGAGTCTTAGTCTAGATATTTAGGAACCCTGATTCTAGCACAATTCACATAGTGATAAGAAATTTGCACGCGCACGATCTACCAATACATGTATGGCCTAGATCTTCAAGGTGTTTGATAGGAAGTTACGATTGCCAATCACTTTAGAATACTGAACGAAACTTGACTAGCTTGTTCTTTGGTTGGTTGGGATAGAAGGTGGAGGTTACATTAAGAAAGACAACCATCGAATTTAACTGGGTGCATCAAAAAGGGATACCTCTTGCAAAGTGTCATGTAATCTTTTGTTTCCTTTTGTATATGTATCAAAAGTGTCTCCTTCAAAAAAAAAAAAAAAAAAAATATATATATATATATATATATATCAGAAAAATACAAAAAAATCAAGTACTTATCAATTCCATCATCTCTTGTTCCAAAAATAAAATGAGAATAGTCAATGTAAATAAGAGTCATGTAAAGAGTCATCTTTTGTTGTTTCATTGTAATAAGCAAGGAGGGTGTATGCCATTGATGTACAACGCGAGTAATTGTGAAATACCTCCAACTCATTCACAATTCTCGTAAAGTCCGGACAGCTAGCTAGATTTCGACCTCAGTTCTTAGCCTGAGAAACTATCTCTTGGTGATTAGTAGTCATAACTTCAGATCTTTCTTTACACATGTGTAGATACACTTTACACTCTTATCACATGTCTTTTTTTGTTATCAGTGCTAGGATTGTGCCTTCGATAGCTAGATTGACATCTCCATTTTGTTGTGAGCTTAAACTGTTTTGCACATGTCACGTTTGATGGAATCTGAGCTTATATTTTGACCTAGAACTTTGTAGGTACGTTCTAAGCAAACCTTCACGAGACTTCAACTCGTCCACTAGGGACACTTAGTGGTTTAAAAGGCTTAGTGCATACGCTAAATGCATTCGAGAGACCAGCGACAGTGGTATAGTTAGGATTTCCTTAGTTTTGTTTTACTTGAGGACAAGTAAAATTCAGGTTTGGGGGTATTTGATGAGTGCCAAATATTGTATATATTTATCCCTTTTTGTTGGCATTTAACTCATCTTTTGCGCATTAATTCTACATTTTATCCCATATTCTGTATTTTCATTGTTTTCAAGAATAAATAATTTTCTTAATTAATTTTGCATTTTTAGGTACTAAATAAATCCTGGTTATCTCACGGAGCGAAAAGAGCAAAGGAACGGCAAAGACTCTCGATAGGAGGAAGCGAAGAATGATGTTTGCAAGAGCCGGATCAACTAGAAGTGGGCTTGAAGAAGGAAGAATTGTTCTTAAAGAAGATATGGGCTTGGAATACCCAAGCCCAAAACCCTTACCCAAATCCATTTCCATTATCCATACCCATTTCCATGAGAGCCGTCAGATCGGATCCATCTTGTCATCCAACGGTCGCCTCATCATTGTGCATCAAAATCCGAAGCTCCTGTCAAACACTATAGTACCTAACTCCATCTGAAGCCGTCAGTTTTGTTGTGTCTCATCATCCAACGGTCGTTCCTATCGCACTGTTGGATCATTCCATCACCTTTTCATCTTACGCTTTCGCTTCGCTGACCATCAACCTTTGATACATCCGCCTCACACCCTAGCATCAGAAACCTATACCCCTAACCAAACAGACCCTTCTTCTCCATCGGGTTCTTCTTCCCAAATCAATTTTCCCCAAAACCAGCTCCTCCTTCCACCCGACCATGGCAGCCTGCAACTGCTGCTCCTCGAGCTTCACTACACCCCTCTCCGCCTCTACCAAAACCCGTACGCACCACAGTTTTCTCTCCCTAGCCTAGTCGTTTCCCCAAACCCACATCTCTCTGACCTAGGTGTGGAGTTGATGAAACAACTCGAGCTAGGGTTGCAGTACATCAATTGGAGCAGGAAGAGCATCAGAGGGACATCAAGGAGCATGGGTCGAGCAGAATTCACACATGGGTGAGAGAATTTGATTTTCCCCAAATCAATTTAGGGTTTTCAAAATTAGGGTTTTTAGAAATTAGGAATTTGATGTAAGCTATAAATAGAAACTGATGTAGGATGTTAAAACGGTTCTTGGGTCATCCGAGATACCCCCTAATTGGGTTAATTTCATTTCAATTTCCATTTCAAAGCAATTTCAAGTTCAATTTCAATTTCTGTTCATGTTCTAATTCACCACTAGGGTGAAGATGAAACCTTAATTCCACTGTGTAGGAGACTACAATTCTGGCCTCTCATCACTTTGCTCTCACATTGTATGTCAGGCATACATTGTAGTTAGGATACCCCTGTGATTGAAAGTGCAACAGCCCATGTTAATTGATTATGGTCCAAACCTCAGACTAGTTATGCTCTAATCAGATAGCTAGTACTTTGGGAGGATAATTTAGTTGCAATTGGAATATCCGACTTAGTCTAGGTTAAGAGGTGAAATCTAAACCCTAGTTTGCCATCAACCTTCCCTGTCATCCACAATTCCATCTTCAACTGTTTAGCTTTGTTTTCTTGTTTTCTTACACTTGTTTTACCTTCACTGCTCACTGTGGTGTCTTAACATCACAATCTTTACTTGTTCACACACTCACTGTCCATTATTCATCTTGCCTCACTGTCAGTTGCTGTTGCTTCAACTGTCAGTGTTGAACTTGCTTCAACTGTCACTTTTGTTGTTCTTGTTTAAAGTCTCATGATTAGTAATCTGCCCTGGTTAGTGTAATCAGTTAGAAATTGGTTACAATAAGAAAAATAGCACTTGCACCCCCTTGTCCCTGTGGAACTGACCTGTGCTTGCCCTGTGTTGCTTGCCGACACTGTGCACTTGCAGTTAGAATTTTTAGGATCATTTCCAGTCCTACCAGATAGTGAATAAAATAGAATGGTTCAGTCTTCACATACCTTATATAAAAATTCTCCAAATATCTTCGTCGATCTTCAGTCTTCAAGGGTGATGTTTGATACTCAACTACAAATTTTAACCTAGTCCGAGACTTGACTTAGTAAACTAAAAATCAAGATATAATTTTGGTCACCTAACATTATCAACAAGCTTGAGATAGCAAAACTTGTGGGTTCAACCGATCAACACTCTAACAGAAACCGATCTTACCCTTCTCTCCACGGCTTTAGTTCCTTCATCAAATTGCTACGGATCCCTTTTCGCGTTATGTTATCTTATGAATATAGTTCCACCAACTCCAACTTGTTCTAGATCACCATATCAAATACTTTTCCACAAGACACTTGAATACACGTCTTTAAGAAATTTTGGATGCTTATGTTTTCCTTATCTTCGATCATACCGTTTTACCAAAATGGAGTCGCGATCGCCGCCTTGTGTCTTTATGGGATATAATACTCATACCAAGGGTATAAATGCTTACGCATCACTACAGGCCGTATATATTGGTGTCCGCATGTAATATTTGTTGAAAGTAAATTTTCGTCTGCCATGCCAAAGTACTACCTTCACCAACTACTACTTCAATGGTACATTCTTCCTCTTTTGACTCTTTAATTTCTCCTTCTATTACTTCAGTTTATAATGCTTCAGAACAATCCTTCCGACAAACTCTTGTACTCACCCATACCAACAAAGCCCATTCAAAATCCCTCTCAATCCCTTTCAACAAACACAACTAGTCCTGATCCCATATCACCCAAATCAATAAATCCCATTCAAAATGACCACCACTCCCTTACTATATCACCCATACCAACACTTCCATTTCATCCTGAACCTAACCCAAATTCTGATCTACAACCTACACTACCCAACCTCATTGCAATCCTTTCCTAGAGATCCACGATCACATATACCCAAACCACAACATGGTTCTTTCCCCTTTCAATCTCCACCTATTCTTAATGACCATAACATGATTACAAGGAGTAAGGACGAAATATCCAAACCAAGGTATTACTTGCTTCAAAGCATGCTAAATTAATTGATGATTTGCTTGAACCAAGTCGTTATATTCAAGCGAAGTTATATCCGAATTGCCGGCTTGATATGGATGCCAAATATGATGCTTTAATAAAAATAGAACTTGGTCTTTGGTTCTAATGCCAACTTAATACGAATTTAGTTGGGTACAGGTGGGTTTTCCAAATTAAGCAAAAGGCAGATGGCACAATAGAGCTTTATAAGGAAATGCTTGTTGCAAAATGGTTTAGTCAGCAAAAAAATATCTCTTAAAGTGAAACTTTTAGTCTTATCATCAAAACATGCACTATTCGAGTTGTTTTAACACTTGCTTTAACATATAACTGGACGATTCGACAACTTGATATCCAAATTTCTTTTCTTGATGATATTCTTTCGGAGGAGGATTATACGAAACAACCCCCAGGTTACACATATCCTACCTTTACGAATAATGTATATATGCTACGTCGCTCCTTACACAGACTTAAGCAGAGACCACGAGCGTAATATAATCGTCTTAGTGTCTTCTTACATCCCATTGGTTTCATGATCTCACCACTGATAGTTATTTGTTTATAAGACGAGCTAATGGTGGTACTGTTCATTTGTTAGTAAATATGGATGACATGATCATAACAACATCCACAATACCATGTATGAATTCTTGAATGGTTACTCTTTTCAAGGAATTTTCTCTTAAGAACCTCAATAATTTTTATTTATTTTGTAAAACGTAACATATGTTCCTCAAGACATTTTCCTATCTATAGTGATATATAAAGGATTTAATCAAGAGGGATAGTATGCAAGGTGCCAAACCAGTCTCTATACCATTAAGCACTTTAACTGATCTTAATCTCATTGGCAGCAAGTTATTGCATGACCCTACACTCTATAGAAGTATGGTTAGTGGATCTCAGTATCTTCTTATTACCCGAGCATAAACTTCATTTGCCGTCAACAAAGTCTGTTATACACTCTCCAACTGAGGCGCACATGCTAATAGTTAAGAGAATTCTCCCCTATCTACAGTCCACAACATCTTATGGTATATTGCTTAAACCAGCTCCAACTTTGCATATCAATTTTTCCGTATACACCAATACAGATTGGTTTGATGACTGTTGTGATAGCCGATCTACTAGTTTATATTGTGTCTTGTTGGGTCCTAATATCGTATCATGGAGCTCTCGAAAACTGAAAACCGTCTCATGGTCGAGTATCGAAGATGCCCATGTTTTAGCTATTGTTAATGCTGAATTAATATGTGTTAATATCTCTTAAAAGAGTTACGCATGCTAATTTGCAAACCACCAGTTATTTGGCGTGATAACCTTGGCACCACATACTTAACAATGAATTCAGTAATTCACTGACGAACAAAGCACATTGAAATCGATTATCACTTTGTACGTGAAAGAGTTTAACAAGGTTTGCTTCAAGTGCGTTTTGTCTCCTCTCGAGATCAAGTTGTAGACGTCTTCACCAAACGCTTGAGTTAAAATAGGTTCTCAAATCTGCGATCTTTGTTGACTGTCTGCGACCACCCGCTTCTATCGAGGGGGAGTGTTAGAGATACGTGTAATCAAAGATAAGAAAAATCAGTGACTGCTTTATCTTTGGGACATAATTAGATGAAGCTTTCGCTTTCCTCTTGTAAATTTGTTTTTCCTTTTAGTTTGTAGTTATTGCAGTATGAAATCATGGCTGTGATTGTGTATATAAACAATATACATATATGTTCTGTAATGACCCGTCCTTCCACCGATACTGTCCCCACTTGGCCACTGCGGACATCCGGCAATGTAGAGTTTTCAACGGGCATCGCTGCGGTAACCCAGCAACAATTTCCCGAGAGGTCACCCATCCCTGGATTGCTCCCGCCCGAGCACGCTTAACTGCAGAGTTTCCTCCCAACTCTGGAGCCAATTGTGCTGAAAAGGCCTCAATATAATATAGACGTTCCTTGCCTCTTGTGAGACCTGTATCTGGCATAACATCCCAACATACTCTCTCACCCGAGCACAAACGACGCGTCCTAGTTGTATCCCAACTAACACCGATATTGTTCCCACTTACCCACTGTGGTTATCCAGCAGTGTGGGATTTTTAACGACACTACTGCGGTCATCCAGCAGCAGCTTCCCGAGAGGTCATCCATCATGTGACTACTCCCGGCCGAGCATGCTTACCTGAGAAGTTTTTCCCCACAAATCAGTCAAGTGAACCCATCAGGCCTCGGTGTTAGGAAAGGACAAACCATTACCTATATTCCAATCGGCGAACCACAGCCGAAATAACGGGATATTACATACCACCACCTTAAATTGGAACCATCCTCGGCTCCGGAATATATATACAATCCTAAATCTCGGACGTTCCGTGCCCCTCATGAGAAGCACATGGACCAACCCCGTCAAGCGTATCTTCTCACCCTCGGAAGGTGAACCGTCGTCGGCTATGATACCATTTTGTAATGACCCGTCCCTCCATGAATAATGTCCCCACTTGGCCAACGCGGACATCCGGCAGTGTGGGGTTTTCAACGGGCATCGCTGCGGTAATCCAGCAGCAACTTCCCGGGAGTTCACCTATCCCTAGATTTCTCCCGCCCGAGCATGCCTAACTGCAGAGTTTTCTGCCAACTCTGGAACCAATTGTGCTGAAAAGACCTCGGTATAATATAAACGTTCCTTGCCTCTTGTGAGACCAGTATCTGGCATAACGACCCAGCATACTCTCTCACCTGAGCACAAGCGACGCGTCCCTAGTTGTATCCCAACTAACACCGATATTGTTCTCACTTACCCACTGTGGTTATCCAGCAGTGTGGGATTTTTAATGGCACTACCGCGGTCATCCAGCAGCAGCTTCCCGAGAACTCACCCATCATGTGACTACTCCCAGCCGAACACGCTTAACTGGTAATTTTTTTTCCCACAACTCAGTCAAGGGAACCCAATCGGCGTTAGGAAAGGACAAACCATTACCTATATTCTAATCGGCGAACCACAACCGAAATATCGGGGTATTACAATACCACCACCTTAAATTGGAGCCATCCTCGGCTCCGAAATATATATACAATCCTAGATCTCCGACGTTCCCCGCCCCTCATGAGAAGCACCTGGACCAACCCCGTCAAGCGTACCTTCTCACCCTCGGCAGGTGAACCGTCATCGGCTCTGATACCATTTTGTAATGACCCGTCCCTCCACCGATACGGTCCACACTTGGCCACTTCGGAAATCCGGCAGTGTGGGGTTTTCAACGGGCATCGCTGCGGTAATCCAGCAACAACTTCCCGGGAGGTCACCCATCCCTGGATTGCTCCCTCCCGAGCACGCTTAACTGCAGAGTTTTCTGCCAACTCTGGAGCCAATTGTGCTGTGTGCTGAAAAGGCCTCGATATAATATATACGTTCCTTTCCTCTTGTGAGACCAGTATCTGGCATAACATCCCAGATACTCTCTCGCCCGAGCACAAGCGACACGTCCCTAGTTGTGTCCCAACTAACACCGATATTGTTCCCACTTACCCACTGTGGTTATCCAGTAGTGTGGGATTTTTAACGACACTACTGCGGTCATCCAGCAGCAGCTTCCCAAGAAGTCACCCATCATGTGACTACTCTCGGCAGAACACGCTTAACTGAGAAGTTTTTTCCCACAACTCAGTCAAGTGAACCCATCAGGCCTCGGTGTTAGGAAAGGACAAACCATTACCTATATTCCAATTGGAAAACCACAGCCGAAATATCGGGGTATTACAATATATATATTCCGGAGCCGAGGATGGCTCCAATATAAGGTGGTGGTATTGTAATACCCCGATATTTCTGGTTGTGGTTCGCTGATTGGAATATAGATAGTGGTTTGTCCTTTCCTAACACCGAGGTCTTTTCAGCACAATTGGCTCCTGAGTTGGCAGAAAACCCGTTGAAAACCCCACACTGCCGGATGTTCGCAGTAGCCAAGTGTGGACCGTATCGGTGGAGGGAAGGGTCATTACAAAATGGTATCAGAGCCGACGACGGTTCACCTGCCGAGGGTGACAAGGTACGCTGGACGGGGTTGGTCCAAGTGCTTCTCATGAGGGGCAGAGAACGTCGGAGATCTGGGATTGTATATATATTCCGGAGCCGAGGACGACCCAATTTAAAGTGGTGGTATTGTAATACCCCTATATTTCGGTTGTGGTTCTCCGATTGGAATATAGGTAATGGTTTGTCATTTCCTAACACCGAGGCCTTTTCAGCACAATTGGCTCCAGAGTTGGCAGATGTTTATGGGTAAAAACTGTTTCTGACGGTTTTGGTAAATTTGGATATGTGGATGAGAAACGAATCTAAACCTAAAACAAATGCACTGCACGGGAGTACTTTAGATTCGAGAGATCAATCTGTACAATCCTGGCCTAAAACAAGAACTGGGCATTCCAGTCTTGCTTCGGTCACAAAGTGAAGGATAAGGGTTGGTCTTAGGGAGGGAAGCGAAGAAGGTGTTGAGACCAGAATGGTTAATTCTGGAGGTGTGGCTATTTTATGACTTGTATCAGAATTTGGAACTGGCTTGCGGAATGTAAGCTATCAGTTCTTTGGTATTTTCTGTATATTGTGTTGTTGTTCTAACCAAAACTTGTTGTCTGGTCGAAAATAGGTAAAACCTATTTATACAAGTCATATTGAACGCACCTTGATCTCGTAGAAAGTGGGAGTGATTGAGTGATGGAGAAGTGGGGTTATATGTAACTGTCAGAAACCATGTTCCCACTATGGAAGTAACTGGTTATTTTACACCCACTACTTCTTGCCGCCACTAACTGCCATGCTTTCTGACACTTTCTTATAATGGACGTGTTGCACGCCGCACGCTGTAAACCGCCAGACCAATACCCTGATGAGCGTCCCCCAGTTTCTGACATGTTTGATGTCTCGAGTGCTTTCATGGAAAACATGTAGCAGGTTGCTATGTGTGGCAAGTCAAAGTCAGGAGACTTGCCACAGGAGAATAGCACGTGATGCTATTTGGCTTGTCTTAGTTGGTCGCCCAAAACTTACCACAAGCCTGTCAATTCTGTGGCGAATTTGGACCGTTGAGATTGTAACTCATGAGAAAGGGTGGCCATTGATTATGGCCACATTCTGTTGGCGCCTGATGGTAGCACAGTGGCGTCATTGGCACATGACAATGGTGTAGTGGCATGCCAGTGGCATAGTGGCGCCTGGCGTAGCCACAAAAGCTATTTTGGCATATTGGTGTTAGACCCAAATATGGCTCTGGAAATATTGGCCATGTTGTTATATTAAACTTAAGGCCTTAGGAGAATTACTTGACTTAGTTGGCGTGGAAACTTTAGCTAAATTAGGGTTTGACATATCGAAACCCTAATTAGCGCGTACGGCATGGCCACGACACGGTGGCGCTTTATGCAATCGGTGCCATGGCCACATTAAAGAAATCATGGCAGGCGATAATATGAGAATAACCACAGGCGCAAGGATGCCCAGGGGTGATTATAGAATGGCGCCGTTTTTAGGATTTGGTGGGTCCCACATGGCTCGTGGCATGTTGTAGGGCCAAAGTGGCGTAATTGGGTCACGACTGAAAATTAGGGTTTCGACTAATGCCACTAAGGCAAACCCGTGTTTGGAATACCCTAATTGGAATATGTTATGGCGTTTGGCCACGGACAAAAAGTGGGTTAGCACGTTGGCGTGCTATTTATGGCATGTTGACACGATCGACATGCTACTGCGGCAAAGTGGCACGTTTGGCATGTTCGGCATGCTACTGCGGCAAAGTGGCACGTTTGGCATGTTTGGCATGCAAATTAGCGTATTGGCACGGCATGGCATGTTCGGCATGTCACTAGCATACCAGAGCGGAATGGCACGTTTGGCCTGCACGTTTGGCATGTTTGGCATGCCAATTAGCATGTTGGCGTGGCTTTTGGAAAGCCAATTTGGCATTGTGACCATCTGGCGCAATTTTGCCCCTTTTAATACTGTGGCAGGTTTAGAGCGACCTGATTGGTCGATTAAAAAGAGGGGCCGGCCAAGCATGGGCGTAGCCACACTTCTGGTGTGCGTGTGGCGGATTTAAAGCGACCTGATTGGTCGATGGGAAATAGGTCCGACAAGTATGGGCCCAGCCAAAACTCATGTGCGTGTGGCAGGTTTAAGGCGACCTGGTTTGTCAACAGGAAATAGGAGCCGGTTCGAGCAGTATGGGGTGTGGCCACTTGCAAGTGGCGCCGGCTGGCCACACCTCCCTTTGTTGCTGCTCCTATTATGCGGCTCCTTTTATTGCTTGTTTTCTGATTTTGGGTAGGATTTTGCACCTACTAATCCATGGCGGACTAATTACCTAGTTTTCCTAGGCTTAATTTCGACAGGCGAGGTCTAATACATTGCGCAGGGCGCAAAACCCTAATTTTTCAAATTAGTTAGGGTAATATCTGAATCTATTGAATTATCACAAAATTGATTGAATTCTATGTGTTGACACAGAGTTCTTTAAGTTTATTGCCAGAGAGTTGTATGCTTTCTGATTGAGTACTTTTATGCAAGGACCTTAACCTTGATACTTGGAAATCCACGCTACTCTGCTGCGAGTGAACACAAATTGTCATGCCATATCAATATTAATGGTTTTGTCGGGGAACATTGCACAAAAAGTATTCAAAGAAACTTATAATACAGGCAAGGCAAGGTACCAAAATTTACAGAATATCTGGGATTGTTGCTACATGCACCATTCTGGGTAAATTTCATAAGGAAATATTGAGTTTCTCAATAAATGCGCCAGTGAAGAGGTTGAACACTCATCACTTTTATATGGATCCGTTTCTTTGCAGAGTGACGACATACTAAACGCAAGGTTTACAATTTTAACCCTGAACTAAAAACCACCATCAACATTAAGTCCTTTGCTTAGCTCGTAACAGTGGCATTATTGTGGGGTAAGCATGAGATGGTTGTTAGAGCATTGCTCGGTCGAACTCGCATGTGTTGCTATCTCAAGCATGTTTGTCAATGTTAGTGATCAAAACTATAAGTCTTGATTTCTAGACTACATAGCTAAAGGTCTCGGACTAGGATAGAAAGTGTAGTTGAGCTCAAGAACTCCATGGCAATCATCATACAAGGCGAAGGAATACTCAAGGAACTGGTGGATCTTCATCGACTAACAGGTATGTGGAGACTTGAACTTATCTGTCACTCAAAAGTCTATCTATTCTATCTCCTACTCTTGAGACAAAAGTCGTTTTGATATATAGACTTTCATTATGCACATTTGATATTCCGAGCCGAGTTTATCTCGCCTATCTATTTCTCGAAATATGTGTTGGTAAGCTTTCTCTTTAGCCGAATTCATCTTTACCTAGTGACGAAAGTGATGTTATGTTTCAATCACTTTGAAAATTGCTCTGACGAAAAATGGTCTGTGAATAACGGCTATATCTGTCCTCTGAGAATGTTTTAATGATTGAAATGAAAGTTTAGATTACATAACCATTAGTAAGATATAAGCATTGTTGTGGAAACACATATATGTATAAGTCCTTATTCCTTGAACCAAAGTTTGCGAACTTTGTTGATCAAGAGAAATGGAAGTGGAGTGAGCCAAGTCCGCGAACTAAGTCCTCGAACTGGCGGAATTTCTTGACCCGAGAATTTCTGCTGGAGTTTGTGAACTCCTTCCATGAGCTTAAGTCCGCGAACCCAGTCCGCGAACTTGAGCAGGTTATATCTAAAACCGGTTGTTCTTGAACTCATGTTTATTTAAACTAAGGAATGCTTTTGCAAACCGTGGCTATAAAGTTCATGAACTGATTCGAGTGAATCAAACCGTTTTTGCTTCGATTGTGTATTGTGCAGTTACATAAGATCTAAGCAATTGAACAACTCTCTAACTAGTTCATTTGAGTCATTTGAACTAGTTATGGTGAAGAAGAATATGGTTGATATGAAAGTAATCATATGGCTAACCATTTGGTTAACTATTGTTGAACCAACAAATTTTAATGTTTGGGAACGGTTCGTAAACCAAAAATTGGACATTTCATTTGTGTGTAACAAGCTAAGTTTTCGATCCAACATTTGAGAAATATTAGCTTGAATCTAATCAGGTTTTCATCTAACGGTGAATATTGAATGCTTTGTTACCAAGCTAACATTGATTGCAAACCCTGATTTGAAAACTATATAAGGGAGAACTCTAGCAACTGGGAAACCTAATCCCTACACCTTACGTGTGATACTAGTTGCATAGCTAGAGTCGATTCCCTTTAACCTTTGGTTTCTTCTTCTAAAACCAGGTTAACGACTTAAAGACTTCATTGGGATTGTGAAGCCAGACCGATACTACTTTTCTTGTAGTTGTGTGATCTGATCTTGTTGTTTCTATCGTACGAGTACAATTGAAATAATTGGCTTGAGATTTTATATCTCCGATAGGCAAGATAGAAAAGTAATCACAAACACTTCGTCTCATCATTTGTGATTCCACAATATTTTTTTTCGTTGCGTCGATTAAGATTATTGTGAGGTGATCAATAATACTAGGTTGTTCTTCGGGAATATAAGACCGGTTATTGGCTGGTTCCTGTTCACCTTGATTTATCAAAAGACGGAACAAGACTCATAGGTATATTCGTGGGAGACGGATTTATCTATTACCGTAGACTTTTCTGTGTGATACAGATTTGTTTATTAAAGTCTTCGACTTTGGGTCGTAGCAACTCTTAGTTGTGGGTGAGATCAGCTAAGGAATCAAGTACGTAGCATCCTGCTGGGATCAGAGGCGTAGGAGCATAACTGTACCTTGGATCAGTGTGAGATTGATTGGGGTTCAACTACAGTCCAGACCGAAGTTAATTTTGAGTACGCTAGTGTTTGTAGTGGCTTAATACAGTGTGTGTTCAATCTGGACTAGGTCCCGGGGTTTTTTTGCATTTGCGGTTTCCTCGTTAACAAAATTCTGGTGTCTGTGTTATTTCTTTTCCGCATTATATTTTGTTATATAATTGAAATATCACAGGTTGTGCATTTTTCAATCAATTAGAATATCCGACATTTTGGTTGTTGATTTAAATTGATTGACACTTGGATATTGGTCTTTGGTACCATCCAAGTTATCTCTCTTTGATAAAGACTCGCAGATTTCTATTTGCTTGAGTAAAGATCAAATCGAGAGATTGAGATATAAACTCTTTGATATACTTTTGTATCGATTGAATCTGACTGTCTAATTGATTCTCTAGAAAGTATATTGGAGTTTGTCCATACAGATTGCTAATCGAATTGTTGGGTGTGGTTGTTGTACTCCTGCTTTTTCAATTGGTGTCAGAGCAGGCAAACACGTTTAAGACCTTACAAGTCTGTGTTTGTAGCGATCTGAGGATGGACGATAGTATCTTTGATAAACGCGTCACCAGAAATAAAGGCTCTGTCTTGTCTAATTTTATTAAAGAGAAAGATTCCCCAATATCGAATATAGACGAACCATGTGTTCCAACAAGACAAACATGCTCCGACATGAGTATTTACGATTACCCTTCAAAAGAGTCTATTTCTCTAAATGAACGGGAAATAGCTGAAGAGAGTGTCTTGATTCTAAATCTTGCTAGAATCCAAGCTGATAGATTTAATCGGTTAAAACATCATGTTGATGTTGTACTTGGTGTAATTAGAGACTGCAATTTCATAGAAAATACTGAAGATCATTCTTCACGTATGACTCTTGAGGCTAGCCTCAAAAAGGATGCTTTGGAAATTGAACATCGGTTGAGTAAACTCTCTATTCAAGGATGCTCTAAGCAGTCTAATATACCAAGTACTTCTGCTAAGCCTAAAAACGTTCCAGCTCCAGAAGTAAAATTGGAATCCCTTCCTGTTGCAAAGAATGTGTTTGAATTACCTATTGATCAAGGATGTTCCACATCACATGGAAGGAAGAAATCTCCAAACGAGGTTGTTAAGACTGCTTTGTCTAATCACTTTTGTGATCAGAAAGTATGCCTCTTTTGCAATGCAAAAGGCTCTGCTAAACAAAAGAGTAACTCTAGGTTGAATAAAACCTCCTTGGTTCAACTTCAACACACCTTAGACTTAATTCTCAAAGGTGTAACTGACATTCATATGTCTAAACCAGTTGGTTTTCGTACTTACCCTGTGTATGTTACCAGGAATATCAGTTCAATGAGTTCCTCAAATGCTCTAAAGCAGAATAATAGTCTTAACAAGAATCGTCCAAGGAAGGATCAAGTCGTTTCCTCTGGAAATAACATTTCCCTTAATGTGAACGAAACTCCAGGAGAAAGAAGAAAAATTGATGATAACCTGCTGGAGATAATCGAAGGATATAAAAAAATTGTCGACAGGTTGTCATCCTCCGCAAGTCAAAATTCTTCTGGTAAGAACTCTAACTATGTCTCGTATTTTGATGACAGTAAGTTTTATGATAATTTCTCACATAAAAGTGAATCTCTATTTAGATTCAGAAGGAAAAAGAGACTCGATCATAAACACAGTTCTTTTAATGAGCTCAGAGCTCATACTTGTGCTAATTAATCACAAGGGTTAAGAACTTGCTCATAAAAATCATGTTGAACAAGATGTGCAAAAATCAGGTATACTATGGCAATTGGTGCTAAACTAGTGCCTGCAGACAATATTTCCTAGGATATATTTTTGTTTTATCGTTTCTCTCTTTGCATTTCTTTTGCATCTTTGTGAGATGCTACAAGTGTGCTATAAATTTCTCCTATGGTAAGGAATTTGTTGAGCCATTTCTCATGTAGCAAAAGTTCTGTTGTTGTTTTAATCTTTATGGGCTATGTTGTATTCGTATGTGTACACAGGTTACCATCACGAGTCAACGGTTTTCAAACCCTAAAGGTCTTCTTCCCTAAGAAACCATATAAATACCAAACATATGAGTCACGTTTGCATACTCTAGGTTATTTTGGTTTATCAAGAATGTCGTCCTCTTCACAAACGTGTGGTTTTGCTAAAAGCGTTCTTGATAAAGGTATTGGTTTTGAATCCGAAGGGAGGAAGAAAAGAACCCTTGTAGATAAAGATAATCCTAATGCCTCGTGTTACTATGCATATACTCATCAGAATGTTGAGAAGATGATATGATTTCTGCTGAAGTGGAAGCAAAACTGCAGCTCGTTGATACTCTGAAAAATCTTGATGTGTTGAAAACTGAGTTGAAAAAGGTTTCAACTGACCTTGGTCTCATAAAATATCACATCAATGATCTTCATAACGAGAATCTCTTCTCTGAAGATGCAACGGATGTTGCTAATCACAAGCTCAAAGACGCCAAGACTCGTAAGGATCCTGAACCGTCTATTTGACCTTAGTTCGTGTTCGGACATGGCACTGGAGTCTTCTTTTGTTCCTTAGCTTGTTGATTTCTAGTAAATCTTCTTTTTTCTTATTTTTATTAGAAGAATAACTAGAGTTTGGAATAACCATTATTGTGATTACACATAGCTATGTCCAACGTTTTCATCTTCATGTTTTTAGATTTATTGGTTTAAATTCTAAATTTGTTTGGAAGATGATTTTTGCAGTATTAATCTTTATGGTTTTATATATTGCAATATTGTTCTGGGATTTGTGTGTTTACGTCCGTGAACTTGACCATCCCATATCTTGTCACAAGTAAAGTCTTTTGTATGTCGATATGCATGTATTGATAAAAGAATGAATGGACTTTTGACAAATACAAAAGTTAAGCCTATTGTTTGAGGGTGAAAACGGTTTCTGCTGATTTTGGTAATTTCGAGTGTGTGGGTGAGAGACGAGTTTAAACCCTAAACAATGTACTGCAATGGAGTACTTTAGATACGAGAGATCAATCTGTACAAATCCGGCCTAAACCAAGAAATGGCCATTCCAGACTTGCTTCGGTCACAAAGTGAAGGAGAAGGGTTGGTTTTAGGGAGGGAAGCGAAAAGAGTGTTGAGACCAGAATAGTTGATTCTGGAAGAGTACTTGTTTCACGACTTGTATCATAAAGTGGGAAGCTAACATATGGAAATCTAGCAAATGTTTTCTGAGTGTTGTATGCTCCTGACCTGAACTTGTTGTTCGGTGGGAATAGGTAATGCCTATTTATACAAGTCGAAGTGAAACGTACTCTGGTCTCATTAAGAAATGGAAAACGGGTAAATAAATGGGAGGAGGTGGTAACCGGTAACGCCTGGAATTGATGTTCCATAAAAGAAAGCGTTTCACCATTACTACCTGTATTTACTAACCGCCTCATCCTTATGACACTTTCTTATAACGGGCGTAGTGTACGCCGCACGCTGTAAACCGCCAAACCAATACCCAATGAGCATCCCCCAGTTTGTGACATGCGTTGATGTCTCGAGTGTTTTCATGGAAAACATGTAGCACGTTGTTGTTGTCTGGAAAGTTGAGCTAAGGAGACTTGCCGGCTCGGTGGTGACCTTCGACGGTCGAGATTTTGCAACTTAAGAGGAAAGGTAGTCGTTGATTATTGCAACCATTAGTTTGGTATCCAGTGACATGAAAGCATGATCAGTATGGCTTTCATATGGCCTAGTTTAGGCGCGGCCAAAAGTTAGGGTTTTGGCTTTGTTTAGGTGCGACCAAACTAGGGCCAAAGGTTGCCATGCGTTAGCTGGTAACCTTGGACGGCTAAGATTTGCACCTTAGATGAAAGAGTGGCCGTTGATTGTTGCGGGCCTTTGTTTTGGTAGCGCATAGGGAAGGCCGGAATGGTATGGTGCGGCAAGGTGGTTGGCATGCCATTGGCACATGTGTCATGGCATGCCTTGGCGCGGTTTGGCGTGGCCAAAACTAGGGTTTCGGGCCAAAGGTTACCATGCGTTGTTTGGCGAACTTGGACGGCTAGGATTTGCATCTAGGACTGAAGGGTGGTCGTTGATCGTCGCACGCCTTCGTTTTGATAGCCGCATAGGGGAGGCCGACATGGTATGGTGCGGCAAGGTGGCTGACATACCATTGACACATGTGGCATGGCCGGCATGCCTTGGCGCGGTTTGGGCGTGGCCAAAACTAGGGTTTTGGCGTTGGGCCAAAGGTTACCATGCGTTGATTGGCGACCTTGGACGGCTAAGATTTGCATCTAAGATGGAAGGGTGGTCGTTTATCGTCGCACACCTTCGTTTTGGTAGCCGCATAGGGAAAGTCGGCATGGTATGGCGCGACAAGGTGGTTGGCATGCCATTGGCACATGTGGCATGGCATGCCTTGGCGCGGTTTGGCGTGGCCAAAACTAGGGTTTTGGGCCAAAGGTTACCATGCATTGTTTGGTGACCTTGGACGGCTAGGATTTGCATCTAGGATTAAAAGGTGGTCGTTGATCGTCGCACGCCTTCGTTTTGGTAGCCGCATAGGGGTCGGCATGGTATGGCGCGACAAGGTGGCTGGCATGCCATTGGCACATGTGGCATGTCCGAATACCTTGGCGCGGTTTGGACGTGGACAAAACTAGGGTTTTGGCGTTGGACCAAAGGTTACTATGCATTGGTTGGCGACCTTGGACGGCTAAGATTTGCATCTAAGATGGAAGGGTGGTCGTTGATCGTCGCACGCCTTCGTTTTGGTAGCCGCATAGGGAAGGCCAGCGTGGTATGGCGCGACAAGGTGGTTGGCATGCCATTGGCACATGTGGCATGGCATGCCTTGGCGCGGTTTGGCGTGTCCAAAACTAGGGTTTTGGGCCAAAGGTTACCATGCGTTGTTTGGTGACCTTGGACGGCTAGGATTTGCATCTAGGATTGAAGGGTGGTCGTTGATCGTCGTACGCCTTCGTTTTGGTAGCCGCATAGGGAAGGACGGCATGGTGGGGACAAGGCAAATGGTGCGGACGACTTGGCATAGTGGGGCCCAGGGTTTGGCACGGACGGCTTGGCATGGTGGGGCCAAGGCAAGGTGCGGTTGGCTTGGCATGGTGGGGCCAAGTCAAGGTGCGGTTGGATTGGCATGGTGGGGCCAAGGGTTTGGCATGCCATTGGCGCATGGTGCGACTAGCATGGTTGGGGCCAAGGCAAGGTGCGATTGGCTTGGCATGGTGGGGCCAAGGGTTTGGCATGCCATTGGCGTATGGTGCGGTTAGCATGGTTGGCATGCCTTGGCGCGGTAGACGTGGCTGGCATGGTTTGTCATCAGCACAGTGGTGCGGCTGGCATGGTTGGCATGCCTTGGCGCGGAGATGTGGCTGGCATGGTTTGCCATTGGAACAGTGGTGCGGCTAGCATGGTGGGCATGCCTTGGCGCGGAGATGTGGCTGGCATGGTTTGCCATCGGCACAGTGGTGCGGCTGGCATGGTTGGAACGCCTTGGCGCGGAGATGTGGCTGGCATCGTTTTCCATTGGCACAGTGGTGCATCTGGCATGGTCGGCATGCCTTGGTGCGGAGATGTGGCTGGTATGGTTTGCCATCGTCACAGTGGTGCGGCTGGCATTCCCTGGCACGGAGATGTGGCTGACATGGTTTGCCATCGGCACAGTGGTGCGGCTGGCATGTTTGGCATGCCTTGGCGCGGTAGCATGAGAATTAGGTTTTGGCATAGATGATGTCAGCCGATGTTAAGGGTTCTGCCGTAGAACATGACCCATAAAAAAAGGTACCCCGGTAATTCTTGCGTAGGCATGCTGATTGATTCAATAAATGTGATAATGGTCATAATGACGTCATGTCAGATGTACATTTTTAGGATTTTGACCCTAAGCTGAAAACCACCATCAACATTAAGTCCCCTGCTTAGCTCGGAACATGAGCATTGTTGCGAGGTAAGCATAAGATGGTGACAGGCGAGGACAAAATCGAAATGACAAGTTGTGGAAAGATGGTCAGGAAGGTATGACTAACCCTTTTCGAGAGGTAAGGAGAGTCCATGATCCTCGTGTTTGGCGGCCTTGAGTAGATTATATTTGTGGTGTAGACCGTGAAGTGGTGAGATGAAGATCGTCGAATTAGTCTAGCTATGCATCACCTTGTTAGGGAACATCATGACGCTGGCTTGGAGAGTTGTTGGTGTTGGCGCGGCACGATGGTGCAAGGCATGACACGGTTTGGTGAGGCAAAGCATGCACGGATGGCGGTGCAAGGCATGACACGGTTTGGTGAGGCAAAGCATGCGCGGACGGCTTGGCGTGGAGGGGCCAAGGCATGGCGTGTTTCTGGCGAGGCTAGCATGGCGGACTGCTTGGCGTGGTGGTCTTGGCATGGTGATTTGTCTTCGCGGGCCCGATTACCTCATTTCCTTACTTGACTCAGATAGGAAGTCCTTTCCTTATTCAAACTCCCAAGTATCACGCCTATAAAAGGAGGGCCGACCTCTCCTTTTATTTCACACCTACATATTTTTTTTTATTCTGGCCGTGTGGTAACAGTAAAGCGGACGAGCGAATTCCAGATATGTCTCCCAACACTTCCTCTTTAACTTGCTTTTCTTGTTTTTTTTTGTGTTAGTGCAAACCCTAGCTGTAGGCGTACCTTTTCATGAACTTGTAGAAAAAATATTGTCCTTCTGCGTTGGTATGAATCCTAGCCGTAGGTATGCTTTGCACGAACTTGTAATAACATTTAGGTACCGTAGTGATGTTGGCCGCCTCAATTACCGTGCAAAGTAGGCATGCATGAGCTGGTAATTTTCATTCATTTCCTGTGAAAACCTAGCCTCTAGGGTTTACTCCTTTTTTCCTGGTGTGGTCGTGTGTATGGTTCCAATGGTGGGGCGCGCCTCCTCGGCCGGGCGCAAATTTCCTGCTGCAGGGTACGGCCTTGGCATGAGGTGGTGATGCAGGGTCTGTCAGTCCCCATTTCTTTGCCTATGTGCATTATGACTTTGAAACAAATTGGCTTGCGTCCAGGATGGATCTCCTGCGTCTGATAAAATAATTTTCATGCACTTTCCGTAATAATTTCCCTTCGTATTGTTCCATTGTAGTTATTTCGAAGGTGAAAGTAGCGTGAGAGAATTTTCGTTAGGATGTCATTTGAGAAAAATTCTGCCGTATCGAAAGATGTTGGCAATTCCAAGCCAAACATAGATGATGAGTCCTTTACAACATCCACCATGATTAGGAAAAATCATCCCAAGTATGTGTCGATTCTTCTGACTGGTCCGGAAAGTGAAGGAGAGGCCCGGTCGGTTCGGCCAGGAGGTGTAATAAGGTTTTGTCTTCATAGGAAAGAGTATCATGCTTCTCCTATTGACTTTAGAATCTCCGTGAGTCCGTTGCGTACCTTTGAGAAATGGATGCGATTCATGATGAGCCAGGAATGTGTAAAAGCTAGTTTGACCAAGGCGCAGATCATTGATGCTGTCGCGGCTTCCGCAGTGCTTCAAATTAGGAAAGATATTCCAGGCTTGGTTGCTTTTATTTCCAGATGGTGTCCATACACTCACACGGCCATATGCAGGTGGGGTGCAATGACTATCTCCTTAGATAGCGTGGTCGTGTTGCTGAACCTTCCCGTAATAGGAAACCTCGATGTCGTCTGCAGCTGAAGAAGAAATGCGCGCCGCCCTGGTTGCGAAATCAAAAGGATTCGTTCGGAAAGAAAACGAGACGAGGTGCTTCTACGGCTGGTGGGTATCTCAGTGGTTTCCTGATGAGTTGGACCCGAATCAGAAGAATTAGTACGCTTCATGTCGCGACGTTCTTGGCTCTTTGGTTATCCAGAGATGTTTTCGATGAAGGCTCGGGTAAGAAGGAGATAATACAGGAACTTATCAAGTTTGCCATAAAATTGGCAAAAGGTGTCGTTCTCCCTATTGGCGGCTTGTTTCTTGGTTCTCTGTATACACACTTGGATCAGCTGGTCGCGGATATGTGCGCTTCAAATGGTTACATGAAAGTGGATTCGTATATTCATGCCTCCTTTCTCCAAGCGTGGATGTGGGAGCACTTCGAAAGGTATGCTCCAAAACCGTTGGTCGTACTTCCCGAGTCTTGGGGTGGCTCTAGAACACTGCGCTGGTCGAATAGGCACCCAAAGATTGGTTCGAACCTGGTTAGATTCCTTGACAACTCGCACATGGTCAATTTTCGTCCATGGCCTCCGGTGCATGCGTCCATAACTCAGACCAGTACCTTTGCTCCTGCTCCAAGCATGTCTTTGTCTTCTGATAAAGAGGATATGAGTGTTGGAGAGATGGTGTTCATGCGAAGCTGCACGCCCGGTCATGTGCCGTCTTTCTTTCGAGGATCTTGCAAAGCAGTCTCTTACAATATCGATAGGGCGGCTCAGCATATGGGTTTTGACCAAGGGGTCCCACTTGTTCGTCAGCCAGTTGTTCCAGAAGTCTCGTTTCCAACTGTTCTCGATGCTACTGCTCTTGTGTCGGGTAAAAATCTCTCTTTCCTGCTTGCGGAACGAAATCCATCAACAACCACCAAATATAACATATTTTGGCAGGATGAGTTTCTCGTTTTCCATGGATTAGTGAATGATTTGGTATAAAACCGTCGCGGTAAGCTTTCTCCTGCGGTTTTAGCGGAGCATCCACTGCTGAGGGATCCTTCTTCGCCCAAGCGAAAATCCGTTAGCACGAATGCAGATAGTCCCCAAGTGAAGGAGCGAAGATCTAAAAGCTGTGCAGATGGTTCCCAATCAGTTTCGACAGCCCTACCGACTTTCAGTTCGTCCAATATGCGGGTACGTATGATTTTCCTCTTGACTTTAGTTGGATCGTGTATATCCTTGTTTCTTTTCTGAGTATTCGTCTTTGTATCTTGCCTAGGGTCTCAGCAGCGTTAACGCCTTCACCAAACTTGCAAGTGGTCAGAAAACATCGCTTCTCGAGACGGAGGGTGGCGGTGTTGAGCCTATCCATGGTGATGGGGAACCTGAGAAGGATGAAAGTTCAGAGTCCAGTGATGGCGAGAGTAGTTCTTCCGACAACACTACTGAATCTTCCTCTAGTTGGTCTAAAAGCGAATCAGTGAGTCTCCTGCATGTTTTTTCTTCTTTCCTCTCTCCCCTTCTCTTTGGAAAATATCTAATCCGTAGTATCATAGGGGGAAGTCGTTTCTGAAGATGACCCTGAAATGGAGACCGTCGGAGATACATCTTTGTCTCCAACTGTGGCAGCCGCACCAGGTGACCTTGAAATGGATGTTGATCGAGATGAAAACGTCGTTGTGACTCAGACAATGGATAGTACTCCAGTGGCCGCAGGTGCAATTGTCTTTAGGAATCCCTTGCCTGTCGCTGATGCAGTCGCGGGCGCCACTTTCAATTCTCCATACCTGGTTCCTCATCCGGATCATGTGTTTTTACGGGGGATTTAGCGTGCCAGCCAAACATGTGGCGCTATACACTAAGATATGGGAAAGCTACGGACATATCGCCACGACCAAGAAAATTATTAGTCGATTTGCGTTGGTTAAGCGTGTGGAGGAAACTTTGTCTTCGATTGACGACATGTACAACGTGACAGGTCATACTGTTTCTGAGGATGTAGTCTCTAGCTGGAGGTTCCATCGTGACGTGTGTGTAAACTTCGAGTTCAATGTTCCTTGGTTCGTTGAAGGTCTCTCTAAGGTTGAAAAGTTGCTGGCCGAAACAGTCGAAAGTCTTTCTGCGTATATGGTGAAGAAAAAGGAAGCGGAAGTCGAAAAGTTGTCCAGGAAGTTGAAGTTGAAGAGGGCGGCTCTCCAAAGCACGAAGGAGGCTTTCGCCAAGAAGAGCAAGCCATTGTTGAAAAACTTTCCTTGAACGCATTTCTGTCTTCTGAACTTCTTATTTTAGTTTTTTTTTTGAAAGGCAAATGAAACGCGTAGTTTATGGTTTTGATTTCCAGAATTTTTGGGTTGGTAGACAAATGTTACCCTGAGGGTTTTGAATTATTATTTAGAATGAATTGTTTTTAGAATAATGATGTTTTGGTTATGAACATAAGTGTCATGAGTACCCCAGGAGAGTCATGGAATTTTGAATGTTGTGCGATAGAAGAAAGCATGAAGCAGAGGAAAATATGGCTATTGGTTTTTATTTCCCCTGTGAAGACTTGAGGTAGTAGACCAGGTATTTTTTCTAGCAAGACTTACTCGGTTTTTCGGATCTTCTGGTTGAAAAGGAATCTCACGGATGTAAGACCGAGTTTTGTGGGAAACATCTCTGTGACTGTGGAAAGTCCCCAGTCATTCCTTGTCGTGCCGCTGATCTCTGGTCGGATCGTTCGCTTCTAACCCCTTGGAAGTCCCCAGTCATCCCTTGCTGTGTTATGACTGGTAATCGAGCCGCCTGGTAGCTGAGTCGTCGCTTCCTGAGCGGATCGTTTTATTTTATTGTCCTGACGTCTGGGTCGAGGTATGAGATCTAGGATTGAAAACTGACGTCGTGACCGAAAGATCAATCTCCCACTGTGGTCGCGAATTTTTTGAGGGTGAAAACGGTTTCTGCTGATTCCGGTAATTTCGAGTGTGAGGGTGAGAAACGAGTTTAAACTCTAAACAATGTACTGCAAGGGAGTACTTTAGATTCGAGAGATCAATCTGTACAAATCCGGCCTAAACCAAGAAATGGTCGTTCCAGACTTGCTTCGGTCACAAAATGAAGGAGAAGGGTTAGTTTTGGGGAGAGAAGCGAAGAGAGTGTTGAGACCAGAATAGTTGATTCTGGAAGAGTAGTTGTTTCACGACTTGTATCAGAAAGTGGGAAGCTAACAGATGGAAAGCTGGCAAATGTTTTCTGAGTGTTGTATGCTTCTGACCTGAACTTGTTTTTCGGTGGGAATAGGTAATGCCTATTTATACAAGTCGAAGTGAAACGTACTCTGGTCTCATTAAGAAATGGAAAACGGGTAAATAAATGGGAGGAGGTGGTAACCGGTAACGCCTGGAATTGATGTTTCATAAAAGAAAGTGTTTCACCATTACTCCCTGTATTTACTAACCGCCTCATCCTTATGACACTTTCTTATAACGGGCGTAGTGTACGCCGCACGCTGTAAACCGCCAAACCAATACCCAATGAGCATCCCCCAGTTTGTGACATGCGTTGATGTCTCGAGTGTTTTCATGGAAAACATGTAGCACGTTGTTGTTGTCTGGCAAGTTGAGCTTGGGAGACTTGTCGGCTCGGTGGTGACCTTCGACGGTCGAGATTTTGCAACTTAAGAGGAAAGGTAGCCGTTGATTATTGCAACCCTTCGTTTGGTAGCCAGTGACATGAAAGCATGATCAGTATGGATTTCATATGGCCTAGTTTAGGCGCGGCCAAAAGTTAGGGTTTTGTCTTTGTTTAAGTGCGACCAAACTAAGGCTAAAGGTTGCCATGCGTTAGCTGGTAACCTTGGACGGCTAAGATCTGCACCTTAGATGAAAGAGTGGCCGTTGATTGTTGCAGGCCTTTGTTTTGGTAGCGCATAGGGAAGGCCGGAATGGTATGGTGCGGAAAGGTGGTTGGCATGCCATTGGCACATGTGGCATGGCATGCCTTGGCGCAGTTTGGCGTGGCCAAAACTAGGGTTTTGGGCCAAAGGTTACCATGTGTTGGTTGGCGACCTTGGACGGCTAGGATTTGCATCTAGGATTGAAGGGTGGTCGTTGATCGTCGCACGCCTTCGTTTTGGTAGCCGCATAGGGGAGGTTGGCATGGTATGGCGCGGCAAGGTGGTTGGCATGCCATTGGCACATGTGGCATGGTATGCCTTGGCGCGGTTTGGCGTGGCCAAAACTAGGGTTTTGGGCCAAAGGTTACCATGTGTTGTTTGACGACCTTGGACGGCTAGGATTTGCATCTAGGATTGAAGAGTGGACGTTGATCGTCGCACGCCTTCGTTTTGGTAGCCGCATAGGGAAGGTCGGCATGGAGGGGCCAAGGAAAATGACGCGGACGGCTTGGCATAGTGGGTCCAAGGGTTTGGCACGGACGGCTTGGCATGGTGGGGCCAAGGCAAGGTGCGGTTAGCTTGGCATGGTGGGTCCAAGGCAAGGTGCGGTTGGCTTGGCATGGTGGGGACAAGGGTTTGGCATGCCATTGGCGCATGGTGCGACTAGCATGGTTGGGGCCAAGGCAAGGTGCGCTTGGCTTGGCATGGTGGGGCCAAGGGTTTGGCATGACATTGGCGTATGGTGCGGATAGCATGGTTGGCATGCCTTGGCGCGGTAGACGTGGCTGGCATGGTTTTCCATCGACATAGTGGTGCAGCTGGCATGGTTGGCATGCCTTGGCGCGGAGATGTGGCTGGCATGGTTTGCCATTAGCACAGTGGTGCAACTGAAATGGTCGGCATGCCTTGGCGCGGAGATGTGGCTGGCATGGTTTTCCATCGGCACAGTGGTGCGGCTGGCATGGTTGGCACGCCTTGGCATGGAGATGTGGCTGGCCTGGTTTTCCATTGGCACAGTGGTGCGGCTGGCATGGTCGGCATGCCTTGGCGCGGAGATGTGGCTGGCATGATTTGCCATCGACACAGTGGTGCGGCTGTCATGGTTGGCATGCCTTGGCGCGGAGATGTGGCTGGCATGGTTTGCCATCGGCACAGTGGTGCAGCTGGCATGGTTGGCATGCCTTGGCGTGGTAGCATGAGAATTAGGGTTTGGCATAGATGATGTCAGCCGATGTAAAGGGTTCTACCGTGGAACATGACCCATAAAAAAAGGTACCCCGGTAATTCTTGCGTAGGCATGCTGATTGATTCGATAAATGTGCTAATGGTCATAGTGATGTCATGTCAGATGTACAGTTTACGATTTTGACCCTAAGCTAAAAACCACCATCAACACCTATATTGTCAATTATTGATGGAAGATAGGTTAAAATCTTTTGTTTGCAAGGATTATGTCTATTGTATGTCATTTTGCAAATAGTGATGGAAAATAGAATGAATCCTTGTGTATTCTGTAGTAATTGATCTTCCCTGATCCATATTTTATGTATTACTGTGAGGCTCCGTAAAGTGTCTTATGTTGAGCATTAAACAACCAAGTTGATTATTTTTTATTAGCTATGTTGTTGTTCCGTAAGATACTTTATGTCGAGCATTTTCAACTAAGTTAATCATCTTGTTTGGTTATTTAGCTGTTGCTCCATAAGTTTTCTTATGTCGAGCATGACCAATTAAATTGATTACTTTTGTGATTAATTTGGTTGTGTATTTCAATTAGATTAATTATGGGTTCTCTTGTGATTAATCTAATTGTATTTTTTAAGTCTCCATAAGTTCACTTATGTTTGAGCATTTGTCGATTAAATTAATCATGGGTTCTCTTGTGGTTAATTTAATTGAACTCTTTGGATTCAAAATTCATACTTGTATGTTTGTTATGTCCAAAGAAATCCTTCTTTTATTTCGAAATTAAGGTCCCTCTTGTTGTTCTTTAGGGAATGACATTTAATAGGGGAGATTTCTTTTGAACTTGCGCTTAATTGCCATATCTTTGTGGGGAGTGCGGCTGTGGAATATTATAGGGGTTATCTTGTATCTTTATAAACTCTTTGATGAATGCATTTAGCTTCGGCTTTATGATTGCATCTAAAGAGCAAGGTGATATTTTTGCTTTCTTTTGGTCAAGAAATGTCTCTTTCGGAAATTTCATTAGGATCCTGTTCTTGTACCTTTGCCAATTTTATTGACAAAAAGGGGGAGAATTAATATGTAGTTCACACTACAAATACATATGGTTTTCAGATCATTATATAAGGGGGAGTGGTTTCCAAGTGAGATGGAGTATTGACTAAGGAGGAGTGATACATATCACCATAGTATTGTTGTTGAAGTTGTGATACAATTGAACTTTGACGTTGTGTAATGATACTATGACACTGTATAAAAATGATTGAGAACTATTGTTTCTTATTGTTATAACTACGGATTTTCAACAACGATGATGCTAAACTTACAACCTTTGGGATCATTGTAGTACTTGGAAGTGACCAGGGACGGACCCAGAAATCTTTGTTGGCTAGGGCTAGATTATTCATTTCCAATGCGGCCGAAGGCGGCGACAATTTTTTTTAGAACAAACAACACAATTAGTGGAAAGTCGAGATTTCCTATAAGAGACTAGACAAATAAATATCAAAAAGAATAACATGATTAGAGAGAATAAATAGTAGTTTATATAAGAACAATGAAAAATAAGTGAGGTGAGAAGACAAAGATTCATGTTTTAAACTGAATTCTTGTTTAAATTCTATCTTGTTATGGGATAAAATTCACTTGGGCTAGAAACTACTCTAGTAATCTCTGATTTTGGGTGGGCTGGACACATATACATCCAAATTTTACATACAAAATTTTTGTTCGACCAAAACATGGGACCGGCTATAGCCCCGGTTAGCCCCTTGCTAGGCCCGTCCCTGGAAGTGACGAAGATTTCGAGTAATGTTGAAGATTAGGCATGTGGGTTTACGAAATATGTGTTGGTAAGCTTTTGCTTTAGCCGAATTCATATTTACCTAGTGACGAAAGTCATGTTATGTTTCAATCACTTTGAAAATTGCTCTGACGAAAAATGGTCTGTGAATAACGGCTATATCCGTCCTCTGAGAATGTTTCAATGATTGAAATGAGAGTTTAGATTACATAACCACTGGTAGGATATAAGCATTGTTGTTGAAACACATATATGTATAAGTCCTTATTCCTTGAACCAAAGTTTGCGAACTTTGTTGATCAAGAGAAATGGAAGTGGAGTGAGCCAAGTCCGCGAACTGGCGGAAGTTCTCGACCCGAGAATTTCTGCTGGAGTTTAGGAACTCCTTCCATGAGCTTAAGTCCGCGAACCCAGTCCGCGAACTTGAACAGGTTATATCTAAAACCGGTTGTTCTTGAAATCATGTTTATTTAAACTAAGGAATGCTTTTCCAAACCGTGGCTATAAAGTTCATGAACCGATTCGAGTGAATCAAACCTTTTTTGCTTCGATTTTGTCTTGTGTAGTTACATAAAATCTAAGCAATTGAACAACTCTCTAACTAGTTCATTTGAGTCATTTGAACTAGTTATGGTGAAGAAGAATATGGTTGATATGAAAGTAATCATATGGCTAACCATTTGGTTAACTATTATTGAACCAACAAATGTTAATGTTTAGGAACGGTTCGTAAACCCAAAATTGGACATTTCATTTGTGTGTAACACCCTAAGTTTTCGATCCAACAGTTGAGAAATATTAGCTTGAAACTAATCAGGTTTTCATCTAGCGGTGAATATTGAATGCTTTGTTACCAAGCTAACATTGATTGCAAACCCTGATTTAAAAACTATATAAGGGAGAACTCTAGCAACTGGGAAACCTAATCCCCACACCTTTCGTGTGATACTAGTTGCATAGCTAGAGTCGATTCTCCTTTAACCTTTGGTTTCTTCTTCTAAAACCAGGTTAACGACTTAAAGACTTCATTGGGATTGTGAAGCCAGACCGATACTACTTTTCTTGTAGTTGTGTGATATGATCTTGTTGTTTCTATCGTACGAGTACAATTGAAATAATTGGCTTGAGATTTTATATCTCCGATAGGCAAGATAGAAAAGTAATCACAAACACTTCGTCTCATCGTTAGTGATTCCACAATATCTTTTTTCGCTGCGTCAATAAGATTATTATGAGGTGATCAATAATACTAGGTTGTTCTTCGGGAATATAAGACCGGTCTATTAATTGGTTCCTGTTCACCTTGATTTATCAAAAGACGGAACAAAACTCGTAGGTATATTCATGGGAGACGGATTTATCTATTACCGTAGACTTTTCTGTGTGATACAGATTTGTTTATTAAAGTCTTCGACTTTGGGTCGTAGCAACTCTTAGTTGTGGGTGATATCAGCTAAGGGAATCAAGTACGTAGCATCCTGCTGGGATCAGAGGCGTAGGAGCATAACCGTACCTTGGATCAGTGTGCGATTGATTGGGAATCAACTACAATCCAGATAAAAGTTAATTTGGAGTAGGCTAGTGTTTGTAGCGGCTTAATACAGTGTGTGTTCAATCTGGACTAGGTCTCGGGGTTTTTCTGCATTTGCGGTTTCCTCATTAACAAAATTCTGGTGTCTGTGTTATTTCGTTTCCGCATTATATTTTGTTATATAATTGAAATATCACAGGTTGTGTGTTGTTCAATCAATTTGAATATTCGACCTTTTGGTTGTTGATTTAAATTGATTGACACTTGGATATTGGTCTTTGGTACCATCCAAGTTATCTCTCTTTGATAAATACTCGCAGATTTCTATTTTCTTGAGTAAAGATCAAATCGAGAGATTGAGATATAAACTCTTTGATATACTTTTATCTAGATTGAGTCTGAATGTCTAGTTGATTCTCTAGAAAGTATATTGGAGTTTGTCCATACAGATTGCTAATCGAATTGTTGGGTGTGGTTGTTGTACCCCCGTTTTTTCAATGATGACAAACAAGGGTGAAACCAAAAAGGCAAAACATGCGGAGATTTCCAAAGAGAACTAGTTTTCCCAATTCATCATTTCCTTCCGTAGAAGAACAATCTTTTTCGTAACTTGTAGATGTTTTTGATACTTCAGTTTTTTTGTTCATGTGACTGGAGCCATGCTTCACCGATTAATATTCTTCCATTCATGCTTCTTTGATAATTTCATATCTTTAATTGGATGAATGAATAAAATCTCCGAAAGAATTCCAAAACCCCTTTTTGAGAAAAACAAGTTCTTCCATTCTTCTAGAGAGATTCAGAGGATGGAAAGTCAAAACGCATAAATAGTGCATCAATAATGCTAGCTGGCGTGTCACATCCCGTTTGGCTACTTCCACAATAACGCCTCTGCATGTCGTTGGCAACCATAACTCAAAACAGGGGAAACAGTAGAAATAGTTAAGGGTTTGTCCAACCTTTTTTCAGACTTTCCCTTGCAAATTACACATGATGTCTGTGGCATGCCGCCTGGGTATGTAGAAGTATGAGCTTCCACAAGCTGGGAAACCCTTCGTAAGAAGTAGAGAAACCTCATCAGGCGAAAGTTGAAGCCATATGTTCTTATGCCGCCACTTGCTGATCTTCTTACTTGCATATTCCCTTCTTTAGTACCTTTGAATAAGATATTTCTTGTAGGGTTTGATTTTTTCTGGTTTGGAATTGATGGGTAATGGCTTGGTGAGGGTTTGGATTTACTTGGTGCTTTTCCCTTTGATATTCAGGAAAACTTATTTTTTGAAAGAAATATACTTTTGATTAAAATCGAAACTCTAATTACGAATGCAAGCAGTGCAATCATTTTGGAGGAATTACAAATATTACATGAAAGGAAAATTGCTGAAGGAAATACTAAGAAGAATTTTGAGGCAAGAGGTGGCGTGACTTTTTAGATTTTGAAGGATTTGAGACACCGGGTATGTATTACTACGCCTTCTAACTTGTCCGTGTTGATGAGCTTGCAGTAGCCTCCCAAAATAACTTCTGCTACTAGGTATGGTTCGTCTATGGAGTCGGACGAAGGAGGCTGAGCGGAAACTTTCACTACCATGTCTCCAACTTGGAATGGGTTTTGATGGTGCGCCGCTATTTGATTCTTGGATCCATTATTCGAAGACAACTTCCAAACTTTTGATGAAACACTTGAAGGGGACGGCATCCCATTCACACCTTCCAATGACGCCCAGGTTGATAATTGGATCTAGTCCCTAGGCCTGGGCGGGAGGAGAAGTGACTGGTTGCAGAAAAGGTTGTTTAATGAGACTTACTTGTGTCTGAAATCTGCGTATGTACGTTGATGGGATTTCTCCAGGCAGCTGGGTTACATTGGCAAGTTGTAGATACGACAACATGTGGTCTTCAGGGTCGGACGACTTGTTGGAAATTCTTTCAGGTACGGACACCGGCAGAGGACATACTCCTAATTTTGCTTTATTGTTATGCACCCACGAGCGCCCCAGAATCATGTCATAATTTGGGCATTCTTTGACAATGTGGAATTTGCCGTGTGTTAAAGCATCTCCCACCTTGATTTTGAGATTGATGTAGCCGTAAGCATTCATTGCTTCTCCTTTTGGATTTTTGACCACAATTGGGGAGCGAGTAGCCTCTTGCTTTGAAACCCCTGCAGATCTCAAAGTTTTGACAGTAACAATGTTGAAGTCAGAGGCCGCATCGATTAGTGTGCTATCGAACTCGACATCCTTCAGGTGAGCAGTGGTCAGCAGTCCCCAGTTGCACTTTCCAACAGTGTTTCCCGAGAGAGATCGAGATTTAGGAATGGCTTCTTCGACAGAAAAAAGCCGTTTGCCGACACAACGCGATTGAGGGCTGCAAATATGTCTTGACGCTGCACCTTGGAGAAATAGAGGATTTCGCATAAACGCTGCATCATGGATTGCATAGTTTTGTGAACGGAGTCCCCAGAAAGCATACAACTCCTGACTGGAAGAGGATCTTTGTGAACTCCCTCATTTCCCAGTTGAAGTTCCCCCGCTTCTACTTTTTCCTTGAAGATGTGTTTCAATCTATTTCATTCTTTGGTCGGGTGATGGATGAACCTGTGGTAACGACAATACTTGGGATTTTCCATTAACTCTTCAGTTGGCGGGCGTCTGATAGGAGGCAGCTTGATGGCATCATCCTGAATCCATGCTTCCAAGAGTTCAATTACCTCCTGGATTGGGAATGGGAAATCCAGGGCAGCTTTTCCGGCTTCTTGGTGTTGCACAGGGTCTTTAGTCGCGACCTTTCGAGGTGGAGCCGCATGATGTGCTGGTGTTTCACGCTTGGGTAGTTGTTCTGTTGCCGGAGCTTTCCTTTTTCCTCCTTCACCCACCACGCTTACATAGGGGCCAGTGCTATATTGCTTGTTGATGAGGCGTATGTTTCCTCGAGTTTCGCGTACGTCTTCACTCTTGGTCGGCCTGGTTCTTTCTAACAATGCTGGTGCTGTTGTGGCCGACCGCTTAGCGGCTTCATGAATTTCAGAGAATGTCTGGAAGCGTAGATTCTCCAATAAGGCGCGGTAAATGGGAACCATGCCATTGATGCAGGACTCCACTAGTTGTTGCTCAGTCACGTTTTGGTCGTGACAATCCAGTGCCTAAATTCTGAATCTTTTGACGTAATCATTTGGATGTTCATTGTTCGTTGGAAAATCCTTCCTAAGTCTGAAAAGGTGATTTGCTCAGACACAAAGAAATACTTCTTGTAGAAAGCTGCAACCAACTCACACCAGTTGGATATGATGTTTGGTGCAATGTTGTTGTACCAGGTGTACGCTCTTCCAGTAAGTGACTTTGAAAATTCTTTCAAGCGTAGGACATGATTGTATTTGTGCTCACCCAAGGATTCTAAAAATCGAGAGATATGTTCACGCGCATTACCAGTGCGTCATAAAGGGAGAATTGAGGAGAAGAATATCCCCTCGGAAGAGGAAATCTTTGCACATCAGGAGGATACGGAGGTTGATGCTGGTGCATGTCCATCGGGTTTTCTCTGTCTCGATTTCGGATAAGTTGTTCCAAATCTTCATGTGTGGCGAAATTGGATGGTCGATTCCTCTCCAATAGGCGGGCCTCTTCATCTACAAGGGTGCGCCCTGCTGAGGTACTGGCGCCATGAGTATTAAAAGTGCTCCTCTTTGGCTCTGGTCGGCGTGGTTCCTCCGGTAAACGCTCCGTTAGTGTCTTGAGAAAAGTAAGCACCTCCTTCTGAGTTAAATCCGTTGTCCGTCTGAGACTTAGCAAGAACTTCATGTCTTTCCATCAAATCAACAATGCTGATAGGGGGTTGGCCTCCTCTGGTTCCTCCAGTCTCTCGTCCAGATGGTGGAGTGGCGGCGGCTCTGGTGACAACTGGGGGCGTCACGCTTGAAGAAATATTGGGGGTGGCGGCAGCGGCTCTGGCTCTGGTGATCGGAAGTGTAACGCCTGAGGGAACGTTTCCTGCTATCCTGGTGTTGATCATGCTGACAGGTGGTACATTGATGTCACTGGAAGGAACGTTGATACCAAGGACGTTTTCAGTGTCGGTGGCCTCAGGGTTTGTTGCTAATCCGGACCTGAGCTCTACCATCTTGAAATTGGGATTGGAAAAATTAAAATTGGGAATTGATATTGCAACCGAGAGATTAATCTCCCACTATGGTCGCCAGTTGTTTATGGGTAAAAACTGTTTCTGCTGGTTTTGGTAAATTTGGGTATGTGGATGAGAAACAAATCTAAACCTAAAACAAATGCACTGCACGGGAGTACTTTAGATTCGAGAGATCAATCTGTACAATCCTTCCCTAAACCAAGAAATGATCGTTCCAGTCTTGCTTCAGTCACAAAGTGAAGGAGAAGGGTTGGTCTTAGGGAGGAAAGCGAAGAAGGTGTTGAGACCAGAATGGTTAATTCTGGAGGTGTGGCTATTTTATGACTTGTATCAGAATTTGGAACTGGCTTGCGGAATGTAAGCTATCTGTTCTGTGGCATTTTCTGGATACTGTGTTGTTGTTCTAACCAAAACTTATTGTCTGGTCGAAAATAGATAAAACCTATTTATACAAGTCATATTGAACGCACCCTGATCTCGTATAAAGTGGGAGTGATTGAGTGATGGAGAAGTGGGGTTATGTGTAACTGTCAGAAACCATGTTCCCGCTATGGAAGTAACTGGTTAGTTTACACCCACTACTTCTTGCTGCCACTAACTGTCCTGCTTTATGACACTTTCTTATAATGGGTGTGTTGCATGCCGCACGCTGAAAACCGCCAGACCAATACCCTGATGAGCATCCCCCAGTTTGTGACATGTTTGATGTCTCGAGTGTTTTCATGGAAAACATGTAGCAGGTTGCTATATATGGCAAGTCAAAGTCGGTAAACTTGCCACAGGAGAATAACACGTGATGCTATTTGGCTTGTCTTATTTGGTCGCCCAAAACTTACCACAGGCCTGTCAATTCTGTGGTGAATTTGGACGGCTGAGATCGTAACTCATGAGAAAGGGTGGCCATTGATTATGTCCACATTATGTTGGCGCCTGATGGTAGCACAATGGCGTCATTGTCACTTTCCAATGGTGTAGTGGCATGTAGCGGCATGCCAGTGGCATAGTGGCGCCTGGCATAGCCGTGGCGCATGGCGTAGCTGCGTCAGCTATTTTGGCATATTGGTGTTAGACCCAAATATGGCTCTCGCAACATTGGCTCTGTTGCTTTATCAAACTTAAGGCCTTAGGAGAATTACTTGACTTAGTTGGCGTGACAACTTTAGCTAAATTAGGGTTTGGCATATCGAAACCCTAATTAGCGCGTACGGTATGGCCGCGGCACGGTGGCGCTTTATGCAATTGGTTCCATGGACACATTAAAGGAATCATGGCATGCCATAATATGAGAATAAGCACAGGCGCAAGGATGGCCACGGGTGATATAGAATGGCGTCGTTTTTAGGATTTGGCGGGTCCCACATGGCTCGTGGCATGTTGTAGGGCCAAAGTGGCGTAACTGGGTCACGACTGGAAATTAGGGTTTCGACTAATGCCTCTAAGGCAGAGCCGTGTTTGGAATACCCTAATTGGAATATGTTATGGCGTTTGGACACGGACAAGAAGTGGGTTAGCACGTTGGCGCGCTATTTATGGCATGTTGACACGATCGGCATGCTACTGCGGCAAAGTAGCACGTTTGGCATGTTCGGCATGCTATTGCGGCAAATTGGCACGTTTGGCATGCCAATTAGCATATTGGCGCGGCATGGCATGTTCGGCATGTCACTAGCATACCGGAGCGGAATGTCACGTTTGGCCTGCACGTTTGGCATGTTTGGCATGCCAATTAGCATGTTGGCGGCTTTTGGAAAGCCAATTTGGCATTGTGACCATCTTGCACAATTTTTCCCCTTTTAATACTGTGGCAGGTTTATAGAGACATGATTGGTCGATTAAAACGAGGGTTCGGCCAAGCATGGGCGTGGCCACACTTCTGGTGTGCGTGTGGCGGATTTAAAGCGACCTGATTGGTCGATGGGAAATAGGGCCGACAAGTATGGGCCCAGCCACAACTCATGTGCGTGTGGCGGGTTTAAGGCGACCTGATTGGTCGACAGGAAATAGGGGTCGGTTAGTGCTGAGTCAGCTAACTTGGAATAAACAGAATTATTGACGAGAGGAGGTTTTTCTAATTTTATTTTTGTAGGGAAGGTAATGCAAATTACCAATATTTACAGGGGAGGTAACGCAAATTACCCCAATATATTTCATGCTTAAAAAAATAGGAACGATATTCTCTGCTATCTTCAGGCAGCAAAAGTCGCTTTTCTATTTATGTCTTTTTTCTTTCTTTTTTTTTGGCGAAACTCACGATACATGTTCTATTAGTCAAAGAAAAAGAAAAAAAATACAAAAGCCAGACCTCTAAAAAGAGGGAGAAAAAATAAGTTAAGATCACATAGTTAGTGTGACTTGAACCTAACACACCTTAATAAAAATCACAAGGTTTGTTCCATTTAACTACTATTAAGTGAAAATTGTGTCTCATTTAACCATCATTAAGTGAAAGTGATATCTATTTTATGCGTAAACTAACACGTAAGGTTACATGGAAGTAGCCAAATGAGAATTTAAAGGACTTTTAGAGAGCTCTCACATATTTTGTTAGTGAATTGAAATTTTAAGAGAGACTCATAATCTCCCTTGTTAATGGATAAAGATTTTATTTAAGTATTTTCAATTTCCTAAAACTCCATGTTATTAGATTGAGATTTCTTAAGAGTCACTCGAACATTCTTGTTAAGTCATGAATTTGCAAATTTTAGAGACTTTGGGAGACTTTTATAAGAAAATAGGCATGACAAAAATCTCTCTTGAATAGGTAAGATCTTCAGAGACATTGAAATTTGGGTTATAAGCATCAAATTCACATACAAATCTTCTTTTTGTTTATTTTACAATGGTTAGCAGCCAGACTCTAGCTGTTTTACATTCACTTTACACTTATTCTCTTTCATTTGTGCCACGTGAGTACTCTATCATAGCCGAGAGAGAAAATATCTATAGAAAGAAAAATAAGAAAAGAAAACACATATGGTATGATACGTATACTAAATTTTTATGACAATCGACATGTATTTTACGATTTATTTATGGTTCTTTTGTTAACACTATAAGTTTTTTTTTTAATACGAAAGGAATCATGTTGAATTGAAAAAATTACACATCATTATCCCTATGGATACATTGTGTTATCCAAACCGGAATATTATTTGACCATTCTTCAACTGAAACACTAGCTAAACCATGTTTAGCCAGTGAGTGAGCAACATTATTTGCTTCTCTATGCACTTGTGCGCATTTCCAAGTTACAAAGGAATTCAAAATATTACTACAATCGATAATTAAATTTCTTGTTGTCCACTTGATTACATCTAATCCACCATTCAAAGCAGTGATAACATTTTGAAATTCACCTCCACTTGTACTCTTTTACTTCTTGCCCAAAGTGTCGATTCCAGTAATGCTTTAGCTTCATCCCATTCAAGATCTATCGCTTTGGTCTACAATATCTAGCTCCATTTGTATTACCTGCAAAATTTCTTAGAATTAGACCTACACCAACATCATTTGTTTCCTCTTTATATGTTGCATCAAAATTCAGTTTAAGGTAAGGATTTTCATGCCTTTCCCAATTTCTATTATTCTGGATTCTAGTTTGAGCACTAGGTATGGTATTTCTAGTATTCACTCTAATCCAATCTGAATAGTCTATCTGTATCCGATAGACTACTTGGTTTATGCTAGGTTGTAAATTATCAAAAAAATTCCGACATTTACATTTCCAGACATTCCACATAACAAAACCAAACCATTTGAGCAGATTATTTTTCACTCCACTCTGATTGTTCACCTGAAATAAACCGCAAATCCAATCAGTAAATCAACATTAGTCAAACTTGAGCCAAAATTAAGATCAATAGCATTCCAAATAGCCTTAGTGAAACTACAGTCTATGAAGATATGTTGCATGCTTTCATTATACATATTACATAAAGAGCATGTATGATCAATATTTTGACAAAATCGAGCTAACTTATCACCTATAGGCAAACAATTCCGGAGACATTTCCAAAAAAAAAATAGAGTATATTGTTAGGAAGATTAGTTTACCAGAAATGCTTCCATGAAATAGGAACAGTGTTAGTGAAAATGCGGGGGTACAAAAATACACCACCATTTTTTTCTTAGGAAATCTGTATGGACAAACTCAATACAACTCCGAGAGTTAAACTCAATCAAGGAATAATATCTAGATTTGTATCTCTCTCTCTTGCGATTACAACGTTTACAGAAACAAGTCTGTGAACCTAATCACAAAGAGATTACTTGGACGGTACCAAAGACCAATTATCCAAGAATCAATCAAGTCGTATCCAACAAAACTAGTTCGGATGTATGATCAACTTACAACCTGTGTGTTTATGGGTGAAAACTATTTATGCTGGTTTTGGTAATTTGGGGTGTGAGGATGAGAAATAAATCTAAACCCTAAACAAATGCACTGCACGGGAGTGCTTGTGATTCGAGGAATCAATCTGTACAACTCCGGCCTAAACCAAGAAATGGTCGTTCCATACTTGCTTCGGTCACAAAGTGAAGGAGATGAGGTTGATCTTAGGGAGGGAAGCGAAGAAGGTTTTGAGATTATGGAGGTGTTGGCTGTGTATGACTTGTATCAGAAAGCTGAACTGGATTGCAAAATATAAGCTATCAGTTCTGGTGTTTGGATACGGTTGTATCAACACTTGGTTTCTGTTGCCTTGTCTTGGAAATAGGAAGGAGAACCTATTTATACAAGTCATTGATCCTTACCAACTTCTCTCATGGGAAGTGGAGAAAGTGGAGTGATGGATTAGTGGAGTTGCGTGTGTTAGTGTCACACGATTAGTCTTGCCCACTTCTCCCATCATCACTAACCGTCCATGTCTTCCTGACACGTTCTTGTGATGGCGCGTTGTGCGGTGCACGCTGTAAACCGCCAGACCAATACCCTAGTATGTATCCCCCAGTTTGTGACATGATTAATGTCTCGAGTGTGTGGATCGTGGGACCCACAAAGGGTAGCATGTGATGCTAGATTAAATAACTAAGTTATTTAGGAAGTCGATACTTGTGAAATATCGTGTGTATTCTATGCAGGTAATGCATCGAATATAATCAGCATGTGTGAAGCATCGTTGTTTTAAGGCTTAACGGAGTAAGTCACGATTAAGCGTCTTAAAATAGATGCATGTCTAGCCATCTTCAAGTGATCGTTTGCAGGTTGTACAGGTAAGTCCTGACTTGGCCGATCACTTTGTGTGAAAAAGTGGTGGACGGTGATCGTGGTGATGCCTCACTGGTCGCCTAACTCCTGTCTTAGGTTGTCCGTCCAAGCTGGTGAAGTTGGACGGACGAGATGGATTGCGACCCACATCTGCGACCGTTGGATTAGGGTTTAGGAGGTGCTCAAACACCAACCTTTAGCTTGGTCGAATCCAAGCATGGGAGACATATTTGGCAGGGCCGATCGGGTATGCATGTAGACAGCATGCTGGCGTAGGCGTCTATACCTCACTGTCTCATGAAGGTGCAATCTAGACCACTGAATTTGTCAGGCAAAGAGGAATGGCTGAGATTGATTTGCGAAAGAAATCTCATGCCGCAAAGGCCGCGCGTTATGCCTTCTTCGAGCGCACTTTTCGAGATGACCAAGCCTGGTCGGTCTTCGCCGATCAGTTAGGCGTGCAGACGGCAGGCTGGTGTACACGTTTGTACCTTATTGTCTCATAGAAACGTGATCTAAGCCACTCAATTTGTCCGGCGAAGTTGAGTGGTCGAGATTGGTTTGCGAATGGGAAGTGTGACCACGCCTAGTTTGGACGTGCGAATCGAGGCAACCAGCTATGGTATGCCTTGGCCGATCGGGTGTGGATATAGATGGGCCCATAGTGATGTTGTGCCAAGAGGTTTATATTGTTCCTCAAGGCATTCCAGGATCCGACATCAGAAACAAAAACTAAACATTCAACGGAAGCTAATGCACATAGAACACACAATGCTCCACCTTGGAAGCTAATGCACATAGAACCTACGTCCACGGGCAGCAAAAATTCACTTATTCATATATCAGAGAATACACAATGCACATAACACTCAGCACCCGTTCTTCTTCTTCACATTCTCAACTCACCTTCAACTCTCTCCCAACTCACCAACCCAAAGCTATGAGAGGATCTACATCTTTCTAATGGAGAGATTACTTCTCTTCTTTGTGAGGAGATGTCTACAACCTAAGGGTTTAGACAATATTGATGTAGATGATGTAGATACCTATAACCTAAAGGTTATGCCTTTATTTATAGGCTTACAATACTTCAAATAGGAAACCAAGCTTTACTTTAATTTAGGAAATCCAAACTAGCTAAGATAGGAAACCCTTGTTTAGATAGAAGTCTAAACACATTCCAAAAATCAGTAAAAACTGATTTAGGAAATCACACTGATGTTTCTTAAAAATCGAGCCAATATCCAACAATTCTCCACCTTGGAAAGATTTCCAGGACAACTTCAACTTCACTATTCTCTGATTTCTCCACCTTGGCATGAAATCTCGACATTCACCTTCCACGCCTTCATATTCTACTGCCTTCAATCACCCGGAGGTTCCAATCATCCGTAGATGCTTCAATTCCACTAAAGGACTTCAATACTTCACTCACCCATAGGTGCCAACCATCCGAAGATATTGCACTTCCATAAAAGGACTTCAATACTTCACTCACCCGTAGGTTCCACCCATCCGAAGATGTTTCAATCCCTTATAGGGCTTCAATTATCCAATCATCCAATGATGCCTTCATACTTTAATCATCCTAAAGATGCAGCACTCCCACAAATGGGCTTCAATTTTTCATTCATCTGAAGATGTTGCACTGGTACAATTTCCAAAATCCTTGTCTAAGGTTCAAATGTGTCAACCGACACCAACACACCAAATGGTGTTTCAAGTTCCTTTTAAGGTGCAATGTGCTTCAACATGTGCTTCACAAATTCGATCCCATGTTAGGGCTGCAACTGTGTCTTAAAAAAACACCGACATACTTATCTTCCAGATTCTTCCATAGCTTGAAAGCTACATTGTCAATTCTAAGTCTTCATCAAAACCTTCATCTTCCAAATTCCCGTCTATAGGGACAGACTTCGCTGGTTTTTCATTTGGTTCAAACACCGCTATTTGCTGACTTTCTGCTTCTATTTCAGATGATACATTCTTCCACATTGCAGTCTCATTAAAGGTAACATCCCTACTTATCAATATCTTCTTCGACTCGGGACACCATAACTTGTATCTTTTTACTCCTGATTGGAAACCTACGAGTTTTCTTGGCTCTAGGATCAAGTTTTCCTTCCCTCACATGGTAATAAGCGCGACAACCAAATACATGTCGGTGCTGAGTGCGGTGGTATGTGTCCGACCATCTCAGGGTTAATCTAAGCCATCCAACCATGCTGGTGAAGTTGGATGGTCGTGATCAATTTTAGGTTTTTAGTGGACTTTTCTGCGACCCTCAATTCTCCACGCTGACCCAACTTCAGACAATCGTATATTGCAATCTGGTCAGGTTAGGGAAGAGTCGGTCATGCAGGTAGGAAGAAGGTCCGCCGGTATACAGGACAAGCTTTGCCTAACCGGTCATGGGATAATCTACGCCGTCCAACCATGCTGGTGAAGTTGGACGGTCATGATGAATTTGAGACTGCCGTAGGCGGTCTTGTACGCACGATATTTTCCAAGATGCTCCACACCAGTCTGGATATCCCATTCTAGGCTGGCTTTTGGTGATTATTTTGTCAGGCGTGACTTTGCACCTATGTGGCCGACTTGCGTGGTCGTGATTATTTCCAAGACTGACGTAGACAATCCAGATGCTCGATCGGGTTAGTATAACACTCCGATAATTGCAGCCTGTACGGGTATTTCGTATATGCTTCATTATTAACTCTTGGAGATTCGTGTTGCTCTGCTGAGAGCAACACTCAATCGTCATGACACACCAATAATGAGAGTGGAGCAGTATAGAAAATACAAGGCTGGTCATGCATTAATTGATAATGCTATAAGTTTATAGTGAGGAAGTATTCACCATTTTATCGGTGGCTTTATCCTTTGCAGGATGTTAGCGCATAATTTCGGCCTTTACAATTTTAGCCTTTAATGAAAATCCACCATCAACACTAGGTAAATTAACGAAGGGAAGAAGTATTCATCACTTATCAGTGGCTTTATCCTTTATAGGATGTCAGCGCATAAATTTGGTTTTACAATTTTAGCCATGAACTAAAATCCACCATCAATATTAAGTCCCATGCCTAGCACATAATGGTTACACTATTGTGGGGTAGGCATTATATGGTGACATATACAGATAAAACTTATGAGACAAAGTTAGATGTTACCAGGAGAGACGGGTCGTCCTGTCCTTGGAGCATGTCACGTTCAAGAGGCGTCTAGGAGAGCGTTCCCCTAGCATGATGTTAGTCTTGCATGCTTCGATCGACCTTGCTATGCCTGCTTCTGTTGAGAGCCTGCTTCGTGCTTGCTCCGCTCGAATGTGGGGATGTTGTGGCTGCTTCGTTCGTGGGAGTACGCAGGTGTGACGACGACCTTGGTGGGACCGGTTTCCTCCTTCGGGTATTCGAGCCAAGAAGGGAATAGAACTTGTATGCTTCTCTTCCCATAGAAAATCGTGCATGTAATCCTGGATGGATGTGGACCCCACCATGTATATGCTTCGACCAAAAGTCACCATGTTGCACCTGTTTGATAGGCATGTGGGTCCGCCCACTTCGCTCAACCGTGGGACCCATCATGCGCCTGCTTGATCGAACGTGGGCTTGTTGTGTCTGCTTCGGTTAAACGTGGGTCCACTCTGTGCCTGCTTTGGTCGAATGTGGGACCCGATGTAAGCATGCTTTCTTCGAACATGGGCAGATGTGCATACTTCGATCAAACACGGGTCCACCGTGTACATGCTTCAAACGTCGGCCATGTGCTTCGACTGAAAACCGACCCTGCTGTGTGCGCCTATTTCATTCGAATACCAGCCTTATGACCTTGTTCAGCACCGGCTTCGTGGACTCGACCAACACCGGCCTTGTTTGATGACGTGTCCCAATACTAGCCTTGCTTGCTTTGCCCGTACGGTTTATGTGCTTGCTCGAGTGTCATCCTTGCTACTTCGACCAAACACCGACCCAGCTAGCTTGACCAAACACCGACCTTGCTGCCTGCTCGAACGTGGGACCCATCGCGTGCTTGTTTTACTCAAAAAAGAACTTTGTGTGCTCAAATGTGAATGTGGGTCCTGCAGAGAGCGTTAAAGCAGCTTCTAGAGTGAACGTGGAGGCGGCTCCTGGAGATAGCATTGAATCAGGATTCTGAAGCGAACGTGGGTCCCGAAGAGAGCGTTGAGGTGGCTCTTGAATATACCATTGAAGCAGCTTCTATTGGAGGGGGCGTTGAAGTGGCTTCCTCTTCAGTTTGATTTACCCTTGCGATTTCCATGTTTCTTGATTGACCATCTCTCTCGTGTTGAAGAAGTCCTTGACTGACGGTGAAGGAACTTCATGATGAGCCTCTGTCCCCAAGCGTGGTTTACGTGGTTTGTATGGTCGGTGGGTTTATCATAAAGATATCGCCATCTTGACTCCGTAGCTCTATTACTTCTCCATGGGAAAATAAAATATGCAGAAGTTCGAATTACCTATGTTCGTAGTAGTTGTTGCTGTGGTGAAGCTCGGGCACTGGTATCAACAAACGACCAACGGTTCTTAGCTGCAGCTGTGATCAGAAGAGACTGGCAGGAAGAGGCGTGACAGGTACGGGCACGAGCTTGGCGGTCTCTCGTTATTAGAGGTAGAAGCATGATGGAACCGATAACTTCTTGATGTTGCCTCTGGAAAAAAACAGAGGGAGACAGTCCGCTTCCCACGAGTATCCACTGAGCTTTCAACTTGATAGATGTTGTCACACTGGTTTCATGAGGCCGTCTTTACTACGTTGTATTTCATTGACATCCAGAAATATCACCAATCTTTGACAATACGCCTGTTCTCTTGAGTGTATACTCGTATTTGAACATCTTGGAATCATAGTGATAGCGTGCTTGCATCCATGTTTGAGATGGAAAACGATCTAAGAAGTCCCCAGTCACACTCCTTTGGTAACGCAACTACTTCTTCTATGGGAGACTGAAAGCGTCTCTTAATGTTTCTGCGGTCGATGCAGATATGTAATATCTTGGACGTTGTTTCATCATTGTGGCAGTCGTGTATGCTTACTGGAGTTGGAGTTGGCGTGCAGGATGTTGTATCTCGGTGGTTTTCCTCTTACTGCTTCAACGAAACTGGTTCTTTATAGCAAGGCAGATGTTGTTGTAGATGAGCGTTCAACAACTCCAGAGGATGACCAAAAGCGCAGATTCTCCAACATAGCACGATAGACATGCACCACTGTCTGATAGAGTGACTCGCCCGGATCTTGATCGAAATGACGCGTTGACATCGTTATCTCCTTGAGGCTTCTCCCTTGAGGTATCGGCTCCGGTGGAATATTGCCGCCATAGAGCGTTGATACGTTGCACCGGCATTCTTTAAACCAAATGGCAGTACAGTATAATAAAAATTCCCGAGAGGAGTTCGAAAAGCTATCTTACTTGCGTCATGCTCGTACATCCTTATCTGGTTGTAGACGCTACATCCATCCATGGAGGAGAACATGACGTGTCCGCTGGTTGCATATACTAACATGTCGATGTTAGGTAGAGGAGGATCGTTTTTGGGGAAGCATCTGTTCAAGTCTCTGAAATCCATGCAACACCTGATCTGTCCATTTTCCTCGTGTCTGAACTGCAACTGTTTAACCGGCTTGGATCCAGGTATGACATGTAGATGATGGGTGACCAATTTTCATCTAAATCCGGCATTTCTTCATACCTCCAAGCGAATATGTCCTGGTACTCTTTGAGAAGTTCCACGAGCTTCGTGCGTTCATCCGTACATAAGGTTGAGCTGATGGAGATAGGACTAGGAGATTCCTCAACGATTTCAATTTCATCAGTTGTGGAGTTGGCGCCATCTTGCAGCTGTTGTGGAGCATCTAGCACTTGTTCTTGTGGTTCGTTGTTGTTATAGCATTCCATTGGATGGAGAGACTGGGTAACAGTCTCTCCTGCTAATTGATAATAGCAGTGTCGGTATACCATTTTCCCTTTCTGGTCACGACTCGCCACAAAAGTTCGTTCCCTCTTGGTGTGAACATGGGTTTCGGCTTCACCGGATGAAGAAGAATGTTTCTTCAGCAAAGATGCATCATGGGGCTTAGCCCTAAATGATGCAGTCGGTCCTCCTCCTGGATTGACGCCCACGTGGGGAGTGGGATGCAATAGTCCTTGTCTGATTCTTCATGTGGAGCTTCCCTCGGTTCGAACAGTTTCACCCCGTACATTGGTGCATATGGAGACGATGATGCAGGAATACGGACGACTTCTTCATTCAGCATAGTCTTCAGGCACTGGTGATATGTTGAAGGGACGATCTCGTATGTGCTAGTCTGGTTTCCTTCAAAGTCTGTCATTGTGGTAGGCTGTCATACGATCTTGCATGGGAGGACCTTGGTTGTCCTGAGAGTCTTGAGGGTAATCACATTCGAAGACGCTCCTGTGTCGATGGGGGCTCTCTTGAACTCTGAATCCTTGATGCATGCAGTAATATGTAGGGCTCGGTTGTGACCTTCCTCTGGTTTATTGCAGCAAACGTCTCCGCCCGCTGATTCTTCGAGAGGTGTAAGAGTTCGCATAAACCTTCCACTGAGGCCGCTTCCTGATCCACCGGTCTCTGGTTTATAGTGAAACTATTGACTTGAGGAGGATCGCTGTAAGGATCGGTCCCCAGTGTAGGAGTCTCCATGACAGGACCGCTCATATCTGATGTCATCTTGATGAGGACATCGAGTATGGTCCATGTAGGCCCGCGCTGCTGAAGTACCTTCTCCAGGTGCGTTGAATGCGTTCCTTGTTGGCTCCAAGGGTTGTCGTGGCTCTTGTGGCAATCGATAAGTTAATGCTTTAAGAAAAGTGAGTACCTCTTTCTGAGTTGCAGCCATATCCGTTTGAGTCTTAGCAAGGACTTCCTGTCTCTCCATCAAATCTGCGATGGTAATGGGAGATGGTACTCCTCTTGCTCCTCTAGATCCTCGTCCTGATGAAGGGGTGGCAATTGCTCTGGTGATGTCTGGAGGCATTACACTTGAAAAGATGCCAGGGTTTGCGGCTGCTCTGGCTCTGGTGATAGGAGGTGTCATGACCAATGGAATATATCCTCCTGCTCCGCTGGTGCTGGTAGTAGAGAAAGTAATTACACGAGATACATTGATGGTATTGACTGGCTGCACGGTGACACCACTGATTGGGATATCAACACCGAGAGTGTTGTCAGCGCTAGTCCCGTCAGGATTAGTTGCTGATCCAGACCTAAGATCCACCATTTCGAAATTGATAAGATTGAATTGGATTTGAAAATTGATTTTGCAACCGAGAGATTAATCTCCCACTGTGGTCGCCAATTGTTTATGGGTGAAAACTATTTCTGCTGGTTTTGGTAATTTGGGGTGTGTGGATGAGAAATGAATCTAAACCCTAAACAAATGCACTGCACGGGAGTGCTTGTGATTCGAGAAATCAATCTGTACAACTCCGGCCTAAACCAAGAAATGGTGGTTCCAGACTTGCTTCGGTCACAAAGTGAAGGAGATGGGGTTGATCTTAGGGAGGGAAGCGAAGAAGGTGTTGAGATTGTGGAGGTGTTGGATGTGTATGACTTGTATCAGAAAGTTGAACTGGCTTGTTGAATGTAAGCTATCAGTTTTGGTGTTTGGATACGGTTGTATCAACACTTGGTTTCTGTTGCCTTGTCTTGGATATAGGAAGGAGAATCTATTTATACAAGTCATTGAGCCTTACCCACGTCTCTCATGGGAAGTGGAGAAAGTGGAGTGATGGAGTAGTGGAGTTGCGTGTGTTAGTGTCACACGATTAGTCTTGCCCACTCCTCCCATCGTCACTAACCGTCCATGTCTTCCTGACACGTTCTTGTGATGGCGCGTTGTGTGCTGCACGCTGTAAACTGCCAGACCAATACCCCATTATGTATCCCCCAGTTTGTGACATGATTAATGTCTTGAGTGTGCGGATCGTGGGACCCACAAAAGGTAGCATGTGATGCTAGATTAAATAACTAAGTTATTTAGGAAGTCGATATTTGTGAAATATCGTGTGTATTCTATGCAGGTAATGCATCGAATATAATCAGCATGTGTGAAGCATCGCTGTTTTAAGGCTTAACGGAGTAAGTCACGATTAAGCGTCTTAAAATCGATGCATGTCTAGCCATCTTCAAGTGATCGTTTGGAGGTTGTACAGGTAAGTCCTGACTTGGCCGATCACTTTGTGTGAAAAAGTGGTGGACGGTGATCGTGGTGATGCCTCACTGGTCGCCTAACTCCTGTCTTAGGTTGTCCGTCCAAGCTGGTGAAGTTGGACGGACGATATGGATTGCGACACACATCTGCGACCGTTGGATTAGGGTTTAGGAGGTGCTCAAACACCAACCTTTAGCTTGGTCGAATCCAAGCATGTGAGACATATTTGGCAGGGCCGATCGGGTATGCGTGTAGGCGGCATGCTGGCGTAGGCGCCTATACCTCATTGTCTCATGAAGGTGCAATCTAGACCACTGAATTTGTCAGGCAAAGAGGAATGGCTGAGATTGATTTGCGACAGAAATCTCATGTGGCAAATATCGCGCGTTATGCCTACTTCGGGTACGCGTTTCGAGACGACCAAGCCTGGTCGGTCTTGGACGATCATCCAGGCGTGCAGACGGCGGGCTGGTGTACACGTGTGTACCTTATTGTCCCATAGAAACGTGATCTAAGCCACTCAATTTGTCCGGCGAAGTTGAGTGGTCGAGATTGGTTGGCGATTGGGAAGTGTGACCACGCTAGTTTGGACGTGCGAATCGAGGAAACCAGCTATGGCATGCCTTGGCCGATCAGGTGTGGAGATAAATGGGCCCATAGTGATCGTGTTGATACTCACCGGACCTGCTTAGTCTATTCCTGGACCCTCCATTCGAGCGGGAGAAAATGGACGCTCGTGATCGATTTGCGACACAAAACCCTAATTAGGGTTTTTGGCCGGCCGCGTGTTAGCTAGTTTGGCTAACCGAAAATACGTGTTATATACCTCATCTGGAGAGGCCGATTGTGTGGGGCACTTATTAGACCGGTGATGAGTGCGGTGGTATGTGTCCGACCATCTCAGGGTTAATCTAAGCCATCCAACCATGCTGGTGAAGTTGGATGGTCGTGATCAATTTTAGGTTTTTAGTGGACTTTTCTGCGACCCTCAATTCTCCACGCTGACCCAACTTCGGACAATCGTATATTGCAATCTGGTCAGGTTAGGGAAGAGTCGGTCATGCATGTAGGAAGAAGGTCCGCCGGTATACAGGACAAGCTTTGCCTAACCGGTCATGGGATAATCTACGCCGTCCAACCATGCTGGTGAAGTTGGACGGTCATGATGAATTTGAGACTGCCGTAGGCGGTCTTGCGCGTACGAGCTTTTCCAAGCTGCTCCACACCAGTCTGGATATCCCATTCTGGGCTGGCGTTTGGTGATTATTTTGTCAGGCGTGACTTTGCACCTATGTGGCCGACTTGCGTGGTCGTGATTATTTCTAAGACTGACGTAGAAAGTCCAGATGCTCAATCGGGTTAGTATAACACTCCGAGAATTGCAGCCTGTACGATTATTTCGTATATGCTTCATTATTAACGCTTGGAGATTAGTGTTGCTCTGCTAAGAGCAACACTCAGTCGTCATGCCGCACCAATAATGAGAGTGGAGCAGTACAGAAAATACAAGGCTGGTCATGCATTAATTGATAATGTTATAAGTTTATAGTGAGGAAGTATTCACCATTTTATCAGTGGCTTTATCCTTTGCAGGATGTTAGCGCATAATTTCGGCCTTTACAATTTTATCCTTTAATGAAAATCCACCATCAACACTAGGTAAATTAGCGAAGCGAAGAAGTATTCATCACATATCAGTGGCTTTATCTTTTACAGGATGTCAGTGCATAAATTTTGTTTTACAATTTTAGCCCTGAACTAAAATCCACCATCAACACTATCATATTTCAATTATAAAGATAAACAATATAATGCGGAAAATGAAATAACACAGACACCAGAAGTTTTGTTAACGAGAAAACCGTAAATGCAGAAAAACCCGGGACCTAGTCCAGATTGAACACCAAACTGTATTAAGCCGCTACAGACATTAGACTACGACCAATTAACTTAGACTGGAATGTAGTTGAGCCCTTAAAGGTATCCCATCGATTAAGGTACATCCGTGCTCCTTACACCTCTTGAATCCCAGTAGGACTCCTCACAATTGATCCCCTTAGATGATGTCACACCAACTAAGAGTTGTTTCAACTCAATTGAAGACTTTGAACCAATCTTCCTCCCACCGATTAATCCTATATATTTCCATTTACAATAAAATAGTTTGATCAAAGATGATGGAAATCGATAGCAATAGACAAAGTCCATCCAACCTCAAAATCCATACTTATGCAACCCGAAGTGCAACCTAGGTTATTATTCACCTCATAAGTATAAAACCTGTGGAATCAACAAAGTTTGAGACAAAGATAACTTTGATGATTTTTATCTATCTTGATCGATGGAGCAAGCTCAACAAAAAATCAAGATCAAGATGCTCAAGTTATCAAGGAAAAATAACTAGACCTGGCTTCACGAATCCCTATGAAGACTTTGTAGTCGCTAAACCCTAAAAGGGTTAGGAAGAGGATGACTCTAGATACAACTAGGACACACCAAAAAGTAGTGTCGGGATTCAAAGATCCCAGTTGCTTGAAGTTCCCCTTTTATAGACATTACATTCAAAGCATATGTTGCTTTTGGTTTAAGCTAAGATCGCTTTGGAACCAAGCAATCAATATCCACCATTAGATGCATCTTTGAATCTGATTTACATAAGCAATATATATACTCTGGTTAGGTAAAACCGTAACCGAACCTAGAGCGTTGTTTAACATGGTTAGCCGAAACTAGCCGATTTGAACTTAAAAGATTAATACTCATTTTCATGATCACTTAAGACAAAATCTTGAGTCACAATCATGTGATCAGATCAAATAAGTCTAGTGTTTTTGGAGAATTAATCAAATGCAAATTATCTCGTAAAAACAATTTAAACGCACTTGAAGATAATCAACATGGTTAGTAAATGCACAAACTACAAATACCTAGCGTTTGTGACTCAGGTCAGTCAGAGTATATGTACTGGTTTGTAAACATTTAACCAAACCAAGTTCCGGAGTCAATAGAACTTTTAAAGTATGCGTACCAGTTTGGAAACCTTAAGACTACGACCGGTTCCGAAGTCCACAAAACTATTTTGGTTTGCGTACCAGTTTGGGTACTAAAACCGAGTTCAGGTTCAAAAACTATTTTGGTTTGCGTACCGTTTTGTAAACTAACCAGGTTCCGTAACCATAGTTCCTAAATGGTTTGCATACAAGTATGCATACCGATACGGTTCACGAGTTGAACAGATTTTCACATTATATATATTAAAATATGCGTACCACAAATCTGTAAGTCGATATATAGCTACTCTGCTACGTGTACGAATACACGTAATACGTGTCCAGACTTATAACATTTTTCCCAATTTGTAAGACTGACAACACTTTCTTGTATCTGAATCTATAGTAGTTCTATATTTCTCTCAAAATCGATTCAAAACATTCCTGAATAACATCAATGACACATATCACTGTTTCATGCTATTTTCAAACGATAAAACTTGAATCATGGTTTTGATTCCGAACAATAAATTGTCCTTAACCGAAATTCATCAAGTATGAACAAATGTTCATTGAGCTTAGTCATTATATTTCGAGAACTAATTATCAAGATAAACTTGATTAGTAATTCTTGCCTATGCATAATAGTCTAATTAGTTATGCAACATCATCACGGTGATAGAAAAGTGAATATAACTTGACAAATAAGTGGTTCAGTCTTCACTTACCTTTTGTTGATGAAGTTCTCCAAAAGCTTCGGTTGATCTTCGCCTTCAAACAGTAGAACGTAATGATGACTGTCGTGATCCTCTGTTTCTTAACTACATTTATATCCTACTCCGAGACTTATCTAATTGTAGACTAGAAATCAATATATAGTTTTGACAACTAAATTTGAAAACAAGCTTCAGATAGCAACACTTGTGAGTTCGACCGAGCAATGCTCTAACAGTTAGTAAAACCAACAACTTGATTTCAACTGTTCATAATTGCTTTGTAAGGAGATTTTATTGAAAATTGACTATTAGAGCTAGGTTTCTATCTGAGATAATCTTTTCCTTTCAAACATGATCCTTATATTCAATATTTTCTCCACAGCTGTATTATCAAAAAAAGCTTGAATCACCTGCACATTCCAAGTTTTAGTATTAGCATCTATTAGCTGGGATACAGTCTTCATGTTATAAGATGCAAAAATACAATTAACATTAGAATGTATTGATACTATCCATTTATTTTTCCAAATATTTATACAAGTTCCATCTCCCACTTCCCAACAAGTATACTGTTTAACAATTTCCAGGCCTATACAAACATTATTCCATATCCAAGACACATTAGAGCGGATATTAGGATCAGAGTTATGAAAATACTTACCTTCTAAGATTTGAACCCATAGCTCATCACGAGAATGTAGCATTCTCCAGACTAATTTAGCAAGTAAAGCACAATTCATGATTTCATTTTATTTTATATTCAACCCCCCTAAAGCTCTTGGTTGAGCAACTTCAATCCACTTTTTAAAATAGACACCTCTTTTTCCTGTTTTTTATTCTACCAGAATCTCATTTGGATGGAGTCCATCTTATCATTCAGATTCTTAGGAATGGGAAAAACAGACATATCATGTGAAGCTAAGCTACCCAGAACAGATTGAGTCATAACTGTTCTTCCTGGTGTGTTCAAAAAATTTGGTTTCCAGGGGGAAAGTCTATCACTGTATCTATCAAGAAGAGAAGAAAAATGATTGAATCTTACTCTTTTGAATAAGAAGAGGAACACCTAAATATTTATCATTGAGAGCCAATTTCTTGATGTTCATAATGGTAAAAATCTCATTCGTTACCTGGTTGGGAACCCCTTTACTAAAAGCAATGCCAGACTTTTTGTAGTTGATGGACTGACCTGAAAAGGAACTAAATTGCTCAATGATATTAACAAAATTCCTAGGTTCTCTCCCATTATCTTTAGCAAAAATAAGACAGTCATCTACAAAAAATAAATGAGAAACTGCAGGGCAATGTTGATTAGCTTTTATACAATGAATTAGATGATTATGGTTCCGAAGATAACAAAGCTCTAGAGAAAGACTCCATGCATCAAATGAAGAGATAATGAGACAAAGGATCCCCTTGTCTAAGACCTATCTGAGGAGTAAAAATCTCACCAGGGGAGCCATTAAGCAAAATGGATGTTGACACAGTGCTTATACATTGTTCAATTATCGTGCATAAATCATCACAAAAACCTAACTTTTTCAAGGTACTTAGTAAAAAAGGCCACTTAATTCAGTCATCAAACGCTTTTGACATATCAAGTTTCATTGCCATCCAGCCTTTTTTAGCCCTGCATTTCTTCATAGAGTCCATAGGTTCGTGATCAATAACAATATTATCTTGTATACATCTTCCAGAGACAAAAGCAGTCTGAAAAGGAGATATAAATTTTCCATGAATGCCCTTAATTCTAGTTTCTATGAGCTTTGAAGTAACTTTGTAAGAGGTATTATAAAGACTAATAGGCCTAAAATCCACTGCTCTCATAGGACAATTATTTTTAGGTATCAAAGATATGAAAGTGTGATTCATTTGTTTTAGCATGTGCTTAGAATGAAAGAAGGATTAAACCATTTTGACTAAGTCATCACCAACAGTCTCCCACATGGTTTAAAGGTAGCCAGGAGGAAAATCATCTGGACCAGGAGGGGTCCAAGATTTCATATCAAAAACAATATTTTTTATCTCTTCAAAAATAGGAGGGGCAACAAGTCTAGCATTGTCATCATCAGTTATACATGGAGTAATAAAATAATGATAACTAGAAGGAGAAGGAGGATTGGAAGTTCTTCTCATATTAAGAAAGTGACATTTGAGATTACCAGCAATGACTACTCTCTCAGTCAACCAAATGCCAATTTCAGACTGGATAGAATCTATCTGGGTTCGTTTCCTCCTGAAGTTGGTTTTTTGGTGGAAATAAGCAATATTTATGTCTCCTAACAATAGGTCATCATCCTTACCTTTTTGTCCCCAATAATCAGCTTCAACATCATACCGGTAGTTGGGTCTATTCTGCAATCTCACAAACAGTTCAATTTGAGACTTTACCTCTTTAATTTCAGTAGATATATTACCAAAGTGCATGTAATTCCAATTTCTCAGAATATGTTTGGTATTAAACAAAGTTTTCGAAAATCTAAATGCTCCAGAGCTAATCAAGTTAGAGTTCCATGTATTTGTAATAAGATCTTTACAACTTGGATCTCTAAACCATATCTTGTTCACTCTGAAGGATTTGTACGTGTTAGACTCAATTCTAGAAGTGGCCAGCATAATAGGACAATGTTCACTAGAAAGAGGTATTAAGTGGTAAGTAACAACATTTGGAAAATTGTTTAACCATCTAATATCATCCACAAACCTATCTAATCTATCAATAATAAGTTCTTGGCCTTGTCTTCTATTGGTCCAAATGGAAGGATTACCTATATATTGGATACTATGCAGATCATTGCAATCCAAAAGATCGTTGAAGGTATCTAGTTGGGTTTATGATACATGATTACCACCTTCCTTTTCCTCTTGTTTAAGAATGAAGTTAAAATCACCAATTACCATCCAAGGCATATCCATTTGGATAGCCAAATTTTGCATTAAATCCCATTGCATTTTCCTATGATTATCATCAAGAGCACCATACAAAAAACTTACTAGAGAATAGTCAGTTCTCGAATCCAATTTAGTAATACAATGTAAAGAGTTAAATTTGGATTCAACAATTTTGAAATCGACAATATAATTCCATATCAAGTAGAGACCTCCATACTGGCCAATATGATTTAGAAAATTGAAATTTGGGTAATTAAAAGACACAATATATTGTGTCATCTTTCTAGTGGTATTTTTGGTTTCAATGAGGAAAATGATGTCAGGATCGTTTGATCTGATAAGATCTTTCAGATGGTTTCTAGTAGATTTGTTACCAAAACCAAAGACATTCCATGAGAGAATTTTCATTTTATGCAAACAAATTTTGTACACAAGTAAAATATTTGAAATAGGAAGGTAGTAATGCTTTCAAAATTTAATATAATGCTCGTAAAAGGATATGTTTTTAAAAGTTACCTGGTACTCCCCATTGGTGTTTGTAGACTGTTTAACCCCAACAAAAACTTGCAAATTTTTGAACTTTGTTGTTGTCTTTGTTGTTGTTAAAGTTGTTGCTGAAGCCTTGTCGGAAATGAAGATGACATGCGATGACTGCTTATTCGCAATAACTGAGACAATAACGTTCCATATTCTATCACCAAGCCTACATTTACATTTGATGTAGATATTGTTCACATCCATTTCTTTTTCTGCCCATTGCCAAACGGAGATGCCATCCTTTAGTTATTTATAATGTTTTGAGTTGTCATCTTCTACTGCCTCCAAAGTCTTTTATATATTAGCTTTGCAAAGATTATTCATTCCTCTCCCAACAGTATAATCTTCCACTTGATCCAATAACATTGATCTTTTTTCCACTCCAAAATTTTGTAACTAATTGATGAGCCATAATCATTGAGCATGGATAATGCCACCAAAACACAAAGGACTGTCTTCTGGGTACTCATCATCCTTTAAACTCACATTATCCTTCAATAGTGGGAGCTCATGCCTTTTACTTGTATGAATCACAAATACCACCTGTTTTCTTTGTAAATTTGACTTCAATTCATTAGTATTTTCCTTGACGCAATTATTGATAATAAATTGATAGTTTGAATCCGCCATTTTCATTTGGTTTAGAGCACTATTTCTGTTTATAAAATCGGTGATGAGAAGGATTAAAAGTGGAAGGTAGGGTAGAAAAAGGAAAAATGGTTTGACTTTGTAACTGTTGTAAGGTGGCCGGTACGTGCGAGTAACATGAGATACTTAACCAAATGCAAATCAGAGTTGAAACAACCCAGTTCCTTAACCTTCTCCCTGACAGAGTTTGTAATCATGGCTTCAACAACTTCAAAAAATATAACAACAACGACAAATGCAATAACAACAACAACAAACGCGATAGTGACAAATTTGGAAAACGTCATTGGGGGTAAATCAGTCTGCAAAACATAATGGGAAGAAAGGTAGATTAGTCAGACATTTGAAAACAAAACCCTAGTTTTAGTGTGTAACCAGATCTGATGCAAATTTCAAAGAGAACATCCAACAATAACGAAAACCATGATTATTTAAGGATTAAAACCCACTGAAAACTGAAGAAAAAAAAAAAGAGAAGAAAAAGCATATTAAAATTGAGAGATTAGTTTAGAAATTTTTCACTGAGTTGATTCACTGAATATCGCCCGATTCTCGATTTGCGGAGTAATCGCTGGTTGTGTATCCAACATCACATGCATAAAAACAATTAACTACTTAGGTTGTTTTTGACACCAAATTATCGAAATTAATCTTGTTTGCATGGAAAGATAAGAGAATACATCTCCAGAAAAGAATAGAGAAACAATGAAAAAGGAAAAAACCATGAAAAAAAAATTCTATAAATCACATGAACTCTTTAGAAAACCCACTAAATTTGTATTTATAAGTCACATAAACTCTTTGTAATATTCTCATAAAATTACTAGAAGTCTTAAAATCTAGTCCCTTAAATAAAAAATCTATAAAATTATATAAAGTTTTCACTTGGCAACCTCCATGCTAATCCGCGGACATACGGTATCAAGTACCAACTGGACGACATATGGTACTAAGTACCAACCGAGGAATTTGCACTACAGACCGAGAATACGAGGGCTGGCTTTAATTTTTATTTTTTTTGGTCAATCAACATATTTCAATTCATTCAAATCAAAATACTGATTACATGATCCCTTACAAGATTAACAAAAATATTAAAATACAAGATGATTAAACCCCTAATACAATTAAAGATACCAATTACAAGTATATCGCGAAGAAAAAGAGTCATAAACCGTAAAGATACCCAATTTTTGCTTATGTAGTAGGGAAAAATAATGCTATTATCCGGAATCAATTCCGACTATTTAATCTGATTTTTTCCTTCTTTGATAAGATGCTCCCAAAAGAAAGGAGTACTTTGCTCGTAATCTTGTATGCCCAAACGAACTCGGATGCCCTAAATCTCTTGTATTAAAAATAGGTTCAAAGCGATACCGTGTTGCATGATTGATGTTTTTGAATCGAGAATAGCCGACCACGATCCAGCCATGAAGATTTGAAAAATCGCCCGCAAAGCGAAGAGACAATCGCCCAAAATGACGAAGAAAAATCGCCCCAAATGATGAAGAAATATGCCAAAAGACATCGAAACAATGGAAAATATGTTTTATTTGATTAACTAATGACTAAAACTTAAAAAGGAAAAGAAATTTTGCTCAAATCTGGTCGAAAAGGATCAAATCTGAGCAAGAGGTTATGGGATTTTGTTTTTCTTTTAGAGAGAGAAAGAAAGAGAGAAGCAGGGCTGGCTTTAACTAAGGACGCGTCCATGAGCGTGCATTAATATTACCTCACTGGATCGGCTATTGAATTGATCGCTAATTTGCTTCAAATGGGTGGTTATTAATCTAATCCACCACCTTCTAGACATTTTTGGTTGTTCTTTCAACCCTCTTCAGTCTTCAGAAACGTCACGCGTGTTGCATCTAAATTAACTTATTAATGTTTATACTAACTTCATACCAAATTAGTTTGACAGATAAAATAATATAAATTAAATAAGAAAGAGTTACACCTATGTTTACCATGTGATTCATATGGTCGGCAATGAGTGAACATCGCGTCATCACAACTTATTGCGTTACATAGACCTTTACTATTCACATTTTGTAGGGATAAACTTCGGCTTAGTTAGGTAATGTTTTTTTTTTTTTTTTTTCCAAAAACACTTTCAAAAAATGCTAAAGTGTTTTTCATATTGGTGTTTGGTAAAAAAATGCTAAAGTGTTTTTTTTCCAAAGCACTTCTAAAATTCCCTATTTTTCATAAGCTGGGGGAGGAGGAGGAGCTTTTAAAAGCTCCAAAAGCATAAGTTCTGGTCCCACCTAATTTTAAGTCTTCATTTTTCTTTGTATCCCTATTTTATTTATTTTATAATTGACCAAATTTGCCCTTAAATCTTTTACAATCAATATCTTATTCTCCATATCATATTTCTTGAAGATTGTTATTTTCAATCTATATCATGCTCTTTAAAGATTATTATTTTCAAAAGAAATGGAAAAATTGAGAGATGAAATCGTTAAAAGTTTAATAGGAGCTTAAAAGAAAATATATATGTGGTGAAATTGATAAAAAAAATTTAATCAAAACTAAAAATAAGAGTCAATATTAAATAATTGTTTGATCTTAATTTGATTTTCTTATCCCGTAAGGTGGTTTCACATTAAAATGTTATGTCTATTTTAGTCATTTGCTACGAATACAATAACTGAACTAATATTTTACCAAACACAATTTGATAATTTTTTTAATCAGCTTTAGCTTTTAGTATATAGTTTACCAAACACATAACTGCCTTTTTTACACAGCACAGCAGAAAAACGCTTCTGCAAAAGCCACACCATTACCAAACTCAGCCTTCATCGTGGTCAAATTGGTCGCGTTTGACACGTTTTTGGTTCTATCCAATCAGATTGATATTATGATTTACTCCAAGTCAGATTATCTTTAAAACGGTCATCACTCATTAACCTGATTTGCTTAGATTGTCTAATCAGTCAAACAAACTGCAGAATATTATTAGTGAAGAGACCCAAGTTGGTAGGATCAAAATCGATCCAAAATCCAAGTCACACGACTCACACCCATCCAAGGCATATAAGGTTATCCACAATTGTCACTGTCAACTGTTTCTTTAATTTTTTTAATGTATTACAAGTTACAGAAAGCAGCAAAGTGACATCAAATGAAGGCACTCAAGTTTGTGGCCTTTCAAATTACAGCCAGAGATCTAATTCAACTGTCCGGATGGAGACTGGCATGGCCAAACAGTGTGGCTCATCCAGTAAAATTTCATATGGTACTTCTCGTCTAGTAATTATATGGAACGTTCCTTCGAGGCAGAGAAAGCTTGTAAAACGGGAAACAGATCTTTATAAAAAGTGATCCTCATGAAAACTTTCATGTTACATTACAGTTCAAATTGTATCCAACCATGAATCAAAGTCATCCAACAGTTTTGAGCTAGAATGTGAGGAAGATGCCGAATTAGAGGGAGCAGCCAAAGGAAGAACATCACTTGTTACTTCTTGTCTTGGTAGCATAACTGAATTCTCATGGTTTTTCATATTTGACGTTCCACCGAGTAAGTCATCAACTGTGTCATCTATATCAATATTCATGGTTACCCTACTAATACTAGACCTGGAACCTAGTCTAGAATTAGGTTGTGAATTGGAATTTCCTGCAGCAAATCCGCCAATGAATGTTGGATTGACCTGGTTTGCAACTGGGTAATTACTGATGCTAGAGGTGGAACTGAGTATATCCATTTCACCCAATGAGTCTAGAAGAGTATCAAGCTCCGCATCTGCTGCAGCAGCCTCAAATTTTACGGCTTTATCTTCTGAGCATGGAACAGGACAAAACTCGGCTCGTTTCATGGAGTCCATTGTTATACTCAAATTAGAATCTAACATCTGTAAATCATCCACCCCTGGATTTAAGAGTTCCGCCCCTTTACAGTGGATAACCGGGACTAGATTTTCATCATTTGTAGAGGACGAACTTCTACTTAGAGTCGAAGGCGGCATAGCTTCAGCATTGTGAGAGGTACTTTCATCCACATCAATGTGTCCATCAGTATTTCCACTTATACCCAGTTGTACTTGCTCAAGTTCCCGACTGATATGGTCGTCCAACCCACCTGCACACTGTAAATTAAGATATGAGTAGTGATGACAATGGTGGCAGATAAACACAACACATGCACAATGTCCCATGCTTTAAATCTAATGAAAGTTTGCTTGACAGAGATAAATTTTAGAACTTCCGCAACGAAAGCACCAGCCACAAAGTAATGCCTATATTAAAATGATGACAGGATTAGTCTGTAATTTCCATTATGATGGTTTTGGGTAAAAAGGTGTGCAAATGCCCCCACTCAACTAAACAACTTATAACCAATTTCTATCATATTCAAGATGGCATAAATTTGAGCAAAACTATCACGCAACAATGAGAAGAAAGAGATATCTTAAGTCACGTCCAAACTGCGAACAAGTTCTTCAAGCATTACCACCCCCAAGACTAACAAGCTGGTGTAGCACCCTTATCCTGCAAGTGTTACATGCTCAATTTTCTAAGTTCTGACTACTTTATTATAGTTTGAAGGTAAAGAATGGCAAAGATTGTACGAAAAAATAGAAAACAGATATTAGACCACTTCATCTATAACCAAAAGATTACTCAATAAATTATGGGTTGACTGTATAACTTCCATCAAGCTCCAATAGTATCATAAACCTCCTATCACTTTAGAATTTAAAATTTTATTTAACAACACTGTTATTAATATCGTTGAGCAGGAGATGCAAATATTAAAGCATCAACACGGGAATCAACTATACCAGCTCTGGAGGTAGCAGATCTGCTTCAATCAACAGCCTTCGTGAAATATCAATCTTTTCTAGTTGCGCAGCAAGGGCATGCAGATCCATGGAGAGTGAAGCTGCCTAAAAAAGTGTATAAGAAGTAGCATAATAAGATGATGGCAATTACTACCATGGTTACACATTACAAAGTAAAAATGTGATAAGCTTAATCTAGGTCCTTGAAATTATTACAAAATAATAACCTCGCCAGCATTGTGTTTGAAACCCTTGTGATGTGTTCACCATGACAAAATCCCAACACAGTGTAATTTCTATTTCTTTATTTTGCTATTTGAGGATGACCATCTATAATATAGCAAATTTCAAAAGAATTGCCCGTTACCTAAGCCCTATCTAATCTACGTTTAACGAATTGCCCGTTACCTAAGCCCTATCTAATCTTCGTTAATCTACGTTTTACGAATTGACAAAATCCCAACACAGCAATCTTCAAAAAAGTCTTGCCCGTTGCCTAAGCCCTATCTAATCTATGATTAACGAATTGAAAATAGACCTTAAGTAACCATATCAATTAAGTACCTACAAATTGAAATCAGTAAATAGCTTATAAAGTCATGCCTGTACTTACACTCGAGGAATGAATACTGGTGGTAACTTATACGTATCACTACATTGTATGGTAATCTACGGTTGATGCATTAACAAAGGAACTTCTATAATGAGCAGGTGTGTGCGCTTGTTCAAAAAGACGTTACCTCGTAACCTGAACTTGCATTGTCATCAACAACGAAATTATCATCACCAATCCATGACAACACACTCTCTCCCCTGACAGAAAGCATCGAGCTGACTGCCTTGTCAAAATCTGTAAAGCAGAAAAGAAAACTCAGTTCTTTTTTTAATGAAATCCAAATTCTTCAGATTTCTGCTCTTCCCTAATCAATGAAAAATATATCTGGAGTCGGAACCCTCATTGTTCATGAAGAACACAAGCCAATTTAATAAACAATAAATATGAAACATGAAAAACAGAATTTAGGGCAAAGAACAAACCAGGAAGAGCATCATAGAAAGAATTAAAGCAATCCAAACTACAACTAGACTGAGATTGAGCCTCAGAAATTAAGTAACTGAAATCTGCCCCTTTACTCTTTGGCTTAACAACATCATCACCAGCACCAGCACCACCACTAATGAGTTCTGCACCCGATTCAAACTCATCCTCATACCGATCCCAATTTGAAGGAAGCCCAGAAGAACCCTGGAATGGACTTGATTTTGGTTTACCAGATGGATTCTTTGTATTTCCCTCTGTTGGAGTAACAATTAAAGGACCTTTTGATTTTTGATTTGGATGAGGTTTTTTGTTTTGATGGTGTTGAGTGTGAGCTCTTTTTGACCTTGCTAGAGATTTCGCATCCATTTCAATAGGGTTTTCTTTTCAAACAAAACTTGCTTTAAAATTATAGAGATCAAACGTACTTCCCGCAGTTACACCAAGCACGTAAACAGAAACCCTAACTTTTAGCCTTTTCTTTTTTTTCTCCGATTGATTTGATTCCAAGTCCTATTTGCACTTCAGGTGATACATACAGCAACTGACGTCCAAGTTATCACAAATTAGTTTCAAACTAAGAGCACTTCTTAGGGCGGAAGAGTTTCATCTTCCCTCTTCCCTCTTCCATCTTCCTCAGCATTTGGAATTGTGGATGGAAGTGCAAGTGTAGCGGTGGAATAGTAAAAACGCTATTAAGAATAGCACTCAGTGCTATTAAGAATAGCGTTTTTTTCTCAACCGTTAGATTTCAACAACTCATTTTAAATCTACGGATAAAAAAAACTGAGTGCTATTAAGAATAGCGTTTTTTTTTGTGCTATTCTTAATAGCGTTTCTTGTCTTCTACTACGCTATTCTGATTAGCGTTTCCATGGATTCCACAGATCCTTTCATCAATTCATGGAACCCTGTTTGGATTTTATGTGGAAGACCCCAACTTGGAAGCCACTAGACTTGACATTCCATGGTTTTTCCACACTTGGAATAGGTTGGATTCCACCATAAGACTTGCTCTAACACCAACTTTCCCCAAATCTAAGCGGGCCCCTTTATCATTTTCACGTACAATGCCTAGCATGGGAACGGAGAAGTCCAAAATACCAAATTATGATTTTTTGGGCACCACTCCATTTCGCATGGATAGCTAATATTGGGACGTCACATTCCAATAGAGGGGATTCACTTGGATTCTTAGTGACCAGAAAAATGGTTATGGGATATCCTGATACAAATACAAAATGTCTAAATTACCCTTTACATAAAATAAAAACTTAAAATCTAAACTTTTCTAATTCTAATTCGAAGAAACTGCTCCTCTTCTTCTTCTTCTCCTTCACTGTAACTCATTCTCATTTGAATTCACTTCATCATTTTCGATTAATCGACAATTCGAAAAACTTAACATCGTGGATTGAAATAGCTACTAAAGATGAGGAAGAAACAAATTGATTGTAGTGATAATTAACATCTCAATCAACCAGCGGAGGATCAAATTCATCACCAACAACCTAATCAAGAAGTTGAAGAATCACGATTTCAAACTCCTCAACAAGAACCCATGGTTTATGTTAGGTATTAATCGATAAACCCATCTTTTTTTACTCGCTTTTGTGCTTAAAATAGGTTGGATTAAATGAAATTGAATTCAAATTAGGGTTTTAGTGTAATTGTAGTTTTTGAAGATATTATGGTTAGGTTTGGATGTATACGAACCGTAATTCTAAATTAGATGTGGTATTACGGCCAAGTTTATCAACTGAAGTTGCTAAACGTAATTTGTTACGGTTTGGTTCTCCATAGAATAAACCAACCGTAATTTTTCACGTATCCTAGAAAAATTTGTTACGGATGGGTTCAATAATTCTTGGTGAACCGCAAGGTTTTTACGGTCTGTTTTTTATATAGGCTAACCTAGCCGTAAATAATACAGAACCTTCAAAAAAAATTTCCAGATTGGCTTATGTTTCTGAATCCATTAATACTGATTCTATAAGTTTTATTTTCTTGTAATTTGTAGGAATCCTGATAGAGTAAAGGCTAAAAAGAGGAGAGGAAATGATTTAACGCCAAAAGATACGCATACACCTCGCCATGAAATTCATTGTGCGGTAGATTATAGAGGTCTCCATAAGAACTATAAGAATAAGAAGGATATGATTGAAGGAAGTAGCTCAAGAAGTTCTGAAGCACCTCAAGTGGGATAATGTTTTCTAATACATGAAAAATGATCTACAAATTGAAGGGGAAAAATTTGAACTACCGGTGATATCGAAAGGTGCGCTCATGATTAGGCAATGCACCACATGAGGAAGAATCTGATGATGAAGAAGATATTGAAGAAGAAGAAGAAGAAGAATTTGTTGTTGAAAGAAAATGGAAAGAAATTGTTGTTGCTTCACGTGAAGCTACACCTCAACCTCAAGTGAAGGAAAATAAGCCGAGGAAGAAACCTTCACCAAAAGGCAAGCATATTCCTAAAGGCAAATGTATATTATTGCCTAAGAAGAAGAATGGTAAACTTCGGGGTGAGGCGCCCGATAGGTCTGCGATCTTATTTAGTTATCCACATTCATGGGCTGCTAAAGTCTGTAAGAGCAGGGTAATAATTTCAAAATTTCACTTATTTCGCATGATTTTGTTCAACTTCAATATACTAATTATTTGGTATAATTTAATTTAACAAATTTGTTGTTTATATATTCTTTGTAGGATCATGAACTTGCGATAAAGAAAATGAAATATCAAAAGGCTAAGCATTGGATGTTAGAAGAATGCAAAGCGGTTCGTGATTTTGTATTTGATACGGGGTTAGAGAATGGAATTCTCAACCATCAGTCAGAGTTTGATTCTATTGTTGCCACTGCCTTTAGAGAGTGATATTGGTTTGAAACCGATGCTTTTCATTTCCCATTTGGCGAAATGACAATAACGACGGATGATGTGAAGAAAATATTGAACTTAAACATTGAAGGAAAAGCTATTTTGAAGGTTTTGATAACAATATAAGTTGGAGAGATCTTTATGCCCTTGTCAAAGACACACTTGGATGAGAGCAAGATGAGACGGAGAAAGAGTTTAGGCGGGCTGGTGGAGATAAACCAAATGAAGCAAGAGAAGGTGCATATATACCTGTCAAAAAGATATTGTTGAGGAATTTGAGAGCTAAGTTTTGGAGGAACACTCAAAGCTGAAGTAGAACGTAAGGAGGTGATAGACGAAATAATAGCCCGGCGTACAACCACCGCGTACCTATTGTATTCATTTGGTACCATATTCTTTCCTGATAACTCAGGGAATTGAGTAAATGCTCACTATCTACAATGGTTAAAAGATTTCCAGGAGACCAAAAAGTATTCTTGGGGCTCCGCTACCCTCGCTTATTTACTTGATAGTTTTCGAAAAGCTTCGAGGGATGGAGCCACTGAAGTTGTTGGGAATGTTGGTATTTTTCAGGTAATTTATATAATTTCAGTTTTGTTATATATATCTTTTTTTGTTTTATATATATATATATATATATATATATATATTTTTAAATGTTTATATCTAATTTGTTAGGCATGGGTATATGACCACTTTCCGAGCATGAAACCTTCTACATCTTGGGAAGGGGGAGATACTCGTCCTACAGGAAAAAAGTCCATGTTCACTGATACCCAAATAAAGAACAAAGAAGAGAAGATAGCTGCTTTGAGGTTGAAAATGGATGCTCTAACTGTTGAAGATGTGATATTTGATCCTTACTTGAGACTCATGAAAGATACTTTTGGAGAAGAGATTAATGGTCGTATTGTTTCAAGTTTGGAGTCCTACAACGGGCCCTTGTTTCATCCTCTAGGGTTCGTAATGGCCAATCCACGTCGAGTTCTCCGCCAATATGGTTATGTGCAACAAAAAGTCACTAAAGAATCCTTCAAACTGTGTGTTAATGGTTCCACCGCAAAAATTTCCAATGTCGTGCTCAACTACGACCCAATGCCAACTATTGATGTTTGGAACGACCGCAATGAAGAACGATACCAAGTCCATATGAAGGAGCTCATTCCTGCTCTAGGCACAAAGTTGGACGAAGAAGATTATCCGACATGGTATTACCATTTTGGTCATTCTCATGTGATCAATAATGATCCGGAAGCGGCGATATATATCCAAAGGGCTCAAGAAAAGAAGAAGCGTGAAACTGAGAAGTGTAGATGGTGGATTTTCAACAAGGGATAAAATCGTAAACTCGTGATTATACGAGCCTCTGATCCAGCAATCAAATGTGAGTATCGAGGCACGGGTCTCTCATGAATTCTCAACGGAGAGTACTTTCTCTCAGAGTACATGTAGATATGTAGTCTCATGACTGGACAACGACATATCTCATGAACACTGAACACTTTCAGTGATTATTTCTATATAGTATCACGAGATGGATGGCTCCTAGATAGCTTGCTCTACTAGTATAGAGCGATAACGTCTTCAGGAACAAACAACGAGTTTACCCTGACTATATAAAGGATATGACTTACCAACAAGCTCATATCGGGATAGTTAATGCTCCTAGACAGCTTGCTCTGCTAGTATAAAGCCACAAAGTTAATTCTTCCTAATTAAGATTAATTCTGTTGTGACATTCACTACTGAATTCCCAGAATAATCTATTATTGCTCCTATTCCGTGGTCGAATCCACGACTGGTCCCATGGAATGACAATAACAATTGCTCCTATTCCATGGTCGAATCCACGACTGGTCCCATGGAATGGCAATAAACAATTGTTCTGATTCTATGATCGAATCCACGGCTTCATCTCATAGAATATCAATAACTATATTATCTCATTACTCCGATTTCATGATCGAATCCACAACTGGTCTCATAAATGTTAATAGATAAAACTTAATTACTCTGATTTTATGGTCGAATCTACGATCCCATGGAATGGTAATGCTCACTTTATTATTCTGAATTCGTCGTCGAATCCTCAGCTGATCCTATGAATTAATAATAAACATCTTATGACTCAGTTTTGTGAATTATTCTCCACCGAATTCCACGTTTAGTAATAAATAATCAACAACCGGGCGTCTGAGCTACCTCTAAGTAAACCTCGATTTATATGGTGAAAGTGTATTCAACGACAATGCACTAACAATCACCGCACGAACGAGTATTTCAAAATACAACGAAACGATGAACCTATGCAAAATAGGGAAGAAAATAATAAATAATTAAAAATATCGACCAGGGTGCTGGGAGCACGGACACACGACCAACCGACCGTGTCGTGATCAATCCGACGCCAGTTTTATATTTTTAATGCATTTTTATTATTTTCCATGATTTGATGAAAATTCTCTCGTTTTATCAAATCTCCTTCGTCTCGAGGAAACTCCTCGGCTTCATGGTGTTTTCATAAACCCATGAAAATAATATAAAATTAAGGAAAAATAGTGTGGGGAGTGACCATTGGCCAACCGGCCATGCCTTGGTCCCAGCCGGCCCCACACCTTATGGTTCCTCATTATTTTATTATTATTATTATTATTTCCCTGATTTCATGAAAATTCCTTCAAATCATGGTATTTTCAAAATACATAAAAAATAATAATATAAAATTAGGGAAACACGTGGGACTGGGTCCCAGCCGGCCGGCCATGCCTCAGCCGGTCCCACACGCCCATGTATTTTATTATTATTATTTTTAGGATTTCCTTCATCCCATGAAACTCCTTGATTTCATGGTATTTCTCTCAAATTAGGAAAATCCCTTCAAATCATGGAAAAATACATTAAAAATAATAATATGAAATTAGGGAAACACGTGGGACGGGGCCCCAGCCAGCCGGTCATGCCTCAGCCGGTCCCACACGCCCATGTATTTTATTATTATTATTTTTTAGGATTTCCTTCATCCCATGAAACTCCTTGATTTCATAGTATTTCTCTCAAATTAGGAAAATCCCTTCAAATCATGGAAAAATACATTAAAAATACATAAAAATTAGGGAAACTCGTGGGACCGGGCCCTAGCCGGCCGGTCGCGCCTCCACGGTCCCACACGCCCTTGTTTTTATTATTTTAATATTGCTGCTTCCCTGAACTCATGAAAACTCCTTCAATTCATGGAAACTCCCTAAATTCATCAAATTTCTCAAAATTCATGAATTTTTCATAAAATCATCAAAATATTATAAAATTAAGGAAAAGGCACCACGGGACCGTGGCCACGACCAGCCGACCATGCCTTGGCCTCAGCGGTCCCACGCCTCCTTATTCCTTATTTTATAATTATTTCCCATCATCTCATGGTGTTTTCCTCAGTTTCGTCGAAATCCTAATTTTGACATATTTTCTCGAATGGATGCTCAATTGCACGCCATAAAATATCAAAATTCTCAGGACTGAGATGTGGACGCCTTGGGGACACGACCGTGCTATCTTGACCGATCAAGATTGGCTTACAGAAGCCGGTCCCATCAAGTTTCACAGTTTTGACCTAATTTGCACAATTGCAGGGATTAGGTCCAAGACTCTTCCAAACACTTTGGATTTTCATGAAGTGATCATCAGGAGGTCACGTGACTACCAGGGCTGGTTTCATGACCCCATGGTCGGTCCCTCACTCATTCATAATTAATTAGGTTTTCTCACCTAAGGCTCAGACGAGCATTTTCGAATAAATGATTAAACCAGCATTTAATCATTCTTTCACCAACAAATCGTCAACTCTTCAGGAGTTCTTTGTATTTGATCACGTGAGAATATGGACACTACATGGTTGATCCACGGTCCCATGTAGTCACTCCCTCCTTTGTCCCATGGTTAAACTTCTGACAAACCATGAATTGATCATCAATTGATCAAATTAGGGTTTCTGAATCCAAGGATCATCATTCCAGATTCCAACCTTAATAATTTTACGACGACCTCATGGTCATTAATTTTATTAATTATGCTCGGTTCAACGACCAGTATTCTAATTAATATTTTTGGCACGCTGCCAATAATCCATCAGATGATCAACACATGCTCAGACGATCAAATATTCAACAATTCATCACATGAGCAACACTTTCTCAGATGATAAATATTTGCTCAAACCAAGGAATATTGGTTCAACAATTAATATTCAACGATCCATCGAATGAGCAATACTTGCTCACTTCATCGTAAGAACTATACCTCTGTCTCATGACATGTTCAATTCATGAGTTTCAGAACATCATCTTCAACTCAGCAACTACATGGACTCATCGTCCCATCAAACCACGAAGTCATCAATTGACTAACATACCACGAGACGTCAATCGTTTCACTTTGGGGGGATATCACTTAGGGTTTTGGTCTGGCGGTCTACGACACTCTGTTCAAACACACGATGGAATGTGAGCAATTCGTGCAATCAGTTGAAGGAATTCACGAGGTAGTGGGTGGAAAATCGACCAAGTCTCCACACGTTGAGAAACTGGTTTCAAACACGATCTCCACTTCCCCACTCCTTGATTCCATCAACTGTCACACTTCATGGGATCATGGTGTCTAAAATTCCAGCAATATAAATAAGTCTCTGAATCATGATTGAATCATCGACATCAACAGTATCATCAATCTCACGTCTCATCGACAACATGAGATCATCAACTCATCAATTGAGCAACTACTCTCAATTGAGCAATTTCAATCATTTTTAGCTTATCATATTCAGAATTCACACACCCACAATCTTTGATTACCATTGATTCCACACATTTCCTAGCTTCCCTCCTACAGATCAACCCATCCTCTCTTGTGACCGAATTTACTCTGGAACGGTCATTGTCTTGATTTAGGCCGGAGTACTACAGATTGATCTCTCGAATCTAAAGCACCCCCTTTGCAGCGGTGCATATGTGTGAGGTTTAACATTTCGCTCGGTTCGAGGAGTCTCCTCCGTACGGTCGTCTCCTCAATTCCTTAAAAACCAGCAAATCGTTTTTCCCCATCTACAAGAAGAAAGGTGCATTTGATGTAGATTGGAAAGCGTTATATTTCAAGACGGTATGTAAAGTTGTTATTTTTCATGACGCTATATTTTTACTAATATGTCTCATGACGTTATATTTGTACTAATAAGTTTCTTCTTGATATGTAAAATAGAAAAAACGATGCCTTCACTTGGAACAAACATTAACTACATGCGTCAAAAAAGGTGAGGCCCTCACAAGTGCACAAGTAAGGGATTTACAAAAATAAATCAAGGACCTGCCAGATCCAAAAAAGGATGAATCGTTTGAGGACTAGATAGGGGATTGAAGAGGAGTAGACATTCGTTGAGAGATGTGGTACTAATCATTTAAAATCAACTTTTCTTATAGAACTTTTTTGAGAAGGAAGTTAGATATCTTTTTCTTGTACATTTCAACGACTTGGTTCTCCCTTTTCCATTTGACCTCTTCTTCATTTATTTCTACCTTAAACATCCTCCTCCATCTCATCCTTCGCTTCATAGAATTTTTGCAACACTCAAAACCCGAAGGATCTCTTTTCTTTGATTCTTCCAACAATTCCCTTGTCGTTTTCCTTCCTACACACCTCTTTTGTTCCGTGAAGGCCTCCCCTTTATCTTCCTCTTAGGTGGTTCCTTCATATAGTTCCTAGTTTGTAGGTATACGAAGTTAATCAACCATATTTGCATTTTCCCCCGTGTTAATGTATCATATTTCGCCGCTAGCGCTTTTCCAATGTCAGTATCGGCAAACGTTCCTCAAAAAGCTTTATCAACTATTGTTTCATTAAATGATATTTGTTTCCAAAAGGGATCAACATCTTGAATCGGAATGACTTTGCCTTTGTAATTGGATATGACATGATGACATGGGAGGCCCAAACTTGTCATATAAGGACAAACACACTCTCTTCCGTCAAAGTTTCCCAACTTAAAGTGTTGCACTTCATTCATAATCTTATCAATTGCATGGTGCGACACTTTAAAAGTAACTCCACGAAGACAAGGATTATCTAACCATTTAATGTGTCTACTAGATCGGATTTTTTCAAAATGCTCCCTAACTCTATCGAGATCACGGAGAAAATAGTTGTGCATGGCTTGGAATACCATAAAAAATTCACCATCACAACTCTAAAGCTTCTTCTTCAACCGGTTGTGAGACGATTCCACCGTACTTTTAGCTTGGTTTTCAAAGTGTTTATATTGGTTCGTGAACGCTGCTATGAACTTCTATTTGTGCAGATCCAACCAATTGTCTACCAAATATATCACAATGCTTGGATAACTTCTCCAATAAGATAATAACATACGAGATCGTTCTTCATAATCTTCTATGGTGAGAGAATATGCCATGGCATCCCACTCCTCATGGAAACTAGACCATTTTAGTTCCGCCAACTTTTCATCATTCTTGAATTTTTCTTTGGCTTCTTCTTATTGATCTACCGGTAGTTTCTTTATTCTCTCCATTTCACTTTTCCTTGTTGGACGAATAATGGTCTTACATTTAATTTCAATACTATTCCATAAGTGGAACGTGCAAATAAGGTTATGAGCATCCGGGAAAACCCTCGTTATTGCATTAATCAATGCTTATTCCTTGTCGGTAACAATCACCTCTGGAGTATATCCCTCCACGTAGAATAACTTCAATTGTTATAGTGCCTACACATAAATATCTTCGAGCTCGTCTTGCAAGAAACTAAATGCGACATTAAAAGGAGAGTTGGTAGAAGTTTGTCCAACAACGTTCAACACCGGGAGCTCATATTTGTTGGTCTTGTACGTGCAATCCATTAGAAGTATTTGATTGGAGCACCGCGCCAACTTTATAAACTCTGGATGAGACAATATGAGATGCTTTACTTGTTTATCTTCATCTTCACCATGGAAAACCGAGTAATTATACTTCTCCCACAAGTGCCTTAATTGTTGCATTTGATTCCTATTTTCCCATTGCTCATTTTTTAATTTCGCTTTGGCGTTGTAGATGGTTGGAAAAATAGAAGCATTCAATGGGTTTAGAAGTTTTATATGAACGAGTATATCAATCGGTTTCATTCGTTTTTCGGTCATGGAACTTACAATCTCTTTTTCTTCATCATTAAGCCGCGTCTCATAAGGATGGGTTAGCAAAGTCTCTGGTATTAGGTGGTTATGACGACCGCATACAACTTTCTCCAAAAACCATTTTTTTGCGAGTTGATTTTAAATTGAATCTTGAAAGGGAATTTAGTCTTTTTAGTGAAAGTAGTATTCTTCCTCTTCATCTTTCCTTTATATTCAGTACCCTTTTTTGCATGGCTTTTATGCTCTCCATAATTATCACACACACATAATTAACTTGCCACGTTCTCTAGTCCATCACTTTGTATCCTCTTTCGTTTCCCATGTCAACATGGTCCAGGAACTCAAAGTTAGACACAAAAACATAGTAATATGGTCCAAATGAATGAGCAACTTATCTTTCCATTAGGAAAAAAAAACCTACCAAGTCATTCAAATAGTGATGTGAAGAATCTTCAGTTAGAATTTCGTTTGCATCAGGTTGATCAGGTATTGGGATATGTGTAAGTATGATCTATCAACCAAAATGTCACAACATTAGTCCAAATGAAGACAAAAAAACTACTGTTACTGCCAGGTTTTTAGAACCACGAACCCAACCATAAGATAAATTACCAACCGTAGGAACAAATTCCAAAACACAAGATTATTTACGGTTGGAAATACACACAAACATACCTAACCGTAGAAGGAATTATGGTTTGGTTCGTAGAAAAAACCAACTGTAGAAAGTGCAATAAATACCCCCATGCACGTAATGAGTTATGGTTGGGTTTGGAATGCTAGAAACCAAACCGTAATTTTTCTCCGACAGGGTTTTGTATGATTTGTACCAGTTACAGTTTGGAGTTCATCCAAACCTAATCGTAAATAAGTGTTACGGTTGGTAACGAACGGATAACCCAACAGTAATCTGGTCTGCAAGGCAACAAATCTGCATTTTTTTTACGTACTTTAGCTAATTCTAAGCGAAATTGAACTCATGGGAGATAGTTTAGAGGTATACATGTTCGTTTTCAACCATTTGTTCTTCACTTTGTCGATTTATTTCTTCAAATTGGTTTAGATTGACCATCACTTTGTGTTAAATCCTCTCTACCATCTAACAAATCAGCTATCTCTGGGTCTCCATCATGAGGTATGTAAAGATTCATCCACCTCGAATTGGAAACTGGATTCAGTCATTTGGGTTGAGCAAATCAAAATCTAGGTTTTGAAAAGAAATCTCCAATTATTATTTTTCTTCTCTACTTTTCTTCCCATCAAAACTTGCTGCAAAACAACTTTCAAGTATATAACAAATTCATTAATTTAATCATTAGCTAATTAAATAAAATTAACATTAACTAAATAAGGGTTGTTTAGTCATTATAACAATATTCTAGATAAGGGGTTTTAGATATTACTTATGGGTGACCCGTTTTTGTCATATTAGGTGAAGCCCCTGTATTAGAATGTGACACCCTTATAACAGCTTTCTTCGCATGATTGCTAAAGGCTGATGCCAATTCTTTCACGGGGGATACCATTCTGTATAAGACAAAAAGATAAAAACTGATCCTGACCATTGGATCACTCAAAGGGTCCCCCCTGCTAAGCGTAGTATCCCCCTTAGCAATCATGGTAATTTCGGAGGGGCACCATGATTTTGTTTTAGTAGGTCATTTGGAAGTAAAGCAAAACACCCCTTATCCAAATATTTACCTTAATATCAGAATTACCCTTTCTGAGTTAGTGTAATGATTAGTAAGTTAAGTTACGCTAAATTAATGATTAGTGAGATTAAATTAATAAGTTTATTTTGTTTAAAAGAAGAATTATTGAGAGGTGGAAGAAGAAGAAGAGGGTTTTGGAGAAAAATTTAGATTTTTTTTACGAGCCACAACCAGAGTATGATATTTTGGTACTTAGGGAAACTTCAAATTTAGTTAATGATGCTTGAGTTGGCCAAAACATTCCTAAAACTGAAAATTTTACAAATTGACTTCGATTAGGTTAAAACAATTCGGCTACAATATCTGAAGAACACATATCCGAACTTATCCGTAAATATAGTTCAGTTAATTTTTCAGCGAACGCAGGTAGCCGAACTTAGATTTAATGGAGTTTTCGCCACCCGACTATTAATTTCGGTTATCATTTCCCTCCATAAACAGAGGCTTCACGGTATAGATTCCATTTAGTTCGATTGCGTGCGTTTTAGTTTTTTTTCGGTTTAGTAGACAAAATATCGACTTAATCGAACTCAACATTTGCTCATACAGAGAGGAGTACGATTAAGAAAAAAAATTGCGACTCCACTGCACCCAACATTTTCCTATACAGAGAGGAGTTCGATTAAGAAAAAAAAGTTTGCGAGTCAACCGAACTCGGTTAGGAATAATTTTTTTCCTTAACAGAAGTGTTCTTCGTATTCTTCATCTACGAAAGTTCGGTTAGCAAAACTAGGGTTTTCTGAAAAATCTCTTAACCAAACTACTATCTATATCTTCCATCTTCACCCTATTTTGATGGTTACTACTCAAATTTTACAATAAAAAACGAATTAGAAGTAATGAATTTGTGGGAAAAAGAGAAGAAGATGAGAAAAACTTTCAAACTCAGGAAATTGGCGAAGACGAGTAACAGCTGAAAGAGGGAAGATGATTTTTTTTTTTCAAATTCAGTGATTAAGTTAGGTGATTTTGTTTTGTTATTGATTTTGTTTTGTTATTGATTCAGAATAGGTAAAGGGTAGGTTAGTCATTCCCTCACTTTAGGATACCCATTATAAGTGTAACCAAGATAGCCTTTGTAATCATGCCCCCCCACCAAAACGGACTGGTGCCCAAAAAAATGTTCCAAATTAAACTGTACACGATTAGGTCTCAACATTTGGGTCCAACCTGAAAACACTGGCTATACCAAAATACACCACCAACTTTTTCGTAGGCAATCTGTGTGGACAAACTCAACACAACTCCGAGAGTTAAAACTCAATCAAGGAAAGTGTCTAGAGTTATATCTCTATCTCTCTTGCGATTAGAACGTTTATAGAATGGAATCCGTGAACCTAATCACAAAGAGAGTTCTTGGACGGTACCAAAGGCCAATCTCCAAGGATCAATCAAGTCGTATCCAACAAACTAGGTCGGACGTATTTACTCTGATTGATTAACGGATATCCTTTGATATTTCAATTATAAAGATAAACAATATAATACGGAAAAAGAAATAACACAGACACCGGAAATTTTGTAAACGAGGAAACCGCAAATGCATAAAAACCATGTGACCTAGTACAGATTGGACACCAAACTGTATTAAGCCGCTACAGACACTAGCGTACTACCAATTAACTTCGGTCTGGAATGTAGTTGAGGCCGAACTCAGTCTCCCACTGATTCAGGTACAGTCGCGCTCCTTATGCCTCTTGAATCCTAGCAGGACTCCGCACAATTGATTCCCTTAGATGACATCACACCAACTAAGAGTTGATTCAACTCAATTGAAGAATTTAAACCATATCTGCCTCCCACAGATTAAGCCTATATAGTTGATTTCCTGATTATGATCGAAATGGATGATCAAATCAAGCGTAGGATCAAGGTGATGGAAATTGATAGAAATTTGACAGAAGTCTAGCTATCATCAAAATCCAGACTTATGCAACCCGAAGTGCATCCTAGATTATTATTCACCTCACAAGTATAAAACTTGCGGAATTAGTAAGTTGAGATGAAGAGAACTTCGTGATTTCTATCTATCTTGTTCAAGTGATAAATTAACAATCAAACAAGATCAGGATACTCAAGTTATCAAGATAAAAGATAACTGCACCTGGCTTCATTAATCCCAATGAAGTCTATGATAGCCGCAAAACCCTAAAAGGGTTTCTGGAGAGGACTGAAAATGCGTGGGTCTAACAACCACACCCAACAATTCGTTTAGCAATCCGAGAGTACTTACTCAAATATACTTTCTAGAGAATCAACTAGACATTCAGACTCAATCTAGAGTAAAGTATATCAAAGAGCTTAATATCTCTAACTCTTAATTCAATCTGCAATCAGCAAATAGAAATCTGCGAGCCCGATTGAATATAAGAGGAGTTACTTGAACGGTACCAAAGACCAATGTTGAAGTGTCAATCAATGTAAATCAACAACCAAAGGTTGGACATTCTAATTGATTGATCTTAACACGAGAACCTGTGATATTTCAATTATATAATAGAATATAATGCGGAAAAGAAATAACACACAAACTAGGATTTTGTTAACGAGGAAACCGCAAACGCAGAAAAACCCCGGGACCTAGTCCAGATTTGAACACCACATTGTATTAAACCACTACAGACTCTATCCTACTACCAATTAACTTCGGACTGAACTGTAGTTGAACCCTAATCAATCTCACACTGATTCAAGGTACAGTTGCATTCCTTATGTCTCTGATCCCAGCAGGATACTACGCACTTGATTCCCTTAGTTGATCTCACCCACAACCAAGAGTTGCTACGACCCAAAGTCGAAGACTTGATAAACAAACCTGTCTTACACAGAAAAGTCTATATATTGAATAAATCTGTCTCCCACAGAAATACCCAAGAGTTTTTGTTCCGTCTTCTGATAAATCAAGGTGAACAGGAACCAATTGATAAACCTGACTTATATTCCCGAAGAACAGCCTAGTATTATCAATCACCTCACAATAATCTTAATCGACTAGCGAAACAAGATATTGTGGAATTACAAACGATGAGACAAAGATGTTTGTGATTAGTTTTATCTTGCCTATCGGAGAAATTAATCTCGAGTCAATTATCTCAATTGTACTCAATACGATAGAATCTGGAAAGATCAGAACACGCAACTACAAAGAAAATAGTTGGGTCTGGCTTCACAATCCCAATGAAGTCTTTGAAGTCGTTAACCTACAGGGTCTCGATAGAAACCTAAGGTTAAAGGAGAATTGACTCTAGTTTATGCAACTAGTAACACACAGGAGGTGTGGGGATTAGGTTTCCCAGTTGCTAGAGTTCTCCTTTATATAGTTTTCAAATCAGGGTTTGCAATCCATGTTACCTTGGTAACAAAGCATTCAATATTCATCGTTAGAAGAAAAACATGATTCAACCAAGCTAATATCTTTCAACCGTTAGATTGAACTTAGCTCGTTACACACAAATGAAATGCACCCTCATTTAGGTTAATGTAATCGTACCTAAACGTGTACACCATGTTGGTTCACAAATAGTTAACCGAGGTTAGCCATATGATTACTCTCATATCAACCTTATTTATATTGACCATAACTAGTTCAAATGACTCAAATGAAACTAGTTAAAGAGTTGTTTAATTTCTATATTCTCATAGGATTATACAAGAACACAATTGAAGCAAAATCGGTTTGATTCACTCGAATCAATACATGAAGATTATTGCCACGGTTTGCAAAGATTGCATTCCTTATTTTATAAATGTTTAGGTTCATGTACACAACTGATTTTAGAAAGTAACCACTTAAGTATGCGTACGGGTATGTGTAATTAAGTAACCGGATTCGAGATTGTTTTGGTTTTTAAACTCAGCATAAATTCACGAACGTGAACTTTCCGCTAGTATGCGTACGGGTACGCATACTTTGGTAACTGGTTTGAGTTGGTTTTTATTTCCAAACTCAGTAGAAATTCACGGACGTGAACTTCCGCCAATATGCGTACGGGTACGCATACTTAGCCAGTCTCCACCAACCATTTAGTACACACACAATTATGTATACATTTGGTTCCCGGTTTTGGACTTATACACAAATGTGCGAACACACTATATGCTTATATCCAAAGATAGTTACATGATTCTAAGATCTTTATTTCAATCATTGAAACATTCTTAGAGGATGACAATAGCCGTTTTTCACACACTATTAACATCAAAGCAATTTTCAAGTTACTGAAATAATCATTATCGAAACATTCCAAGTCTACACCAAATGATTGTATCACACAAACCATGTAAGATGTTACTCGGCAATTTTCACATGATATAAGATGAACTTGGTCGAAGCGAAAGCTTGCCAATACATATTTCGAGAAATATGTAAGCGAGTTAAACTCAACTCGAAATCTCAAATGTGTATATAGAAAACTATATCGTAATACAACTTATGTATCAATATAGGAGATAGAGTAGAAATATACTTTCTAAGTGATAGATGAGTTCAAGTCTCCACATACCTTTTGTCGATGAAGTTCCACAAGCTCCCCTTAGTAGTTCTTCGTCTTCAAATAATGAACGTCGTGAAAACTAAGCTCAACTATACAATCTATGTCCTAGTCCGAGACATTTATAAATATGCTAGAAATCAAGACTTATAGTTTTGATCACTAACATTGACAAACATGCTTGAGATAGAAACGCATGAAATTTCGACCGAGCAGTGCTCTAACAATCTCCCCCTTTGTCAATTTTAGTGACAAAACTATCAATTCATATGGATTACAAAATAAATAAAAATTTGTAGCTTCTCATCCAAATGCTTGATCTCCTTGGCATCCTAAACACGACTCGAAAACTTCGTCACTTCCAAGTACTCCATGATCCTAAACGTGTTCAACTCAGCATCATAGTTGTTGAAGATCCGTAGTTATAACAATGAGAAAACTAAGGTTGCACATGGTCCGGTACGACCCGGTTCTCTTATGGAACCGGTCACTGTACTTGGTGTTTACCGGTACCTCATTTTGAGGACCGGTACTTGTACGTGTACCTGTTTTTGTACCTGTACCTCCGGTACCGGTCCCGGGTTTTTTACCCACAGTTTGATACAGAGATGGAAAATTCACAAAACCCAAACATTTTCAGGAAACCTCCCAAAGATCAAAACCCATGTTACAAAATCAATTAATGGTTCCTACGAAATTGAACAGAGATACAATAAAAAAAATTGTTCGCATAGAGACGTAAACAGAACTAGACAGAAATTGAATAGAGACATAAACATAATGAGGTACCGGGTTTTTACCTGCAAAATCATCACCACTGTAGGATGAGCAAAGCTCAACTGTCCTACCACAATTACATCATGTACCTAACCTAGCATTCATCTAGCTCTGTTCATTCAATATTCATTGTCAATATCATCTCAACTCATACAAATTATACAATACAACAACTAGCAATGCACTACCATTGCTAATCTGTAACAATTCAATAAGAATTTACATCATAATCCATCTACACCACCAGCATCAGAACTTCAGTTCAAGCATAACCCATCCACACCACCAATATCATAACTTCAAGCATAACCCATTCACCATCAATCCACTTCAATCTAAGCATCAGATCTATTCATTCTCAGATCATAAAACCCGACAAATCGCCCAAAACCAAATTGAGTTATAGCCAAAACCTATTCTCATACTCTAATTACAAAACCCATTTATTATTTCATTACAGAGATTTAATTACAAAATCTTGTTGTTTGATTTCAACAGAAAACCCCAATCGGAAAATACATGCAATTAGTTTCTTAAAATAACAGAAGAAGAAGGAGTGAAGAAGAAGGTGGTGGACCGTGGTGGTGTTGTTGACTGTTGCATGAAGTGGTGGTGATGATTTAGTTCTCTGAAGAACAAAAGAAGTGAAGGAGGAGGAAAAATTGAGTCTGTGAGGGAAAACAAATGAGGGATCGAGAGATAACTAGGTAAGTTAAAATACACAAACCTAATATGAACCAATAGGATTAAAAATAGTTAAGATCTCAATGGATGACATTCACCGGTTTTTTTGATCCGGTTCCTGCCGGTACTACCCCCATAACTAGGCTTGTACCGGTCTACTCCGGTTCTTAATCTTCAGTCTCGGTCCCTGTACCGGTTCGGTATTTTCGGTTCCAGTCTGGTACAGGGAATTCTGACCGGTTCTTGTGCAGCCTTAGAGAAAAAAAATGCTCCCAATCATCGTTATATAGTGTCATAGTATTATTACACAACATCAAAGTTCAATTGTATCACAACTTTGACAACAATACTATGGTGATATGTATCACTCCCCCTTAGTCAATACTTCATCTCAAAATGAAAACCACTCCCCCTTACATAATGATTTGTAAACCATATGTATTTGTAGTATGAAATTACACATTAATTCTCCCCTTTTTTGTCAATATAAATTGGCAAAGGTACAAAAACAAGTGGGATCCTCATGAAATTTTCATAGAGATACTTCATGACCAAAAGAGAATAGCATACCAACTAATTTAGATGCAATCATAAAGCCGAAGCTAAATGCTTCATCAAGGAGTTTAGAAAGATACGAGATAACCCCTATAATATTCCACAGCCGCACTCCCCACAAAGATTTGGCAATTAAGCACAAGTTCAAAAATAACTCTCCCCAATAAAATGTCATTCCCGAAATAACAACAAAGGTGACCTTGCTTTTACAAGAAAAGAAGGATTTCTTAGGATAAAACCAATCACATGAAAACATGAATTTGTATCCAAAAAATTCAATTGAAATAACCACAAGAGAACCCATGGTTAGTTCAATTGGAATACACAACTAAATTAACCACATAAAAGTGATCAATTCAATTGGCCATGCTCGACATAAGAGAACTTATGGAGCAACACAGTATATGCACAAAAATTGTGGATCGGAGATCGACCAATACTGCAGAATACACAAGGATTCATTCTATTTTCCATCACTATTTTCACAATGACATACAATAGACATAATCCTTGTAAACAAAAGTTTTATCCTTTCTTCCATCAAATAATGACATAAAAGGCTTTAACTTTTATAAGTCAAAAGTGCATTCTATGTTTTATCAATACTTTCATACTGACATAATAGAGATAACTTTTGAACAAGTATGGGATAGTCACAGGTTCACGGATGTAAACAACATATCCCATAACAATTTGCAATATATAAAATCATAAAGATTAAAATTGCAAAAATCATCTTCCAAAAAACTCAGAATTTAAATAAATAAATCTAAAAACATGAAGATGAAAAAGTTAGACATAGCTATGTGTACTCACAATAATGGCTATTCCAAACCCTAGTTATTCTTCTAAAAACGCAAGAGATAAATTCTCATAAGAAGATTTACTAGACAAAATCAAAGTTCTTTGAGAACCTCATACCTTTCAATGAATCCATCATAGAAGGTATCACTGATTTCCTTAATTCTCTTGACCGAAAACACTCCATGTTCGTGAGTTAGAACACAAACTTTACGATCAACAACCCGAGCAAGTTGTCTAGCCTTGACACAGTCCATGATGAGTTTCTTCTGTTTCCGTATCAGAGTATTTTGATTTGCAAGGATTTTGGCCTGATCATCTAAGAATTGGTTTATTTGCAGTTGGAGATTTGCAAACTCGACCTTTGAGTTGTTATGAAAACGAGTTAAATCCTTGACATAATCATCAACTTAGGAGTTGTGTTCCTTCCTTGCAAGCATCTTCTTTAAAACCAGCTCTTGAATCGACTCACGTCCTTGAGTGTCTTCCTCCGTATCAAGATGCACAATCTCTTGAGATTTTGCAGAGTTCTCCATATAATTTTTGTTAGGGATGGAATAACACAATATAGAGTATATATATATGTATTTGTAAACAGGAGAAGAAAACTCTTGTTATGGAAACCTATGAATTCACTAGAGGAGGACACGAACGTTCGTGGACCGACAGCAATAAGAACACACACAACACAAAACAGAAATATTATATAACACACTTGAGCATTTCTGAATCATCATTCTTGCATCTCCCAAGATAGGTACAAGGATGAGGATACCTGGAATCAGGTGGTAGAGTAAGAAGTAATCCCACTACGATCATTGAGGAATGAGTTGTAAACATCATCTGAATGTTTGACCTTTGTGTTCTTTGCCTTTCTTCGGTTGATTTTCATCCCAGATGAGTAGGACACAACCTGTTTAACATACCGTCAGAAGGATTTCTCTGAGGACACAATCTAGGACCTCTTGAGATTGGTTCAAGAGGGTCGAGATTCAGATAAATCCATTTCCTAGACTTAGATTTACCAGACTCATTCTTATAAACACAGGGAATATGTTCATTAGTGGCACAAGAATTTATACCATTAAGATGAACTTGTAACCTGTGACGATTTCTAGAAGAGAGATCATTTTTATAAGATTTGTGGTTTTCTACAGGCAAGAGATTCACTATAGAAGTCGTCAGACGATTTACTCCATTGACAGTAGAAAGAAGTAAATTATAGAGATTAGAAATTTGTTTCCTCCTGGCAAAACAATGAAGAGCATAGTGTTTCTTTTTCCCACAGAAGGAACAACATCGTGGAATTGAGACATGATTTCCTAAACTCAAAACTTCTGCCTGCACATGCGAGTTTTGCAAGTGCTTCACCGTAGGTAATTCCTTGGAGGAATTTTTCTTTACGCTGGGTAAAACCTTGTGAGTATCAGGAGAAGGAGTAGAGTATGTCTTAATCATCAAGACAGAGTTTTCCCTTTTCAAGGTGTTACACTGTTTTCGTGCAAGTTGAAGAGATGCAACAAGTTTCTCTTTTTCAACACGATAGATGTTTATTTCTGATAAATGAGCCTTGATTAAACGCTTTTCTCTAATTGAGTCTTGTCTAACAGTATCTTCAAGAGTACTAATCTTTTCACGCTGTAGAGTAGTTTCTTGAACCAATTTTTCGATGTTGTTAGAGAGAGATTCAATGAAGATGTAGAGCTCACGTTCCCTTTCAAGGGATTTCTCAAATTCATCAATAAGTTGATCATTCTTTTCTTCAAGAGTCTTGATTTCAGAAACTTGAAGGTCAATGATATCAGTAGATTTTTTTAATGTTCTGGTGAGTTCCATTTCAGATTCTGACATGAGCTCACAAATCTTGTTTTTCCTTCGGGATTCGGAAGAATCTACTAAGGATCTATCCTTTAAGGCAAACCCAAGATTTTTGGTGTAACCAAAATCTTTGGAAGACATATCGATATGCGTTATCTTATGAGATACTTTGTAGGTCCTCAAAACACATATTGCTACAAACACAGACTTATAACGTGTTTGCCTACTCTGATACCAGTTGAAAATGCGGGGGTCTAACAACCACACCCAACAATTCGTTTGGCAATCTGAGAGGACTTAATCCTATATACTTTCTAGAGAATCAACTAGACAGTCAGACTCAATCTAGAGTAAAGTATATCAAAGAGCTTAATATCTCTAACTCTTAATTCAATCTGCAATCAACAAATAGAAATCTGTGAGCCTGATTGAATATAAGAGGAGTTACTTGAACGGTACCAAAGACCAATATTCAAGTGTCAATCAATGTAAATCAACAACCAAATGTTGGATATTTTAATTGATTGATCTTAATGCACAACCTGTGATATTTCAATTATATAACAAAATATAATGCGGAAAAGAAATAACACAGATACCAGAATTTTGCCGCAAATGCAGAAAAACCCCGGGACCTAGTCCAGATTTGAACACAACACTGTATTAAGCCGCTACAGACTCTAGCCTACTACCAATTAACTTCGGACTGAACTGTAGTTGAACCCTAATCAATCTCACACTGATTCAAGGTACAGTTGCGTTCCTTGCGTCTCTGATCCCAGCAGGATACTACGCATTTGATTCCCTTAGTTGATCTCACCCACAACCAAGAGTTGCTACGACCCAAAGTCGAAGACTTGATAAACAAATCTGTCTCACACAGAAAAGTCTATAGATTGAATAAATCTGTCTCACACAGAAATACCCAAGAGTTTTTGTTCCGTATTTTGATAAATCAAGGTGATCAGGAACCAATTGATAAACCAGAGTTATATTCCCGAAGAATAGCCTAGTATTATCAATCACCTCACAATAATCTTAATCGACTAGCGAAACAAGATATTCTGGAATCACAAACGATGAGACGAAGATGTTTGTGATTACTTTTATCTTTCCTATCGGAGAAATTAATCTCGAGTCAATTATTTCAATTGTAATCAATATGATAGAATCGGTCAAGATCAGAACACGCAACTACAAAGAAAATAGTTGGGTCTGGCTTCACAATCCCAATGAAGTCTTTGAAGTCGTTAACCTATAGGGTCTCGATAGAAACCTAAGGTTAAAGGAGAATCGACTCTAGTTTATGCAACTAGTAACACACAGGAGGTGTGGTGATTAGGTTTCCCAGTTGCTAGAGTTCTCCTTATATAGTTTTCAAATCAGGGTTTGCAATCCAAGTTACCTTGGTAATAAAGCATTCAATATTCACCCTTAGAAGAAAAACCTAATTCAACCAAGCTAATATATTTCAAGCGTTAGATCGAACTTAGCTTGTTACACACAAATGAAATGTACCCTCATTTAGGTTTATGTAACTGTACCTAAACGTGTACACTATGTTGGTTCACAAATAGTTAACCGAGGTTAGCCATATGATTACTATTATATCAACCTTATTCATCTTAACCATAACTAGTTCAAATGACTCAAATGAAACTAGTTAAAGAGTTGTTCAATTGCTATATTCTCATAGAATTATACAAGAACACTATTGAAGCAAAATCAATTTGATTCACTCGAATCAATACATGAACATTATAACCAAGGTTTGCAAAGATTGCATTCCTTATTTTATAAATATTTAGGTTGATGTACACAACCAATTTTAGAAAGTAACCATTTAAGTACGCGTACGGGTATGCGTAATTAAGTAACCGGATTTGAGTTTGTTTTGGTTTTCAAACTCAATAGAAATTCACAGACGTGAACTTCATAATTTGGTAACTAGTTTGAGTTGGTTTTGATTTCCAAACTCAACAGAAATTCACGGACGTGAACTTCCGCTAGTATGCATACGGGTATGCATACTTAGCCAGTCTCCATCAACCATTTAGTACACATACAAGTATGTATACATTTGGTTCCCGGTTTTGGACTTATACAAAAATGTGCGAACACACTATATGCTTATATCCAAATATGGTTAGATGATTCTAAGATCTTTATTTCAATCATTGAAACATTTTTAGAGGATGACAATAGCCGTTTTTCACACACTATTAACATCAAAGCAATTTTCAAGTTATTGAAATAATAATTATTGAAACATTCCAAGTCTACACCAAATGATTGTATCACACAAACAAAGTAAGATGTTACTCGGAAACTTTCAGATGATATAAGATGAACTTGGTCGAAGCGAAAGCTTTCCAACACATATTTTGAGAAATATGTTAGCGAGTTAAACTCAGCTCGAAATCTCAAATGTGTATATAGAAAACTATATTGTAATACGACTTATGTCTCAATATAGGAGATAGAGTAGAAATAGACTTTCCAAGTGATAGATGAGTTCAAGTCTCCACATACCTTTTATCGATGAAGTTCTACAAGCTCCCCTTAGTAGTTCTTCGTCTTCAAATGATGAACGCCGTGAAAACTAAGCTCAAATACACAATCTATGTCCTAGTCGAAGACATCTATAAATAAGCTAGAAATCAAGACTTATAGTTATCACTAACATTAACAAACATGCTTGAGATAGCAACGCATGCGAGTTCGACCGAGCAGTTCTCTAACAAGGACGACTCTAGATACAATTAGGACACACCAAAAAGTAGTGTCAGAATTTAAAGATCCCAGTTGCCAAGAGTTCCCCTTATATATACTTCAAAGCATAGGTTGCTTTAGGTTTAATCTAAGATAGCTTTCGAACCAACCAAACAATATTCACCGTTAGATGAAAACTTTGAATCTTATTCACATAAACAAGACATACACTCTGGTTAGGTAAACCGTAACCGAACCGTGTACAAAGAGTATGTTCAACATGGTTAGCCGAAACTAGCCTGTTTGAACTTAAAAGCTTAACACTCATTTTCATGAACACAAAGACATCAATCTTGAGTCACAAGCTGCATGTGATGAAATGAGTCTAGTTTTTTTAGAGAATGGGTTAATTGCAAATCATCTCGTAGAAATAAGTTAATCGCAATTGAATCATAATTGACATAGTTGGTAAATATACAAAGTACAAATACATGAGTCGTTCGTGAATCGGTTGAGTCATGGTACGCGAACCGGTTTGCAAACTTATGAGCAAAACCGAGTTTCGGAGTTGACAGAACTTTTTCAGTTCACGTACCAGTTTGTAAACTTAGGTGCAAAACTGAGTTCCGGAGTTTGACAAAACTTTTTCAGTTGCGAACCTGTTTGGAAACCTTAAGACTTTTCCGGTTCCGGAATTCACAGAACCTTTTCAGTCTGCGTACTGGTTTTGGTACTAAACTTGTTCAGGAAGATAGGATTGTATTGGTTCGCATACCGGTTTGGATACTTGCACCCGGTTCCCTTACCACAGTTCCAAAATGATTTGCATACGAATATGCATACCTATCTGGATCACGAAACAAACAGATTTTTCCATGATGTGCATACGAATATTCGTATCACACAAATCTGTAAGTCGATATATAATTACTCCACTACGTATACGAGTACATGTATACGGCTTCAGACTTATAATAGTTATCTCAGTTTGTAAGACGGATAACACTGTCTTGTATTCCGAATATAGTAGTTCTATATTTTTCTCTAAATCAATTCGAAAAATTCTCGAATAACATCAATGACACATCACTGTTCCAGGACATTTTCGAATGATAAACTTGAATCATGATTTTGGTTCCGAACAAATAAATTGTTCTCCACCGAAATTGATCAAGTATGAACAATTGTTCATTAATCTTAGTCTTATATTTCGAGAAGTTCGTAAACTAAATAATTAGTTCTCGACTCGAAATTCTTGTCTATGCAAGCTAGTCTAATTAGTTATGCGACAAGCATCTTAAGGATAAAAAAGTGAATATAACTTGAGAAATAGGTGGTTCAGTCTCCACTTACCTTTTGTTGATGAAGTTCTCCAAAATCTTCGGTTGGTCTTCGCCTTCAAACGGTAGAACAAAAATGATAACTGGTTTGTTTCTCAACTACCTCTATCCTAGACCAAGACTTAACTAAATGTAGACTAGAAATAAAGATATAGTTTTGACAACTAAAGTTGGCAACAAGCTTGAGATAACAATACTTGTGAGTTCGACCGACCAATGCTCTAAAAATCTCCCTCTTTGTCAATTTTAGTGACAAAACTATTAATACATATGAATAAAAAAAATAAAGCTTAGAAAAACTCCTCGATCTATCATGTGTTGATTTCCTTGGTTTCTTCGACTTTCCTTGAACTCTTCGTTATTTCAAGTCGCAATGATTCTGAATGTGTTCAACTCGGCATCATTGTTGTTGAAAATCCGTAGCTATAACAACTTTCGTCGTTATACAAAAACATAGTATTATTATCTTCTCTCGAAAATTCAATTGTATCGCAACTCTGAAGTAATACTATGGTGATATGTTTCTCCCCTTTAATCAACATCTTTTGTATAATAGGCGAAACCTATAGTTTAATGATTCACCCCTCTTTACATAATGATCCATAAACCATATGTATGTAGTATGAAACTACTAAATAATTCCCCCCCTTTTTGTCAATAAAATTAACAAAAGTATGAAAATCGCGGGATCATAATGAATACAACCAAAAGATGATATCACATAGTAATAAATACTTAGCGCTCATCCTAGGAGATTAAAAAGATACAAGCATCCCCTTTAAAATTCCACAACCACACTCCCCACAAAGATATAACAATTGAGCACAAGTTCATTTAAGAACTCTCCCCCATTAAATGTAAATATCATTCCCAAGAGAACAACATGGGTAACCTTTCTTTTATGAAAAAGAAGGATTTTGGTGGACATCAACAAATCACAAGGATTTATATCCAAAGACATAAATCAATCTTAAGGCCAGTTACGAACAAAGAGACAATTTTACTCGATTTTACTCAACATAAGAGAATCTTACGGAGTGTGTCAAGCAGCAAACACAAAAGTGTGATCACAAGTAGGTCAATACTGCAATAAAAATCTCAAAGAGTTTGTTCTATTTTTCGTTTATAAAAACACAATAGATTTAACTTCTGAGCATATATATGAAATATTAGCTCGATTCACGAGAACGTAAAGGCACAAATATTTCATAAGACTTTTGCAATAATTAAACCAGTAATGATTACATACTGCAAGTTCATCTCCAACAATTCTAGAATTTAAACAAATAAATGTAAAATCATGCAAGATGAAAAACGTTGGAAATAGCTATGTGTAATCACAATTTTTGCTATACCAAACCCTAGTTATCCTTCTCAAGAATAAATTCTCAAAAGAAGTTTCCTAATATTTAAAGTCTTTGAAGAATTCTTTATCATCTCCAAACTCCTTATCAATAACTGGAATAGAGACATATGGTTCATGAATGAAGGAGTTAGTTTCTGCAAACCTGGTAGGTTGTTGATTGACAAGCGGTTCTTGTGGTTTGAGAGATCTTTGTAAAATCTTCTTCAGTCCCTGCACCTCCTTCTTGGTTTTCTGAAGTTATCCAAGAAGATTTTCAAACCTTTTCCGATTGGAATAACCCGATCTAGCTTTCTTCTTATTCTTCCTTTTCCTCTTAAGAGACGAGACAAGAGGAAGAGACATCCCCTTCTCCTTTTTAGTTGGATCAGTATCAACAACCATTGGAGCATAGGATTCACGAGAAGATGTTGTGCTTGGAGCCTCCATGATTAGTAAGAATAAAATGGATTTGTGAAACACAAATATATGGCTCAATAGGCAAAACTTCTAGTAAAAGAGATATGAGCCTTGAAGAAGAAGACATTTATCTTGCAGGATTTCAGAACTTATAAAGGTTCACGCACTGGAACATACAAAACCTAAAATGGAATGAAAATGTCATTTTTATCCTTTTAAAATTTATCAGATCAAAATTTTCAATACCATTACTTGAGACATAGATAAGAATGGACAGATAAAGATGGAGATCCAAGTAATAATATTCAATTTTGATCCAAAAGCCCTGATGTGTTCTTATCTCTTTCAAGGGCGCATGAGATAAGATGCACATTTCAACGCAATTAGATTGTGTTGAGGTGAGTATTAGATTACTCACCACCATATTCCTGCATCGAATTGACAATATCCTTCAATACAAAACGTTTTTTCCCGAACTCTTCTTTTTGTTTGAGATTTTTTCCCTAATCCTTAGAATCAATCAATCTCTTAGAAGAACAAGAGTTAACTTTATGTACCTCAGGATTGGACTTTTGAACAAGTTCAAGCGCATTTGCCAACCGACTATCCCTCCGCTGCAGTTTGTTGACATACCTTAGTTTATGTTTGTATTTGAAACATTGTATGAGTATGTGACCTTTACTGGTACAATAAGGACATGTCTAATTAGAGATTGTTTCAAGAAAAACTTTAGCGGCTAAACACAGGTTACCTGAAACATTATCAGAATTCTCATTAGTATACAAAAAATCCATAGCATTCTCCATGATTTTGATGAAGAGTCATTAATTAAATTATCAAGATTGATATGAGTATTTCCACTATTATCAAAATTGACCATTTCACCCAAGAGTGCTACACTTGGACTTTCTTCCTCTTCATAATCGTAATTATCAGAGGTCTCATCAAGTGTTGCATCCGAACTCTTGTTGCCAGTGTATTTTCTTCGATTTGGAAACGCATTGGCAAAGTGACCGATTCCTTTACACTTGAAGCATGGTGGCATATCCTCATCGTCAATGTCGTTTGAATCTCTATTTTTAGCAGAAATACGATTATGTGGCTTAGCATACGTTGAAGGTTTTTCTCTGGAGAATCGTTTATTTTCTCTTCCCAAGAAGCTCTCTAAACTGTGTTGTGATCAGTGAAACTGAGTTATCAAGATATTCATCTGAAAAATCAGGATCAACAAGATCATCTCCAGAGTTGTCAACACTTTCACTTTTTAGGGTTCTAGTTTTCAGTTCCTTGAACGCAATATCCTTTACAGATTTGGATTGCAGTTCATGATCAAACATCTTCAACTTTCCAACAACAGTGTTCCTGGAAAGTGTATCAAGGTTATTTCCTTCCAGGATGGCATGTTTCTTAGACTCATATCTTACTGGTAAAGATCGAGGAATTTTCATCACAATGTCTATTTGGGAGATAGTCTTCCCCAATGCATAACAAGCATTAACAATACTAGACACCTTTTGATTAGATTCTTCAAACGAATCTTCATCAGACATACGTGGTTTTCCCAGTTAGAAGTTAGGTTTTGAAGCCTAGCATCTTTCTCTGAGGTATCTCCTTCAAATACGGTTTCTAAGATATCCCATATATCTTTAGACTTAGTGCATGAAGTCACATGGTGCTGAAGATCTTGGCTTATGGCGTGGATAATAGCGTTTAACCCGTCGTAATTATGCTTTGTGGCACTTATCTCGGGTTCACTATATCCTCTTAATGGCCACATAACAGTATTTCTGTCTCTAACAATTGTTTGTGCATTGTACCCAATAACTACAAGTTTCCATGTCTCAAAGTCATGGGCTTGTAAAATGGAACGCATAGTGATTTTCCACGATAAGTAATTTAAGCCATCAAACGCTGGCGGTACGTTTATCGAGATTGCACTACTGTTCATATAGTCAGACTGCTTCAAACAAAGACTTACTAGGTCTTAGCGTGTTTGCTTGCTCTGATACCAATTGAAAACACTGGGGGTACCAAAATACACCACCAACTTTTTCGTAGGCAATTTGTATGGACAAACTCAACACAACTCCGAGAGTTAAAACTCAATCAAGGAAAGTGTCTAGAGTTATATCTCTATCTCTCTTGCGATTAGAACTTTTACATAATTGAATCTGTGAACCTAATCACAAAGAGAGTTCTTGGACGGTACCAAAGACAAATGTCCAAGGATCAATCAAGTCGTATCCAACAAACTAGGTCATACGTATCTACTCTGATTGATCAACGCATAACCTGTGATATTTCAATTATAAAGATAAACAACATAATGCGAAAAAAGAAATAACACAAACATAAGAAATTTTGTTAATGAGAAAACCACAAATGCAGAAAAACCCCGGGACCTAGTCCAGATTGAACACCAAACTGTATTAAGCCGCTACAGACACTAGCCTACTACCAATTAACTTCAATCTGGAATGTAGTTGAGCCCGAACTCAGTCTCCCACTAATTCAGGTACAGTGGCGTTCCTTATGCCTCTTGAATCCCAGCAGGAGTCCGCGCAATTGATTCCATTAGATGACATCACACCAACTAAGAGTTGATTCAACTCAATTGAAGACTTTATACCAAATATGCCTCCCACAGATTAAGCCTATGTAATTGATTTCATGATTACGATCGAAAAGGATGATTAGATCAAGCGTAGGATCAAGGTGATGGAAATTGATAGCAATTTGAAAGAAGTCTAGCTATCCTCAAAATCCGGACTTATGCAACTCGAAGTGCATCCTAGATTATTATTCACCTCACAAGTATAAACTTGCGGAATCACAAAGTTGAGACGAAGAGAAATTTGTGATTTCTATCTATCTTGTTCAAGTGATAAATCAACAATCGAAAAATATCATGATACTCAAGTTATCACGATAAAGATATCTGCACCTGGCTTCACGAATCCCAATGAAGTCTTTGATAGTCTCTAGACCCTAAAAGGGTTTCTGAAGAGGTCGATTCTAGATACAACTAGGACACACCAAAAAGTAGTGTCATGATTCAAAGATCCATGTTTCCAAGAGTTCCCCTTATATAGACTTAAAAACATAGGTTGCTTTAGGTTTAAGCTAAGATAGCTTTGGAACCAAGCAAACAATATTCACCCTTAGATGAAAACTTTGAATCTTATTCACATAAACAAGATATACACTCTGCAGGTTAGGTAAACTGTAACCGAACCGTGTATAAAGACTATGTTAAACATGGTTAGCCGAAACTAGTCGGTTTGAACTTAAAAGCTTAACACTCATTTTCATGAACAAAAAGACATTAATCTTAAGTCACAAGCTGCATGTGCTCAAATGAGTCTAGTGTTTTTAGAGAATTGATTAATTGCAAATCATCTCGTAGAAATAATTTAATCGCGATTGAACATAATCGACATAGTTGGTAAATGTACAAAGTACAAATACATGAGTCGTTCGCGTACCGGTTGAGTCATGGTACGCGGAACGGTTTGCAAACTTATGAGGAAAATCGAGTTCCAGAGTTGACAGAACTTTTTCAGTTCACGTACCGGTTTGCAAACTTAAGTGCAAAACTGAGTTCCGGAGTTGGCAGAACTTTTTCAGTTTGCGAACTAGTTTGAAAACTTTAAGATTTTACCGGTTACGGAGTTCACAGAACCTTTTCAGTTTGCTACCAGTTTGGGTACTAAACTAGTTCGGGAATATTTGGTTCGCATACCGGTTTGGATACTTAAACCCGGTTCCCTTACCATAGTTCCAAAATGGTTTGCATACAAATATGCATACCTATGCGGATCACGAAACAAACATATTTTCCCATGATATGCACACGAATGTGCGTATCACACAAATATGTAAGTCGATATATAGCTACACTGCTACGTGTACGAGTACATGTAATGCGACTTCAGACTTATAACAATTATCTCAGTTTGTAAGACTGATAACACTGTCTTGTATTCCTAATATAGTAGTTCTATATTTTTTTCTAAATCAATTCGAAACATTCTCGAATAACATCAATGACACATATCACTGCTCGAGGCTATTTTCGAATGAAAACTTGAATCATGATTTTGGTTCCGAACAATAAATTGTTCTCCATCGAAATTGATCAAGTATGAACAAATGTTCGTTAAGCTTAGTCATTATATTTCGAGAAATGCGTAAACTAAATAATTAGTTCTCGACTCGAAATTCTTACCTATGCAAGCTAGTCTAATTAGTTATGCGACAAACGTCTTAAGGATAAAAAAGTGAATATAGCTTGAGAAATAGGTGGTTCAATCTTCACTTACCTTTTTTTGATAAAGTTTACCAAAATCTTAGGTAGATCTTCGTCGTCAAATGGTAGAACGTAAATGATGACTGGTTCGTTTCTCAACTACCTCTATCCTACACCGATACTTAACTAATTATAGACTAGAAATCAAGATATAGTTTACAACTAAATTTGACAACAAGCTTGAGATATCAACACTTGTGAGTTCGACGGAGCAATGCTCTAACACAACCCGCCAACCTGATCGATCCATATGTTATTTTGCGGGTGGACATCCAACCTATGCACTAAACAGATTGATACAGGTAGAATTTTAGAAATGCCATAGTTAGTGTACTGCACGTGGGTGCCAACTCATTTTTTTTTTTTCATTTTTTTTATATAGTGGAAAGAAGAACAAGCAAAAAAATATTCTATCAATTTCTAGGTAGAAACTTAGAAATCATTTGGATTGTCGTACACCCGTTAAGTTTAGAGATGAATAATGATATTTATCAAATAGAGGAATTCACTAGGTTACATTACTAATTTTTATGATCCAAAAATTGACTCTCTTATCTTGTATGCGTTTTCCATCTAGAAATCTTAAGAAAAGGAGCACGGAAAGTATGTAATTGTATTTTGTATTACTGAGAGTCTGAGACATTGTGCTTGCTTACAATCCGTGAGCGCTTCCCATAACAACACGCCAGGAATCATGGAAACATTAGTTTAACTCATTCATGAGGTACAAAAATCACTTAAGAGGTAAGAATTTTCAAAACATGTTATTTGATTCAACCGATTACAGGGTCGATGCCAATGCAAGACCAGCAAAGCCTTGCTTTGAGGTTCCAAGACCAAAGGGGCAACAAAGTTGAACTGTATAGTGGGGAATTTTGGTTAAAATTATTGTTTTCTTAGGATTTTGGAAACTTTTAGAAAATTTAAATGGTATATGTGACAAGTTAAGGGACAACAACCAAATTTTTCCAGCTTGATCCCATACAATATCGTCTTTGTCTATTGCCCCTCCATCAAAAATAATTTCTATTATTCTGCGCTATGACGTCAAATATCTATAGGTCTCTTTCGTGAAATACTATGCTAATCGAGTAAATGCCATTTTTATGGTTCCATACATGATGCTAATATTAACAACTTAATGTAGAACTGAATTATAAAGAAGGCAATCTGGAGATTGCAATAAATACGAAAAGAAGAAGGGGATACGAATATAAAACATAGCAGAGTATAAAGGTTGTATGAATAATAATTCTTGATTGATAATAGTCTGTCTTAACCGAAATACAAACTAGAATATAAATAGGTAAAACACATTCCTAAACTAAACAAACTCTAAAAAGAGAAACACTAGGAAAAGGAAATAACATGACTTGTCATACAAGTCATAAATAGTCGAGAAAAGGAAAAAGAGAATAAAAGGAAAAGATTAGCAGAGATGTTCTACATCAATCCCCTTTTCTTGAAAATAACTTTTCCTCAAGTTGTCCACAAAGAAAAGATTATTGTCTTCATCGAAAGTGAATAGTTCATGCACATTAAAAATGTTGGATATGTTCCAATTAGAAGGAAGTTCAATCACATAAGCGCTATTACTAATCTTCTTCAGAACTTTGAATGAACCATATTTTTCATCTTTATTTTGTTATAAGTGCCAACAAGAAAACATTCCTTTTGTAGATGTACCATAACTAATTCTCCTTCTTGGAATGTCTTCAACCGCTTGTGTTTACCAGCTGCCTCTTTGTATCGAGCATTAGAATCTTCTAGTATAGTTTTAACTTCCTTATGAAGCTGTAGAGCTTTATCCACCAACTGATCAACTTTCAAATTGGATTTTGAAAGTTTTGGAAGAACTACCAAATCAAGAATGTGATTAGGTACCTTAGAATATACAATCTCAAAGGTTCTTTTCCAGTTGAACAATTAAACGAAGTATTGAAAGCAAACTCCATATGAGGAAGAAAAGTATCCCATTTCTTTTCTTTATTATCAATAATATTTTCTCTTATCATATTCCATAAAGATCGATTGGCCACCTTTGTTTTTTCATCAGTTTGAGTATGGGCAGTGGTACTACACTATAACTTAGTACCAAGTCTCACCCAAAGGGATTTCTATAAATATCTTAGCAATTTAATGTCGCGATCAGAAGTAATGGACTTAGGAATTTCATGCAAACAAATTATATCTTTGAAGAATAAGAGTAAGCAACATTAAAAGCATTTGATGTATTCTTATAAGAAACACAATATGCCATCTTAGATTATCTGTCAACAACCAACATTATAGAATCATTGCCTTTGGAATTGCGTGGTAAACCCAAGATAAAACCCATACTCACATCAGAACGATAATGGAGTGTAAAGTCCCGTATTTTGAATAGTACCTTTGGAACGTTGACAACCATGCATTTTTGGACAAAATTCTGCATATCTCTTTTTTAAAAAGTCCAAGAATAACGCTCTTCAACAAAAGCAACAATTTTATCACGACCAAAATGTTTCTCAAGACCACTACCATGTAGTTCATGAATTAAGTGGACATGTAAAGAACCCCATGGAATGCAACATCGATTTCCTTTAAAAATAAAAGAATCAAAAATTCACCATCTCCTCTAGTCATATGTCCACAAGTTTCCAAAATAGTCTTCAAATCATCAAAGATTGATGTAATCAAAAGTTATGCTTTCATTCCGAAGAAAATGTACACGTATACTCAAAGGTAAGTGCACCCAAATTTTTTGTTAACTAGGGAACCAGTAACTAGTCGAAAACCACGGAATCTCGTCCAAAACGAACACATGCCGAATGAAACCGCTACAGTAATGTCTATTATGCAACTTAGAGCTATGTGAATTTTAGAAAAACCAACCCTCCAAGTTACCTTACTTCAACAGTAACTTGCGCCTACAACCTTTTTGAATATGCATATGTCCTTTACTTTCTTAGGAGATACTTCTCATTTTGTTGAAAAATCGTCACCAGGTCTCCAACCAGATGACTAATGGTTTCTTTAGGTTAACTCCAGGTAATAAAAATTACTTTCGGTACATGATTTTTACCACGTTTCCGTGGATTTAATCAAGCTACATAAATCAAAGATCTTATGTTCAATACGTCGTGTAGAGCTCCTTGATTATTCTATCTTCAAGTTAAATATATTTGAAGTATTACCTAACAACTACTAATATTGAACGTCTAGAATAGCTTCCATGAAATAAGATTTGACCAAAGTATTAGTACTTCTTAGATTACATGTGTTAAAGTCCAGATAGTTTTTAAAGTATTACCCTTGATCCAAACGATCTGAAAGGAATGGAGGATAACATTCACGCAGCTACTACTCAGAGAGTAAAGGATGAATTGAAAAGCTATAAGAAGTCCTCAATTAATAGTGAATGACGAAGCCTAGATCTCAATTGATGGGTATTGTAAAAGACGAAATTCTGCGCTAACATCCTGCAAAGGATAAATCCACTGATAAAATAGAGAATACTTCTCCATTGAAAACTTATAGCATTATCAATTAATGCATGACCAACCTTGTATTTCCTGTACTGCTTCACTCTTATCATTATTGGTGCAGCATGACGACTGAGTGTTGCTCTCAGCAGAGCAACACGAATCTCCAAGCATTAAATAAGGATACATGTACGAAATACCCGTACATGCTATAACTCTTGGAGTGTTATACTATCCTGATAGAGCATCTGGACTGTCCGTATCAGTCTCAGAAACGATCACGACCATCCAACTTCACCAGCATGATTGGATGGCTTAGATCGGATCCATAACCCCCAGGCAGGTATTGAAGTATTCGCCGCCGACACAATGAGGTCCCCGCATGGTCGTCCTCCCCAAAAGGGTAGCATAGCTTGCTAATACATCTAGCCAAAGCAGCGCGGACGTGAAACCCTAAATTAGGGTTTGCGACACATTACATGTGTCGCAAATCGGTCTCAACCATCCATCTTCGCAGGCATAGATGGAGGGTGTAAATATAGATTCAAAGGGCCCAGAGCATGTCAACACAAACACCGTGGGCCCGCCTACATACATGACCAATCGGTCAGGACCAACTATGGTTGGTCGTCCCATTTCGTGCGCCCAAACCAGGTATGACGCACGGCCGGCAAAACCCTAATTAGGGCTTGTGTTGCGATCACGAGCGTCCATCTTCTCCTGCTCGGATGAAGGGTTTAGGAGTAGACTAAGCAGGTCCGGTGAGCATCAACATGATCACTGTGGACCCATCTATCTCCAAACCCGATCGTCCAAATCTTATCATGCCTGGTTGCCTCGATTCGCACGCCCAAACAAGGCATGGTCACACCTCCCAATTGCAAACTAATCTCGACCACTCAACTTTGCCGGACAAATTGAGTGGCTTAGATCACGTTTCCATGGGATAGTAAAGTATAGGCTTGTACACCAGCCGCCGTCTGCACGACGGACTGATCGGCAAAGACCGACCAAGCTTGGTCGTCTCGAAACGCGCGCCCGAAGTAGGCTTTTCGCGCGGCCTTTGCGGCACAAAATTTCTGTCACAAATCGATCCTAGCCGATCCTCTTTACCGGACAGATTGAGCGGTCCAGATCACGCATTCATGGGGCAGTAAGGTATAAGCGCCTATACCGTCATGTCGTCTACACACATGCACAATCGGCCTGGCCAAAATTGCGTCTCGAGCTTGGTTTCGACCAAGCTGAAGAGTGATGCTTGCGCACCTCTTCACAAACCCTAATTCCACTAACGGTCGCAGATGAGTGTCTCAAAGATCATCTCGTCCGTTCAACTTCACCTGCTTGGTTATACAACCCTGGTCAGGAGTTAACTGGTCAATGAGGTGTCGTGGTGATTATCATCCGCCACTCTACCACACCATGTGGTCGTCCAAGTCAGGACTTGCTTGCGCAACCTCCAAACCGTCACATGAAGTAAGCTGGACATGCTATTTTAAGACGCTCAAACAACGATGCTTCATACATGCTGAGTATATTCGATGCATTACTTGCACATAATACACACGATACTTCACAAGTATCGACTTCCTAAATAACTTAGTTATTTAATCTAGCATCACATGCTGCTTTCTGTGGGTCCCACGATCCACACACTCGAGACATCAATCATGTCACAAACTGGGGGATACATACTGGGGTATTGGTCTGGCGGTTTACAGCATGCACCGCACAACGCGCCACCACAAGAACGTGTCAGGAAGTCATGGACGGATAGTGATGATGGGAGAAGTGGGAAAGACTGATCGTGTAACACTAACACACGCAACTCCACTACTTCATCACTCCACTTTCTCCACTTCCCATGAGAGACGTGGGTTAGGCTCAATGACTTGTATAAATAGGTTCTCCTCCCTATTGTCAAAACAACACAAGATAAATTACCAAATTCGGCAGGAATAGTTTTCACCCATAAACAATTGGCGACCACAGTGGGAGGTTAATCTCTCAATTGTAAAGTCAATTTTTCAAAATACGATTCAAAATCATGAATTTTGAAGGGGTAGATCTTAGATTCAATTTAATCATCAACCTGTTTCAAGATGGTAGAACTTAGGTCGGGATCAACAATCAATCCTGATGGAGCTAGTGCGGATAAAACTCTTGGTACCGATGTACCTGTCAGTGGAGCTACCGTGGTCAATACATCTCGTGGAACCGTCTCTTCTACCACCAATGCCACCGGAGCAGGAGATATTCCAGTAAGTGTAACGCCTCCTATCACCAGAGCCAGAGCAGCCGTGAACCCTGGTATCTCTTCAAGTGTAACACCTCCGGCGATCACCAGAACAACAACTTCCATTCCTTCATAAGGACGGGGAGCCGGAGGATCAAGAGGAGGACCATCTCCAATTACCATCGCAGACTTGATGGATAGGCAGGAAGCTCTTGCTAAGACTCAAACGGATATGGTTGCAACTCAGAAAGAGGTACTCACTTTCCTCAAAACCTTAACTGAACGATTGACACAAGACTCACGGCAACCCCTGGAGCCAATAAGGGATGCCTTCACGCCCAGAACAGGCGTTTCCACTCAGACCCACATGAATGAAGAAACTCGTTTGTTCCTGAACGCCCAAGGGAGATGAACCGGTCTCCCAACTTCATCACACGTGAAGACCTTGAACGACTTCTCCAAAACCGAGGCAAAGGAAGCATGATGGAGGTGCACCAACATCAGCCGCCGTACCCTCAAGATGTACAACGAATTCCTCTCCCAAGAGGATACACATCTCCTCAGTTCTCTCTCTATGATGGTACTGGTAACGCTCATGAACACATCTCTCGATTTTTGGAATCATTAGGAGAACATGAATACAATCGTGTTCTCCGCCTGAAAGAATTCTCGAAGTCACTTACGGGAAGGGCGTACACCTGGTACAACAACATCGTGCCTAACAACATATCCAATTGGGACGGGATGGTCAGTGCTTTCTATAAAAAGTACTTCTTCGTGTCCGAGCATATCACCTTTTCAGACCTGGGGAGAATCTCTCAGCGGAACAACGAACATCCGAACGATTTCGTTAAAAGGTTCAGAACTCAAGCACTAGATTGTCATGATCCGAATATCACTGAACGACAGTTGGTGGACCTGTGTATCAACGGGATGATACCTATATACCGCGCCCTACTGGAGAATCTGGGCTTTCAGACGTTCTCCGAACTCCATGAAGCTGCCAAGCGTTCAGCCACAAATGCCCCAGTGTTACTAGAGAGAACCAGGGTTGTCCGAAACGAATACCTACGTGAGAGTCGAGGAAGCAGGCGCCTCACCAGCAAACAATACAACACTGGTCCTTCTGTGAGCGTGGTAGGCGAAGGAGGAAAAAGTAAAGCTTCAGCAACGGAACGACAACCCAAGCGTGCGGCTCCGGCACAGACGACCTTGTCTCAAAAGGGAGTAGGAAAGACTCCTGCACAAGACACCGAAGATGCAGGCTTCCCATTCCCCATGAGTGAAATGATAGAACTTTTGGAGGCATGGTTTCAAGACGACCCTATCAAGATGCCTCCTATCATACGCCCGCCAACCGAGAAAGATATGGCGGATCCTAAGTACTGCCGCTACCATAGGTTTGTCCATCATCCGACTAAAGACTGCAACAGACTGAAGCAAATATTCAAAGAAAAGATAGAGGCAGGAGAACTCCATCTTGGAAACGAAGGTGTTCATAGAGATCTTCTCCATGTCAGGAACTGCATGATTTCCGGGGATTCTGTTCACAAGACTGTACAATCTATGATGGAACATTTGTGCGAGATCTTGTACTTCTCCAAAGCACAGCGTCAGGACATATTTGTAGCCCTCAACCGCGTTGTCTCAGGCAGGCGCTTGTATCTGGAAAAGGAAGCGGTCTCGAAACCTCAGTCCTTATTGGAAGATGCAATCCAGGGAAACTGGGGAATCTTAAACGTTGCTCGTTTGAGATATGTCGAGTTCGATAGCACATTGATCGATACGACCTCTGAATTCAACATCATCACTCTCCAGACCTTGAAAGCAGCAAAGATTTCAAAGTAGGAAGCTACTCACAACCCAACTGTGATTAAGACTCCAGAAGGAGAACATGGAGACGCATATGGATACATCGATCTTGAAGTTAAATTGGGTGACGCCCTAACGCAAGCAAAGTTCGACATAGTCAAGGAGCATCCTAATTACGACATGATCCTAGGACACTCTTGGATAGACGACAACAAGGAAATACTGGAAGTTTGTCCTCTACCAGCTTCGGTACCCGAAAGGATATCCAACAAGCCGTCTGGACCTGGGGACTGTCTGTTGCTGCACCACCTACAAATTTCCAACGTGATACAACTTCCTGGAGAGAGCACGTCAGCGTACATTAAAAGGTTCCGAGCCCAAGTAAGTCTCATCACACAATCCTTTTTGCAACCAATCACTCCTCACTCTGACAAGCACTGGGGACTGGTTCCGACTAACAAACCAACCCCGGCTAAGAGATGTGAATGGGAGGCCGGCCCCTTCAAGCGTTTTATCAAGAGCTTAGAGGTTGTCTTTGTCAAAGACGATAAAGACAAGGTCCAGGCATATGCACGACCAAACCCATTTGGAATTGGAGATCTGGTGACGAAGAAGACTACATTCAAGGTTGGGAGCATGACGGTGAAAGTAACCAATCCACCTGGCTCACCCACTGAAAGAGAGGATGAACCATACCTGGTAGAAGACGTTATCCTAGGAGGCTACTGCAAGCTCATCAACGCTGACAAACTGGAAGGCGTAACGATTCACTCGCGATGGCTCAAACCCTACCGTACTTAAGACGATGTGCTACCACTTTCCAGCGTCCTCCACACTTTAAAACGCTGTGTTGTTTTCTCCAGCGTGTCTTTTTACAATTACCTTCTCATGTCATATTTGTAATTCCTCCAGAAAATGATTGCAATACTTGCATTCATAATTAGGGTTTCAATTTTCAATTTCAAATTAATTGAAGTATTATTTCCTTCCAAGAACTTCTTTACCCCTAAAGGAAGACACAAAGTCCTGAGTCAGCCTAAACCCATTAGAGCAAAACAGAGAAGGAAACCCTAAGCAAACATTTCGTAAGAAGTCAAGGAAATAGAATATGTGCGTAAAAGAAAGATGCTTTGAGCCATTCACCCAGCAAGACCAGGGATATCTCACGTCAGGAGCACATGCATGTCCGTGGTATTCCATTATGACATTATTTCTTTTATCATAAAGAATCACATACATATGAAGGCATACCATTGCGCCTGAAAAGGTTCAGATGTAATCTTAACAAAGGATTATAACATAAAAACCTTTATTCAAGCAAGCAAACAAAATATCCTGAACTCAACCGCCACTGAGTACAAGGAAGATGTTTATGAATTACGGGAATGTATTTAAATAGAAAGAAAAACAAAAGCCTAGCCGTCAACAAGGTCGACCGCGTCAGCACCACTACTAGGTCCTGCTTCCACGCCATCACTCTCGTGAGACGTTACTGCTTCTTCCTTCGGATCTGCCTCAGCTTCCGCTTCAGATGTTTCTACAGCAGCACTCTCCACCCCAACATCGTTAGCAGGAACAACTTTCATATCTTCCTCAAAGGCCACAACAACGTTAGGGATTGTATTGACTGCTTTCAGACGCTCAGGTTCATCTGTGTCAGAATCAAGGATTATCACACCATCGTGGATTGGATAATCACATTTATCTTCACCAAGAGTTCGTTTGTGTTCAACCCTCCGCCTCTTTAACCGTGATGCAAACTTCTCTGCCCTTGCGCTCACTGAGGCTTGCAACGCTTCATCATGCCTTCATTGCTCTTCCATGTCGATTGCATCTGAAAGGGCAAATATACATCCCCTGACAATACGCAGGTGCAGAATGGACATCCCTTGTATAGCACGACCAACTTCGCGAAGTGGGAGATCATTTTAGCCATTACTTCTTCGTGCGCATCAGCTCCGGGCTTGTCGACTTCGAAACTTTTTTCTGGAGAAGTTACAGAATGATCATCGCCTACGCTTCCATGATAAGCTGCAAAAAAGAAGAATTTATGAGCACATAAAAAATGTGTATATCATCATCAATCAATCATAATATCAGATAAGTGCAGAGAAATACCTGGATATACGACTATGGATGAGACTAATCCTTGGAATTTATATCTTGCAAGTCAACAGAATCCCAGGAGAAAAGAAGTCTTTACTGGCCACCTATGAAGGCTACTGATTCAGGATAATGATCAACGAGGCTTATCGGATATATCTGGGAAAAGCTGTCGTGCAACGGAGGAGAGTACACCCAGTTCAAGAAGTGGGCCAAGCTCTGTCCATATGTACATGGAGGAAACCAAAAGCGACTCGCCTGACCAAGTCCTTCCTCCTTCATAACCCTAATCAAAACTTCTAGGACATCACCTGACGATCTATGCGGTAAACACGCATTTACTTTACTTTAGCTTAATTGTTTCAGCATACAAAATCGTCACCATCTCATGCCTACCCCACAATAGTGCAACCATTACGTGCTAGGCAGGGGACTTAATGTTGATGGTGGATTTTCGTTTAAGGCTAAAATTGTAAAAGCCGAAATTATGCGCTAACATCCTGCAAAGGATAAAGCCACTGATAAAATAGAGAATACTTCTCCATTGAAAACTTATAGCATTATCAATTAATGCATGACCAGCCTTGTATTTCCTGTACTGCTTCACTCTTATCATTATTGGTGCGGCATGAAGACTGAGTGTTGCTCTCAGCAGAACAACACGAATCTCCAAGCATTAAATAAGGAGGCATGTACGAAATACCCGTACAAGATACAACTCTCGGAGTGTTATACTAGCCCGATCGAGCATCTGGACTGTCCGTATCAGTCTCAGAAATGATCACGACCATCCAACTTCACCAGCATGATTGGATGGCTTAGATCGGATCCATAACCCCCAGGAAGGTGTTGGAGTATTCACCACCGACCCAATGCGGGACTCGTATGGTCGGCCTCCCCAAAAGGGTAGCATAGCTTGCTAATACGTCCAGCCAAAGCAGCGCGGACGTGAAACCCTAAATTAGGGTTTGCGGCACATTACATGTGTCGCAAATCGGTCTCAACCATCCATCTTCGAAGGCATAGATGAAGGGTGTAGATATAGATTCAAAGGGCCCAGAGCATGTCAACACAAACACCGTGGGCCCGCTTACATACATGACCAATCGGTCAGGACCAACTATGGTTGGTCGTCGCAATTCGTGCGCCCAAACAAGGCATGACGCACGGCCGACAAAACCCTAATTAGGGCTTGTGTTGCGATCACGAGCGTCCATCTTCTCCTTCTCGGATGAAGGGTTTAGGAGTAGACTAAGCAGGTCCGGTGAGCATCAACATGATCACTGTGGACCCATATATCTCCACACCCGATCGTCCAAAGCTTATCATGCCTGGTTGCCTCGATTCGCACGCCCAAACTAGGCGTGGTCACACCTCCCAATTGCAAACTAATCTCGACCACTCAACTTTGCCGTACAAATTGAGTGATTTAGATCATGTTTCTATGGGATAGTAAAGTATAGGCGTGTACACCAGCCTGCCGTCTGTACGCCGGACTGATCGTCCAAGACCGACCAAGCTTGGTCGTCTCGAAACGCGCGCCCGAAGTATGCTTGTGGCGCGGCCTTTGCGGCACAAAATTTCTGTCACAAATCGATCCTAGCCGATCCTCTTTACCGGAAAGATTGAGCGGTCCAGATCTGGGGCAGCAAGGTATAGGCGCCTATACCGGCATGCCGTTTACACGTATGCACAATCGGCATGGCCAAAATTGCGTCCCGAGCTTGGTTTCGACCAAGCTGAAGAGTGATGCTTGCGCATCTCTTCACAAACCCTAATTCCACTAACGGTCGCAGATGAGTGTCTCAAAGATCATCTCGTCCGTTCAACTTCACCTGCTTGGTTATACAACCCTGGTCAGGAGTTAACTGGTCAATGAGGTGTCGTGGTGATTATCATCCGCCACTCTACCACACCATGTGGTCGGCCAAGTCAGGACTTGCTTGCGCAGCCTCCAAACCATCACATGAAGTAGGCTGGACATGAAGCTATTTTAAGACGCTCAAAAAACGATGCTTCATACATGCTGAGTATATTCGATGCATTACATGCATAGAATACACACGATACTTCACAAGTATCGACTTCCTAAATAACTTAGTTATTTAATTTAGCATCACATGCTGCTTTCTGTGGGTCCCACGAACCACACACTCGAGACATCAATCATGTCACAAACTGGGGGATACATACTGGGTATTGGTCTGGCGGTTTACAGTTTGCAGCGCACAACGCGCCATCACAAGAACGTGTCAGGAAGTCATGGACGAATAGTGATGATGGGAGAAGTGGGAAAGACTGATCGTGTAACACTAACACACGCAACTCCACTACTCCATAACTCCACTTTCTCCACTTCCCATGAGAGATGTGGGTTAGGCTCAATGACTTGTATAAATAGGTTCTCCTCCCTATTTTCAAAACAACACAAGACAACAGAAGCAAGTGTTGATACAACCGTATTCAAACAACGGAACTGATAGCTTACATTCTGCAAGCCAGTTCAGCTTTCTGATACAAGTCATACATAACCAACACCTTCACAATCTCAACACCTTCTTCGCTTCCCTCCCTAAGATCAACCCCATCTCCTTCACTTTGTGACCGAAGCAAGTCTGGAACGGTCATTTCTTGGTTTAGGCCAGAATTGTACAGATTGATTTCTCGAATCACAAAGCATTCCCGTGCAGTGCATTTTTTTAGGGTTTAGATTCATTCCTCATCCACACACCCCAAATTACCAAATTCGGCAGGAATAGTTTTCACCCATAAACATGTATTTTTTTCCTAATTTATCTCTGGCTAAGTTAATTCCCTAAGATACAATTCTTACTTAGTTATAACGATGTATTGTTACCTTAAGAATAGTTAGATAGATACTCAGGGATTATACTTAACACATATAATATCTTAATTTAATTATAAAGTATATTGTTACCATAATAATTCACTCGAAATCCAAGCGTAACTAGCGCTTTAAAATGTTTGCCAGATAACTATTAACACTGAATAACTTTTCTTAGTTGGGTTATAGACAATAAATGTTTAGTTTATTACTAAACACAAATATAATAACTAGTATTAATTGCAACCAACATATCTAAAGAAGTTATAAACTTGCCTTAAAAGATTGGACAAACCTTATAGCTTCTCCAATCGAATGTATGTGATGACAAATGTCTAAATTCACATAGGATAGGTATTCCCAAAAATTCTTCTCCAACCCCAGCTTCTTAAGAAAATGTGAAGATGACATGGCTTAACTTTTGGTTCACACCCTTAAGGTGAATGTCTAGTAAGATTTTACTTAATTAAAATTAATTCCAATATATTAAATAACCATTTTTGGCTTTAATAAAATAATATAATTACTAAAACTAAAGTTTACATTTAATCAAAAAAAGCAGCACCATTGAGATGAATATTTTTCTCCCCCGAACTTAAAAGGAAAACCTGGAACGTGGATGTCTTGTTTGTGTTTCCACCTAGCAAACACACACAACAATCATTGGAGAAGCTCTTAGAAGGAAAAGAAACCTTATATAACACTTTCAAAATATCCAAAAAATGATTTAAAAAACGTGTACATAAATAAGCTTAAAGTGTAGAAAGAAATATTTGAAACATGTTAAAAAAAAATCTATCAGGTACGTTTTTAAGCTTAGTTTCGATATCACTAATTTTTGGTTGTGTGACTAATTTGCAACGGTCAACTAGCTTGGTTTTGAAACCAGTATAATTGTTTGGTATGAAACTAACAAAGAAATTACTTAACATAAACATCTTGTTCATTTGATACTTTGACCGAGTCAATGGTCAAGGTCATTCTCATTAAGGTCTAGATTCAATTTCTTCTCAGATGATATACAAAAAGGTATACTTTTCCTCATAAATATTGACCCGAAGATTGAGTATTCATTCGCTAGATAAATTTATAGAGAGATAAAATTCATCGGTAGGATAATCAATCTTCATGTTATAAATCTTATTGATAACGAACTCCTTTATAGATGACTTCACTCTTCAACTCTTCAAGGATATAATTGTATGTCGATATGATTTGTCATATGTCTCTGTTATCTAACAATAACCTTATTAATCTGTCATATGTCTCTATTATCTAATAATAACCTAATTAATCTACATCGAATTTGTTCTTCCAAGAAGCATTTTGGCATTTAAATGTAATAATTCCAAACTTGATATATACTAACGCATGTGAGTTTAACCGAGCAATACTCTTACAAAAATTATATGCATCTTTAAAAGAATGTGTCCAGTTATTTTTCTTGCATTAGACTGAAGTATCTTTCATTCTAAGGGTATGAAGAACTTTATTGACTAGGTTATCTGGTTTGAGATCTTGGCAGTAGATTTCATCCACCATTCACTATGAATTCAATAGCTTCATTCGGCATATTGGAACTATGCCAAATATCCATCCAGAATCCATTGTGTGTACCATCACCCACTAACTAGATAATTTGAGAATGTAGTAATCCCCCTTGCTTCTTAATGCCTAGGAAACTCGAGGGTTTATTTTAGGAGGAAACAACAGTATGCCCCGTGAAGAAACAAAATATGATAAATTCGCACCAATAAGACATGCCCGTGAGAATTTTACAAGTGTAGTTTTTGTTATAGCATCATGCATGATTAAAACTTGCAACGTAACAGAGATGAAGGCCACCTTCTGCAAAAGGCAGGCAAAGTATAGCTTAATAAGCATATTCAGAAGAACAGGTTGAATACAATCATACGTATAATTACGACTTTGGATATTACAGGGGCGTCTTGGACCAATACATCCCTGTTAATCAATTTAAAATCGCATTACTCGTAATTAGTCAGTGAAATTGTGCTATTAGCTGACTTACAATCGTCATTACTTATAATTGGTTAGAGAAACTGTGATGTTAGTTAACTTTCAATCAACATTACTCATAATTGGTCAGTATCACTTTTATCTTTGTAGCTACCACGACACCTTTAGGAAATGAAATTAGATTGATCAAATAATAAAGTCGTTACAGACACATGATTTATAAAGAAAAGCATAACCGACAGTAACTGACACTGTCAGGACATCTAGGACACAACTAAGCATAGGATAAACCACACACTATATGACACATGCCATAGAGACACAAGACAGATATAAACTGTCTAACACTCCCCTGGCCTCAAATGATGTACTATCACCTAGAAAACTACTCATTGACATAGTGCATCATGTGGCTCTGTAATATGAGAACAAATCCTTGTGCAGATCTTTTGTTGATGCAGAGTGGGAACATACTTGACTTGAACAAAACCTATAATAACCAGGTCTCTCATAGTGTAAAAATCTACTTCAATATGCTTAGTTCTGGCATGGAAAACTGTATTTGCAGCAAGACTTTACAGCACCATATTGTCACAATATAATGTACAAGGAGTAGCAACCTCGAATCTCAATTCATCCAACACTGAAATGACGAGGGTGCCCAAGTACACCATAATCTTTTCGTTTCAACCTATAAGTTTGATACCAAGTGTGATTGTCTATGGACAAAGTCGAGACAATACAACAACTAGATATTCACTTGATAATAGTTGTGTTTCAAAATCAATTTACTATAGGATCAATATCAAGTGATTAGGATTAACGTACTAGTGTATTTACTTTTAGTTATAATAAAACAATTATAATTGTGGAATGTAAAAGTAAATTAGACAAAAAGATTTTATTAACGAGGAAACCGAAAATGCAGAAAACCCCCGGGACCTAGTCTAGTTTTGAGTACTCTCAGAGTTAAGAAGTTATACAAAGAACAAAGCCAACTTTATAAAGGTGAAACCAAGTAATTTACCCCTAGTTACTTAGTTCCCTCAGTATCCCTGCGCCTACAACCGTCTGGCCAACACACCTGAATCCCAAGACAGAAATCACTATCTTGAGTTGGTTTACCGATGTAAAGTCTTAAGCACTCAACTCCCTTTGATCGTCTTCCAAATAGTAAAGGAACATAGTTGTTCGGTAACTACTCCAATAATATTTTAAGAAAAGATTCGTTGAGTTTTGACAAAGGATGTTCTGTTTAAACTAGTAAACTCCTTTGTCAGGTAAGATCAATCTAAATCCGAAATCAGATCTAAAATTCATAACTATCAGATTCTGATACCGAAGAATACCACCATATGATAGTTTCCGATCTAAACAACTATATGATCAAATATATCAAAGATGAATTAGATCTTAGTCGAATCTCAGCTGATCAAGATGTGTACACAAATATCACGAGATGCGAAAACTAATCAGAAAAATCTTTTTGTCTTCAAATTTTCAATGGCCGTTAATTAGCCCTGCACACAAAAACTTGATTCCACTTATGCTCAATCACACATATAACGAAGTCTATTAAAAATGGATGATCACAAGTTTTCTTCAGATCTGAAAACAGTTCTGAAGATCCAATCAATACTTTGATCTAGTTTTGAGTGACCTTATGTCAGAAGACAAAGCTCTTAAGAATAATCAAACTAGGTGCAATCAAATTTTCAACAACCATTAGTCAATCAAATTAATAATCGAAAACTAAAATAATAATGCAAAACGGTACTTGTAGAGCTTCTTGATCCAACAAAAGTCTTTAAATGAGCGGGCGTAAGAGATTTCACATAATTAAGATACTTTCCTCTCTAGATAGTCGTCTCCACCAGAAACAACATGAATGAAGTTTGCCTGGCTCTTAGGATGGTTTGCAAGAAATGCAAACTCAACTACTTATAGACCAAGGTTGTTTAGACAACAAGAAAATTCCAAAACCGAAATATTCTCAAGATATGCAATAAGTACCTAATTTTTTTTACATGTAATTCCGAAATCTCTCTTTAGAAAATATATAATACTAGTTTAGAACTTAACTAATATAGCTTTTGAAGAGATATGTTTTGATTGCTGGAAAATGAAAAATATATAATTCGATAGTCTTAACTAAAATATTCACAATATTTCAGTTTGGGATCGCCTTGAGTATCAAGGAATATCTTTGAACAATTAAAGATACGAATTATATACATGTTCAAATTAGGTCGATATCTAGAACTTTCCTATTTGGCAAAACCTAATTTCAAACTCACACAAAACCGTAAGTAATATGTGAATGTTGAAGATCGGTTTTGCTCCTGATACCGGTTCTACCATGGCTCCTAACATAGGTTAAGATCGGTTTCTACCAAGTCTCCAAATATAGGTAGGTATCGGTTCTACTAAGACTCCAAACAAAAGCTAGGATCGTTTTCGACATGTATACCAAAGTAGGTGGGATCGGTTCTACCATAACTCTCAACATAAGTTAAGATCGGTTATACCAAGACTCCCAACAAAAATTAAGATCAGTTCTACCATGTATACCAAAGTAGGTAGGGATCGTTTCTACCAGAATTCCCACCTTAGGTTCGAATTGGTCATCCAATAGGTCTTCATAGAAAAGCGGACCAAAACACCTATTGATTTCTTTTCGATGACGAAACATGTTTCGTATATGTACTTCCTTTAACTATATGTAGTGAAACATAGTTTCCTAAGATGAAATCACACCTATATCCAATACACAATCAAGTAACAAGTTACATAGATTAAGTTGATGTAGCATTTACGAAGTTCAAAAGATAAACGTTATACTTCGTAACTAAATATTCTTCCTTGACACTTTGATCATAATAAAATGATCAAGTCTAATACTAGAGTGTTAAATATAACCTCGCATGTTATGTTTTAAATCTTAAATGACTTGCGATAGGAATGAAACAAGTCATGTCAGTATCACTTATCTCAAGTGGAAAGATGATGTCGTTATTGCAGTCGATACTTCTTCACGTTCTTCTGGTATTCAAGGTAATACTTTTATGTTTCAACATTCCTAGACTTTCTAGTGTAACCTAAACGAAGTTGACTCTATTAAATTTAATCAAGCGACTCTAATTGAGTTTTGATACTAAAATATGACAACTAAACTTGACATACCAACGCTTGGTAGGTTCAACCGAGAAATCTCTAACAAACACATAAGAAACCCACTGAACTTCATAAGAAGTTACTGCCAATGCCATGTACTCAACCTCAGTACTTGATATGGAGATTGTAGGATGATTTTTAGAAGACCAAGCCACCATATTTGGACTCATAAAGACACAATAACCAGCAGTGGACTTTTGGTATCATAACAACAAGTCCAATCACTGTCACTATAAGAAGAGATAACATAACAATTTCCTCTATTAAACTTAATGCCAGAGCCTAAAGAACGTTTCAGATACCTCAAAAATTCATAATTTTGTTAGCTAATTGCAGATGAACATCTATAGGCTGATCCATGTAGTTGACATCAAAACTCAAATGTGGTCTTGACATAGTTAGATACTAAAGTCCAAATACTAAAGATCTGTAACTAGATGCATCAGATAGAGGATTACCATCATATAAATAAGATCTCTTACCAGGTGCATGCAACTGGAGTTTTTTATGGCCTGCATTCAAGCATATCATGCTTTTTGACTAGATCAAGAGAGCACTTATTCCGAATCAGCAGAAGAGTATGAGTATCAGTATGCAAATCATCTTCAATTCCAAGAAAATAACTCAATGGTCCTAAATCCTTCATGGTAAATTCAGCTTTCAAAACTTGAATATAATCACTAAGTTGAGTAGCAGAAGCACCCAATATGATAATATCATCAACATAAACCAAAAGGACCATCTTAATACCATCTTGAATGAAATAAAACACTAAATTGTCATTAATTGATTGAAGAAAACCATTCTTGAGAATAAAAGTGCCAAATCTCTCAAACCAGGCTCTAGGAGCTTGTTTTAGTCCATAGAGAAACCTTTTCAACTTGCACATAAAATCTGGATGTTCAGGATTCACAAAACCAAGCGGTTGCTTCATATAAACATCTTTATAAAGAAATCCATGAAGAAAAACACTTGATACATCCAATTGTCTCATGCACCAATCATTACTGACAGCTAGACGCAGAATTAATGCATCTAACAGTTGCAAACTTAAGCACAAGACTAAAAATCTCTTCATAGTTAACTCCATCAATTTGACTATAGCCTTGAGCAATCAATCTGGATTTGAACCTTTCTAGTATGCCACGTTATGTTTGAGTTTAGTATTATAAACCCATTTACAAGCTAACACATTCCTACCAGGAACAAAAGGAAATTCTTCAAAAGTACCATTGCTATACAAGGTTTGATACTCATTTTTCATAGAATTCTAGTGTGCCATCAAGTTTGAGTTTAGTCTTATAGACCCATTTACAACCTAACACATTCACACCAGGAACAAAAGGAACTTCTTCAAAAGTATCATTGCTATACAGAGCTCCATACTCATTTTTCATAGACTTTATCCCTCTTGGATCCTTAATTGCATGACTAAAGGATTTTGGCTCAACCAATGAATCCACAAGAGCGGTACATGCATTTGGTATTGGATGTTTTAAGTCAGTTCTATGAATCCAAGCTACCCATTTATCATCTAAATTATTTTTCTATAATCACATACTTAGACCTTGTATGTATTTGAGAAATAGTAGAAGTATCATGATCATTAGTCAATGGAGAAGAAGATAATACCTGCCTAGCTAGAGAAGTTGAAGTATATGAAGAAACAAGTAACTCATAAGATATATTCTCAGTAGATGTTGATGTAGCAGGTATAAGTAAGAGTGAATCAAAATAAGTATCCACGTCTGCAGAAGAATCATTTGTACAAGCAAAAGGAAATACAATCTCATTGAATCTGACATGAGTATTAGTGTATACTCTATTAATCTTATAATCAAAGCATCTATATCCTTTATGAAAAGGATTATAGCCAATAAAAACACATGCAAAAGACTTTGGAATCAACTTATCCTTCTTGTACGGAGTCGGATTTGGGAAGCTTAATAGTATCTAAATGTTTTTAAAAAAGAATAGTCTGTCACCTTTGAGAATAACACTTCATATGGACATCGATAATTCAATAATTTTGTAGAAGTCCTGTCTACCAGATAAGTAGCACTTAGAAAAGCATCAAACCAGAAAGACTTTGGCGTAGAAGCATTAAACAAAAGTGTATTACCCATTTCAGTAAGTTGTCTATGTTTCCTTTCAGCAACTCCATTTTGTTGGTGTAAATGAGGACAAGAAATTCTAAGAGAAATTCCATTATTATCAAGAAATTCTTTAAAAAAGCCTTTAGTTAACTCCAAAGCTCCATAACACTGAAATTCTTTAATCTTGGAGTTCAAAAGATTTTCCATTAACTTTTTGAATAAAATAAAACAAGACAAACTATCTGACTTCAACTTCGTTGGATAAATCTAGTTGTATTTATTGTAATCATTTGTGAACATAATCTAATATACATAGCCTAAAGTAGAAGAAACATGTGCAGCTCCCCAGATATCATAATGAACTAAAGCTAAAGCATAAGTTGAAGTAGATAAAGAAATCACAAAGGGTAAACACACACTCTTGCCTAACTGACATGAAGTACAAACTGACTCAAATGAGAGTTGTATGGTAGAATACGTAGCTAATTTCTTTATAATCTTGGATGCATGATGTCCAAGTTTTTGATGCCAAATAACAGGAGTATCCAAGATAGATTCAACAGCATCAGCATCATCAATATGATTAACAGGTAGCATATGAAAAGACTTGAGTGGATACAAATTGTTGTGCATAAATCCTTGAGCAAGAATCTGATTAGTCTGCAAAGATTTGATGTTGTATCCCCATGGTAGAAAATTCAAATGAACTATTATTGTCAGCAATAAATTTTTCTATAGACAATAAATTGTTTTTGATGGAGGGCACAAACAACAAATTATTCAAGTCAAAAGATGCAACACTATTACCAGAAGTAGAAGAAGTAGTTAGTTTATTAGATCCCTGTCAATGTAATAGGTAAAAGCTTACCATCTCATAACATCATTTGTTCCGCCCCCTCATATTCTTCAGCTTCATGAAAAATAGCAGAATCATTTGTTATATGTTCAGTTGCTCCAGAATATGGTATCCAAACTGTGTTAGAGCATTGCTCGGTCGAACTCGCATGCGTTGCTATCTCAAGCATGTTTGTCAATGTTAGTGATCAAAACTATAAGTCTTGATTTCTATCCTATTTATAGATATCTCGGACTAGGACATAGATAGTGTAGTTGAGCTTAAATCTCTCGACGTTCATCTCTTGAAGACGAAGAACTACTAAGGAGAGCTTGTGGAACTTCTTCGACAAAAGGTATGTGGACACTTGAACTTATCTATCACTTGGAAAGTCTCTTTCTACTATCTCCTATATTGAGACATAAGTCGTGTTACGATATAGTTTTCTTTATACACATTTGAGATTTCGAGCTGAGTATATCTCGCTTACATATTTCTCGAAATATGTGTTGGTAAGCTTTCGCTTCGACCAAGTTCATCTTATATCATGAGAAAATTGCCGAGTAAAATCTTACATGGTTTGCGTGATATAATCATTTGATGTAGGCTTGGAATGTTTCGATAATGATTATTTCAATATCTTAAAAATTGCTTTGATGCTAATAGTGTATGAAAACGGTTATTGTCATTATAGAAGAATGTTTCAATGATTGAAATAAAGAGTTGGTGATGTACCCATCCTTGGATATAAGCATATATAGTGTGTTCACACATTAGTGTATAAGTCCATAAACCGGGAGCCAATCTAGAGTGTGCATATGTGTGTATACGAAATTGGTGAAAGAGACAGGTTAAGTATGCGTACCCGTACGCATACTGGCGGAAGTTCTCGAACCGAGAATTTCTGCTGAGTTTGGTTTTGGCAAAACTCTTAACTAGTCACCTTAAGTATTCGTACCCATACGCATACTGGCGGAAGTTTTTGAACCGAAAATTTCTGCTGAGTTTGGAAAATTAACAAACTCAAAACCGGTTGCTCAAGTACGCATACCCGTACGCATACTTAAACTGGTTACTTTGTCAAGTCAGTCAGTTCATGGACTTAAACATTTAAATCATAAGGAATGCAATCTTTGCAATCCGTGGCTATAATGTTCATGATTGATTCAAGTGAATCAAAACGATTTGATTTCAATTGTGTTTTCTAAACAATTGGACAACTCTTAACTAGTTTCATTTGAGTCATTTGAACTAGTTATGGTTAAGATGAATAAGGTTGATATGAGAGTAATCATACGGCTAACCTCGGTTAACTATTTGTGAACCAACATGGTGTACACGTTTAGGTACGGTTACATAAACCTAAATGAGGGCACATTTCATTTCTGTATAACAAGCTAAGTTCGATCTAACGGTTGAAAGATATTAGCTTGGTTGAATCAGTTTTTTCATCTAACGGTGATTATTGAATGCTTTGTTACCAAGGTAACTTAGATTGCAAACCCTGATTTGAAAACTATATAAAGGAGAACTCTAGAAACTGGGAAAGGTAATCCCTACCCCTCCTATGTGTTACTAGTTGCATAACTAGATTCGATTCTCCTTTAACCTTAGGTTTCTTCTCGGGACCCCGTAGGTTAACGACTTGAAGACTTCATTGGAATTGCGAAGCCAGACCCAACTATTATCTTTGTAGTTGCGTGATCTGATCTTGTTGTTACTATCGTGTTCAGTGCAATTGAAATAATTGGCTCGAGATTTTATATCTCCGATAGGCAAGATAGAAAAGTAATCACAAACAAACTTCGTCTCATCGTTTGTGATTCCACAATAACTTGTTTCTCTAGTCGATTAAGTTTATTGTGAGGTGATTGATAATATTAGGATGTTCTTCGGGAATATAAGTCCGGTTTATCAATTGGTTCTTGTTCACCTTGATTTATCAAAAGACGGAACAAAAACTCTTGGGTATTTCTGTGAGAGACAGATCTATTCAATCCAATGGACTTTTCTGTGTGAGACAGATTTGTCTATCAAGTCTTCGACTTTGGGTCGTAGCAACTCTTAGTTGTGGGTGAGATCAGCTAAGGTAATCAAGTGCGTAGTATCCTGCTGGGATCAGAGACGTAAGGAGCGCAACTGTACCTTGAATCAGTGTGAGATTGATTAGGGTTCAACTACAGTCCAGTCCGAAGTTAACTGGTAGTAGGCTTGTGTCTGTAGCGGCTTAATACAGTGTGGTGTTCAATCTGGACTAGGTCCCGGGGTTTTTTTGAATTTGCGGTTTCCTCGTTAAAAGAATTCCGGTGTCTGTGTTGTTTCTTTTCCGCATTATATTTTGTTATATAATTGAAATATCACAGGTTGTGCGTTAAGAACAATCAATTAGAATATCCAACCTTTAGTTGTTGATTTACATTGATTGACACATGAACATTGGTTTTTGGTACCGTTCAAGTAACTCCTCTTATATTCAATCAGGCTCGCAGATTTCTATTTGCTGATTGTGGATTGAATTAAGAGTTAGAGATATTAAACTCTTTGATATACTTTATTCTAGATTGAGTCTGACTGTCTAGTTGATTCTCTAGAAAGTGTATTGGAGTAAGTCCTCTCAGATTGCCAAACGAATTGTTGGGTGTGGTTGTTAGACCCGCGCATTTTCAATTGGTATAAGAGCAGGAAAACACATTAAAGAACTCATAAGTCTGTGTTTGTAGCGATCTGATATGGACAAAGGTGCTATCTCTATAAACGTACCACCAATTTTCGATGGCTCTAATTACTTATGGTAGAAAATTGTTGTGCATTCCTTTCTTCAAGCGTGTGATTTTCAATCATGGGTTTATGTAGATAATGACTATGATGCTCCCGTTGTGGCAGTAGGGAATGTGAACGTTCCAAAGAACATTGGTGAATACAATGCTGCCAAGAAACTTGCTGCAAAGCAAAACTCCAACGGTTTGAATTCCATCATACATGTCATTACCCCAGATCTTCAGCACCATGTGACTACGTGCACTAGGTCTAAAGATACTTGGGATATTTTAGAAACCGTATTCGAAGGTAATACCAGTGAAAAGGAAGCTAGGCTTCAAAACCTTAATTCCGATTGGGAAAACCTTCGTATGGCAGATGAGGATTCATTTGATGAGTTTAATCACAAAGTTTCTGAAATTGTTAATGCATCTTTTGCATTGGGTAAGACTATTCATGAAAAGGACATTGTGATGAAAATTCTCAGATCACTGCCATCTAGATACGATTCTAAGAAGCATGCCATCGTTGAAGGAAATAACCTTGATGCTCTTTCCAGAAACACGTTGGTTGGAAATCTAAAGATCTTTTATCATGAGCACACATCCAAAATCGGAAAGGATGTTTCCTTCAAAGCACAAAAGAACACTAAATTACTTGACAAAAGTAAAAGTGTTTATGTCTCTGAGGATGATCTTTCTGAGACTGATTCATCAGATGGAGATCTTGACAATTCAGTCTCTATGATCACAAGACAGTTTAGGGATCTTATATTGAAGAGAAGTAAACGGTTTTCAAAAGACAAACCTAGGTTGTTAGTTAAACCTCACAATCGCGTTCCTTCTAAAAACAGGGATGCTGACGAGGATGATGACGAGGATATGCCACAGTATTTTAAGTGTAAAGGTTTTGGTCATTTTGCAAATGAGTGTCCAAATAGTAGAAAATACACTGGAAACAAAAGGTCTTGCTACAAATCTTGATGAAATGTCTGATCACTATGATTCCAATGAAGACGAAAAATCAAGTGTTGCACTTCTTTGTGAAGATATCGATTTTGATAACTGTAGCAATACATACATCAATCTTGATATTCTTCCAGAAAGAAACTCAACCAATCTGGAAGAAGAAATTAACCTTTATGTTGGAAACTCTCTATCTGATTTTTCAGGTTCCACTCTGTGCCTAGCAACTTGCACATCTCGGGCGTCTGAATCAGCTTATCCATTGACATGCTCTTACTGTTCACTCAAGGGTCATGAACTTTCAAAGTGTTTCAAGTATAAACACAAGATGAGACATGTCAAGAGACTTCAACGAAGAGCAAATCTCCTAGCAAACAAGCTTAAACTTGTTCAAAAAATCGCTGAGGTATGTAAGATTTTATTCCCTTCAAAGAAGTTAGTTTCCAAAGATAGGTCAAGACCACTAGAGAAAAGAGTATGGTCTAAACACTTTGATAGACAGGGATCTATGAATTCCTTTCAAACGGGTCATGGTGGACAAATTGTTGTTCACCACAGCACAACTTAATTGTGTTGTTTTTGTGCATCTTGTCTCATGTGCCTGATTAAAAGAGACAAGAATGTGCACACCTCAGGCTTAAAAAGAAAAAAAAATTGTTTTGCTTTTCTTAGATTTGCTGTATGATTTGGAATTCTTTCATATCTGATTGATATTGGAAGGAACCTCCTTGTTTATCAAAAGAGGGTTATTCTCGACTATTCCACTCTCTTTAGGGTCGTGAATCGAGCGTGCGTGAACCTGCGTGGTTAAAAGGTTCCATAACCCTACATTCCTTTTTACTTCTCTGAAACTCTTTTCATTTTAAGACTGCTTGTTGCCAAGCATCATGTGTTCTGATGGAAAAGATGTTAATATGATTGTTAAGCCATCAATCATAAAGGAAAAATAAAAATCTTCGTTGCCTCCGACTTTGAAAAGAAAAAGAAGGAATGTGAGGAAGCCAAGAGTTGTTCCTTCAAATTCTCAGAAGTTTTCTGATGTTCTTGAAGAGTTGAAGGAAGCAAGGAAGGAGATTCAGCAAATAAAGGCTTTTTGTTAGAGCATAGCTCGGTCAACCTCGCATGCGTTGCTATCTCAAGCATGTTTGTCAATGTTAGTGATCAAAACTATAAGTCTTGATTTCTAGCCTATTTGTGGGGAGTGCGGCTGTGAAATTTTATAGGGGTTATCTTGTATCTTAAAACTCCTTGATGAATGTTGTTAGCTTCGGCTATTAGATTGCATCTAAATTAAGTGGGTATGTACTTTTCTTTTGGCCATGAAATGTCTCTTGTGGAAATTTCATTATGATCCCATTCTTGTACCTTTGCCAATTTTATTGACAAAAAGGGGGAGAAATATTGTATTTCACACTACAAATACATATGGTTTTCGGATCATTGTGTAAGGGGGAGTGGTTTCCATGATCGAGATGGAGTATTGACTAAGGGGGAGTGATATATATCACTGTAGTATTATTGTTAAAGTCGTGATACAATTGGACTTTGATGTTATATAATAATACTATGACACTGTATAATAATGATAGAGAATCTCGATTTCTCTCATTGTTATAGTTACGGATCTTCAACAACGATGGTGCTAAACTTACAACCTTTGGGATCATTGTAGTACTTGGAAGGACGAAGATTTCAAGGAACGTTGAATATTAGACTATGGAATAGGAGCCACTAAAGTTTATCTTTTTTGTATTCCATATGCATTAATAGTTTTGTCACTAAAGTTGAAAAAGGGGGAGATTGTTAGAGCATAGCTCGGTCAACCTCGCATGCGTTGCTATCTCAAGCATGTTTGTCAATGTTAGTGATCAAAACTATAAGTCTTGATTTCTAGCCTACATAGCTAAGTCTCGGACTAGGATAGAAAAGTGTAGTTGAGCTGAAGGACTTCATGGAAATTCATCATACAACGACGAAGATCTATACAAGGAACCGTGGAACTTCATCAACAAAAAGGTATGTGGAGACTTGAACTTATCTATCACTCAAAAGTCTATCTCTTTTATCTCCTACTTCTTATGAGACAAAAGTCGTATGCTATATAGACTAGATCATACACATTTGACATTTCGAGCTGAGCATTCATTGCTTATCTTTTATCTCGAAATCGTGTGTTGTTAAAGCGTTTCACTTTGATCAAGTTTATCTTCACCTAGTGACGAAAGTCATGAAAAGTTTCAATCACTTTGAGAATTGCTCTGACGTGAATCGGTCTGTGAATAACGGCTACATAGCGTCCTCTGAGAATGTCTCAATGATTGAAATGAGAGTTTAGATTACATAACCATGTATTCCTTGAACCGAAATTTTCGAACTTTGTTCATCAAGAGAAATCGGGAGGATTGTGGAATTGGCTTGCAAGTCCGCGAACTGTCGGATGTTCTCGACCGAGAATTTCTGCTGGATTTTCCAAAACTCGTTTGCGTGCTAAGTCCGCGAACTGGCGGAAGTTCTCTTTCCGAGAATTTCTGATGAGTTTGGAGAACTCAACCGATTAACTTAAGTCCGCGAACTTGTTTGTGAACTTAAGAGGTTATGATCTAAAGATGTGCTCTGAACATGAAACATTAAATTACTAAGGAATGCTTTATGAAAACCGTGGATATAATGTTCATGAGCCGATTCAATCGAATCGAATCATCTTTGTTTCAATTGTGTCTTGTGTAGTTACATAAGATCTCATAGCAATTGAACAACTCTTTAACTAGTTCATTTGAGTCAATTGAACTAGTTATGGTGAAGAAGAACAAGGTTAATATGAAATGCTCATATGGTTGACCTTTTTGGGTTACTATGTTGAACCAACATACACGTACACGTTTGGGAATGGTTTTCACGAACCCAGTAAACGTCTACCCAAGTGTGTGTGACAAGCTAAGTTTTCGATCTAACGGTTGAGAAATATTAACTTGAATCTAAATCAGGTTTTCATCTAACGGTGAATAAGGATTGCTTTGTAACTAAGGAAAAACCCTGATTTGAAGGCTATATAAAAGGAGACATGCATTGTGCAAAACTAATACCCACACATCTGTGTGCTACTAGTGCGCCCGCTAGAGTCGATCTTCATTAACCTTTGATTTTCTTCTCTAAAATCAGGTTAACGACTTAAAGACTTCATTGGGATTGTGAAGCCCGACCGATACTACTTTATCGTAGTTGTGTAATCTGATCTTGCATCTTCTATCGTACGAGTACAATCGATTGATTGGCTTGAGATCGTGAGAGTTATCCGATAGGCAAGATAAAGAAGTCACAAACATCTTCGTCTCACTGTTTGTGATTCCTCAACAATCCGCTTGTGTAGTCAGGAAGGATTGTAGAGAGGTGATTGATTAATCTAGGATGTTCTTCGGGAATATAAGACCGGATTATCAATTGGTTCATGTTCTCCTTGATTTCATATCAAAAGATGGAACAAAACCTAGGGTTTATCTGTGAGAGAAAAATTTATCCTTTGATAGACTTTTCTGTGTGAGACAGATCTGTTTATTATCAAGTCTGTGATTTTGGGTTGCATCAACTCTTGGTTGTGGGTGAGATCATCTAAGGGAATCAAGTGCGTAATATCTTTCTGGGATCAGAGGCGTAGGAGTACAACTGTACATTAGATCGGTGGGAGACTGATTGGGGTTCAACTATAGTCCAGTCCAAAGTTAGTTTGCAGTAGGCTAGTGTCTGTAGCGGCTTAATATAATGTGTATTCTTTCTGGACTAGGTCCCGGGGTTTTTCTGCATTTACGGTTTCCTCGTTAACAAAATTTCTGGTGTCTGTGTTATTTCTTTTCCGCATTATATTTTATATAATTGAAATAATACAGGTTGTACGTTCGTGATCATCAATTGGAAATCCAACCTTTGGTTGTTGATTGATATTGATTGATCCTTGGACATTGGTCTTTGGTACCGTCCAAGTATTCTTTGTATTTGATAAAGACTCGCTATTGTTTTTAGCTTGAGTAAAAATCAAATCAAGAGAGAGATATTAACTCCTTCAGATACTTTTATCTAGATTGAGTCTGACTGTCTAGTTGATTCTCTAGCAAAGTATTTCGGAGTTAGTCCATACAGATTGCTAAGCGAAATATTGGGTGGTGTTTTTAGACCCCCGCTTTTTCACTTTTGTTGTGAGAACTATCGAAATTCAGAAGGCCCTGGTTCGACATCATCAACCTAGAAGATTCGTTGGAATCGACTCCTTTCTCCATGAACCCTATGTACCTATGGCTGTTGAGGACAAGGAGTTCGGGGACGATAAAGAATTCTTCAAAGGTCTAGTAAATCTTCTTTTTGTGTATTTAGAATAATAACTAGGGTTTGGAATAGCCATTATTGTGAGTACACATAGCTATGTCCAATGATTTTCATCTTCATTGTTTTTAGATTTATTTATTTAAATTCTAAGTTTTTGGAAGATGATTTTTTGCAATTTTAATCTTTATGATTTTATATATTGCAAATTGTTATGGGATATGTTGCTTACGTCCGTGAACCTGTGACTATCCCATATTTGTTCAAAAGTTATCTCTATTATGTCAATATGAATGTATTGATGGAAGATAGAATGAACTTTTGACTTTATAAAAGTTAAATCCTTTTATGTCATGTTTTGATAAAAACAAAGGATAAAACTTTTGTGCACAAGGATTAAGTCTATTATATGTCATTGTGCAAATAGTGATGGAAAATAGAATGAATCCTTGTCTATTCCGCAGTATTTGGTCGATCTACAATCCACAATCTTTGTGCATATACTGTATTTTCTTATGTTTGAGCACAACCGACTGAGTTGTTCATTTTCTTATTAATAACTTAGTTGTAGCTCCGTAAGTTTCTCTTATGTTGAGCATGACCAATTAAATTGATCGTTTTTTAGGTTAATTTGGTTGTGTATTCCAATTGAATTAATCATGGGTTTTCTTGTGATTAATTTGGTTGTATTTTTCGATTAAACTAAACATGGGTTCTCTTGTGGTTATTTCAATTGAATATTATTGGATTCAAATTCATGTTTTTCATGTAATTTGTTTGTCCAAAAGAAATCCTTCTTTTCTTATGAAAGTAAGGTCGCCTTTGTTGTTCCTTCGGGGATGACATTTTATGGGGGAGAGTTCATTTTGAACTTGTGCTTAATTGCCAAATCTTTGTGGGGAGTGCGGCTGTGGAATTTTTAGGGGTTATCTTGTATCTTTATTAACTCCTTGATGAATGCATTTATCTTCGGCTTTATGATTGCATCTAAATTTGTTGGTATGTTAATACACCTTTTGGTCATGATGTATCTCCGTGGAAATTTCATTAGGATCCCACTAATTTTCGTACCTTTGCTAATTTTTTTGACAAAAAGCGGGAGAATTAATGTGTAGTTCACACTACAAATACATATGGTTTACAGATCATTATGTAAGGGGGAGTGGTTTTCATGTTGAGATATGTATTGACTAAGGGGGTGTGATGCATATCGCCATAGTGTTATTGTCAAAGTTGTGATACAATTAAACTTTGATGTTGTGTAATAATACTATGAAACTGTATAACAATGATTGAGAGCATTTTGTTTTCTCATTGTTATAGCTATGGATCTTCAACAACTGTGATGCTGAACTTACAACCTTTAGGATCATGGAGTACTTGGAAGTGACGAAGATTTCGAGTCGCGTTGAAGATGCCAAGGAGATCAAGCATGTGGATAAGAAGCTACATTTTTTTATCTTTTTTGTAATCGATATGTATTGATAGTTTTGTGACTAAAATTGACAAAGGGGGAGATTGTTAGAGCATTTCTCGGTCGAACTCGCATGCGTTGCTATCTCAAGCATGTTTGTCAATGTTAGTGATCAAAACTATAAGTCTTGATTTCTATCCTATTTGTAGGTGTCTCGGACTAGGACATAGATATTGTAGTTTATCTTAAATCACTCGACCTTCATCTCTTGAAGACGAAGAACTACTAAGGGGAGCTTGTGGAACTTCTTCGACAAAAGGTATGTGGAGACTTGAACTTATCTATCACTTGGAAAGTCTATTTCTATTATCTCCTGTATTGAGACATAAGTCGTGTTACGGTATAGTTTTCTTTATACACATTTGAGATTTCGAGCTGAGTATATCTCGCTTACATATTTCTTGAAATATGTGTCGGTAAGCTTTCACTTCGACCAAGTTCATCTTATATCATGAGAAAATTGCCGAGTAACATCTTACATGGTTTGTGTGATACAATCATTTGATGTAGGCTTGAAATATTTCGACAATGATTATTTCAATATCTTGAAAATTGCTTTGATGCTAATAATGTGTGAAAACGACTATTGTCATTATAGAAGAATGTTTCAATGATTGAAATAAAGAGTTGATGATGTAACCATCCTTGGATATATGCATATATAGTGTGTTCGCACATTAGTGTATAAGTCCATAAACCGGGAGCCAAGAGTATGCATATGTGTGTATACGAAATTGGTGAAGGAGACAGGTTAAGTATGCGTACCCGTATGCATACTGGCGGAAGTTCTCGAACCGAGAATTTCTGTTGAGTTTGGTTTTGGCAAAACTCTTAACTAGTTACCTTAAGTATGCGTATCCGTACGCATACTGGAGGAAGTTTTTGAACCGAAAATTTCTGCTGAGTTTGGAAACTTAACAAACACAAAACCGGTTGCTTAAGTATGCATACCCGTACGCATACTTAAGTTGGTTACTTTGTCAAGTCGGTCAGTTCATGGACTTAAACATTTAAATCATAAGGAATGAAATCTTTACAAACCGTGGCTATAATGTTCATGATTGATTCAAGTGAATCAAACCGATTTGATTTCAATTGTGTTTTCTAAACAATTGAACAACTCTTAACTAGTTTCATTTGAGTCATTTGAACTAGTTATGGTTAAGATGAATAAGGTTGATATGAGAGTAATCATATGGCTAACCTCGGTTAACTATTTGTGAACCAACATGGTGTACACGTTTAGGTACGGTTACATAAACCTAAATGAGGGCACATTTCATTTCTGTATAACAAGCTAAGTTCGATCTAACGGTTGAAAGATATTAGCTTGGTTGAATCAGTTTTTTCATCTAACGGTGATTATTGAATGCTTTGTTACCAAGGTAACTTAGATTGCAAACCCTGATTTGAAAACTATATAAAGGAGAACTCTAGAAACTGGGAAAGGTAATCCCTACCCCTCCTATGTGTTACTAGTTGCATAACTAGATTCGATTCTCCTTTAACCTTAGGTTTCTTCTCGGGACCCCGTAGGTTAACGACTTGAAGACTTCATTGGAATTGCGAAGCCAGACCCAACTATTATCTTTGTAGTTGCGTGATCTGATCTTGTTGTTACTATCGTGTTCAGTGCAATTGAAATAATTGGCTCGAGATTTTATATCTCCGATAGGCAAGATAGAAAAGTAATCACAAACAAACTTCGTGTCATCGTTTGTGGTTCCACAATAACTTGTTTCACTAGTCGATTAAGTTTATTGTGAGGTGATTGATAATACTAGGTTGTTCTTCGGGAATATAAGTCCGGTTTATCAATTGGTTCCTGTTCACCTTGATTTATCAAAAGACGGAACAAAAAATCTTGGGTATTTCTTTGAGAGACAGATCTATTCAATCCTATAGACTTTTCTGTGTGAGACAGATTTGTCTATCAAGTCTTCGACTTTGGGTTGTAGCAACTTTTAGTTGTGGGTGAGATCAGCTAACGGAATCAAGTGCGTAGTATCCTGCTGGGATCATAGACATAAGGAGTGCAACTGTACCTTGAATCAGTGTGAGATTGATTAGGGTTCAACTACAGTTCAGTCCGAAGTTAATTGGTAGTAGGTTAGTGTCTGTAGCGGCTTAATACAGTGTGGTGTTCAATCTGGACTAGGTCCCGGGGTTTTTCTACATTTGCGGTTTCCTCGTTAACAAAATTCTGGTGTCTGTGTTATTTCTTTTCCGTATTATATTTTGTTATATAATTGAAATATTACAGGTTGTGCGTTAAGATCAATCAATTAGAATATCCAACCTTTGGTTGTTGATTTACATTGATTGACACTTGGGCATTGGTCTTTGGTACCGTTCAAGTAATTCCTCTTATATTCAATCATGCTCACAGATTTCTATTTGATGATTGCGGATTGAATTACGAGTTAGAGATATTAAACTCTTTGATATACTTTATTCTAGATTGAGTCTGACTGTCTAGGTGATTCTCTCGAAAGTGTATTGGAGTAAGTCCTCTCAGATTTCCAAACGAATTGTTGGGTGTGGTTGTTAGACCCCGCATTTTCAAACTGGACCAGTAGGACTAACACTCCATTGACCACCAGTTATAAAAAATGCATTTTGATTAACCAAATTGCTCAGTAAGATGCTATGTATTGCTCAGTAAGATGCTATGTATTGGAAGAAATAGAAACTTTTACACCTGCAAAAGATTTCTGCACAGACCCTGAAGATCTTCTTGGAGGAGATCTAGATGCATATGAAGGAGGTCTTTTGACAACAACATATTGAAATTTACATCAACTAGTAAAATTTCCAAGTCTGCTACAGATCTGACAGTCAATGGAATTGTAGTCCAACTCTTGATTAATTTCTGGATTAAACTCACCTTTCTTGAAAATAAAATTAGATCCAGAGGCACCTTGTGTATATCTTGGATTATAAGTATTATGAACAGGTTTCTTGAAAGAAAAACCATGAGATTTATACTTCTTGACAAAAAAAAGCAGAATTAGTATGATATTTTGCCAAGAATGAATGTGATTCATCATCCTGATCCTTTATCCATTGCTCATCATGAGTAACCAATCTAGATCTTAACTCAGGAAAAGAAAGAGGTGTTTCTCTATTTTGCATAGTAATTACAAAATGAGAATATTCTCGTCCTAAACCAGATAATGCATACATTACAAGATCGGAATCCGGTACCGGTTCACCAATTTCTGCTAACGAATCAGAAATCGACTTAATCTGTTGAAGAAAATCAAATATCGTAGAATTACCTTTGCGAATTGAATTTAGTTGTGATCTCAACATGTTTTTACCGGCAAAGAATTGTTCACTAAAAATCTTAGCAAGATGATTCCATTTCTATCTAGCTGAAGGTTTACCAAGTAATTCAATAACAAGATAAGGAATAACAGTTGTACCGATGATCTAAAGATCTCCAATCTGAAAACTTCGGTTTAGCAACTGGAACATTATTTTGAATCAGAAAAGGAGACTCAGGAGGAATAGATCCGTCAACAAATCCAAACAAGTTTGTACTTGTCAAGATCGAAAAAAGTGACCTTTCCAAACCAGGAAATTTGATCCATCCAGCTTTGTAGAAACAAAATTAGAGATATTAGGAAACGTTAAAGGATTTACATGAAAATTTGATCGAGGATGATCGTAAAAAGAATTATGTTTGTACTGTGGTGGTGGAGGATGCAATGGTTGCGATTGCGGAAGAACAAGTGGTGATTGTTGTTGTAATGGCGGAAAAGTTGTCTGATTATTCATTGAAGTTGAAGCTTGATTGTTGTTGATGTTGTTGTTGGTGTTGTTATTGTTGGTTGTTGATGAATTCATAGAATCCAAGGTTTTTCTCACCATCAATGGTGGTTTGAAATTTGTTTCGTTATTTGATTATTAGGTTTAGGGTTTGAGGATCGGTTGGTATCCGATACCATGTAGGAAATGGAATTAAATTGATCAAAGAATAAAGTCATTACAGACACATGATTTACAGAGAAGAGCATAACCGACAATAACTGTCAGGACAACCGGGACACAACTAAGCATAAATAAACCACACACTATATGACACGTCATAGAGACACAAGACAGATATCAACAACCTAAAACTCAATACCATCCCTCATTCCAGAATAAAAGTATTACTGGTGGAGCTTACCCTCCCTCCTATTGGTTGGTGAGCGTAACCTCGCGCTCTCATTGGCTAATTGAGAAACCAATCGTATTCGTCGGATAAAATTTCGTTAGATACGGTGCGTTGATCTGACAATGTGCGATGTAGATTGGGTGGATTGTTGGGACACACGCGACGGACCACCCTCATTATTTAGAAAAATTGCTATATTAATTTCGTGTATTTATTGTGAAAATCCAAAAAATAAAGAAAACTGCTATATTAATTTCGGACATTTATGATTAAAATAAAAAAAAAATCAGTTCAACATATTTATGGAATAAAATAAAATAATTTATATTTTTTAAATCTTTTATAATTTCATAGAGTTATTATAAAAAATCCAGAAAATAAAGAAAAATACCATATTAATTTTTTACGAATGAAATAAAAAAAAAATCAATTCAACATATTTATGGATAAAGTAATGAGATTCATATTTTTAAAATCTTTTGTAAGGACAAAAAAGAAAAAAGTATAGAAATGACAAAAAAGATTACTATATTGACTTTTTATAATTTTATGTATTTATTATAAAAAATCTAGAAAATAATAAAAAAATACTATATTAATGTGTATATTTATGAATGAAATAAAAAAATCAACTCAACATATTTATGGAATAAAATAATAAGTTTTATATTTGTAAGGGAAAAAAAGTTCTGGAAATGGCAAAAAAAACTACTATATTAATTTTGGGCATTTATGATTAAAATAAAAAAAATTAATTCAACATATTTGTGGAATATAATAAAATAATGAGATTTGTATTTGTTGAATCTTTTATAGGGAAAAAAAAATCTGAAAATGACTATATTAGTACAACCGTTGACACGGTGGGAGGGCCGACCAGAGAACTTGACGAAACGACACCGCTACGTGATTGCATGGATCCAGATTTGTAAAGGAAAAAAAATTAGACATGTTCACGATAACTATCATTTCTAGAAATTTCTAGAATTTGCCTGCAACTCTCTCAGGCAAACAGTTTATAAGAGTTACAAAATTTGGTATTTGTTTCAGATTATTGATTGATTTCACCATGTATAATACTAACTTTAGTATTTGTTTCAGATTTGAAAACCTATTAAAATTGAGTTCAGAAGTAAAACAAATAAGTTACACATGTTCAGGAATTTGAGCTGAACTACCTTCTGATCTACTACTGAATGTTCAAAAGTACTTCAGTTACTTTTCTGCTCTATCTGAGACCAAACAGTTATCCACGGTCCACTCTTGCTTCCCAGTCTGAAAACACATTATGAAATGGGTTAATTACCATTTTGTGGTTACCTTCCTCCCAAACAACAAACTAGTATATTTTCTTAATTCCTTCGCCGTTCGGTTCACAGCTTGGATAGACTACTGCAAAATTTATAATATGTGAAAATGACTAATTAGAGTTTGAGCATCGAGATAAAGCATACCTCCAAATCCCAGCAAATACTCGTAAGATCACGAAAAGAAATAATCCCATCCAAACTTCAGCTAAACCATACACCGGAAAAGACACCAGTATGAACAATGATGAAACCAGTCCAATTTTGAACTATATAAATAGAGAGTTCGAAAAGTAGACAAAACAAATAAAAAATGCATACCATGGAGTATGCTGCATATGCAAAGTCTGAAACCCCATAATAGAGCCCATCAAGGACAAATGCAACAACATTCAGTGGCTGAGTTCCAGCAAAACGAACTGCACAAATTTTCTGGCACCAATTACTTTGACTTTTCAAGCGACTAATTAGAGTTTGTTCAGCTATGTTTTGAGCGGCAAATTCTTCAGTCTGGCTATTGGAAACGCAGACCTTTGCCCAGATAAACCTATTAAACCTACTACTACTTCAAACGCGCCACAACCCATGGTTTGAAGCTACATTATGCAAAAATATAGAAATTGTGATAAGTGCACAGACATTAGAAAGAATTCCTATATCAGTTTTTGATAGACAACAAATCTAAGGACACCCATAATTACGCATAAAAAAAAAGGCATATCAAGATCAAACACTATTCATCATAATTGGGTTTCTTTGCAACTGACAGTCATCTACCTTATAAGCTTTTGGCTATTAAGCACACGCGAAATAGTGCTCACCCAATGGGGTAATGCACCAACATTTCTTATAGGTTCAACTTCAGAAATCATCTCGGCAGAACTTGCTAAATAAAGTGTGCCTATTTTCTTCGTAATCACTAATATTTCTAAGTTCATTATTAGCACAGCAACAATCAATCAAATAAATTTGTAAAGCTTCGAAATAGCTAACATTTATCACATAATCAAATACATATGGAATGGAAACTGAACTGAAGAAATGAACACCGAAAACTAACCTCAAGTGCGTCAATTGATTTCGAAACACCCATTTGAACAAAACTCTTCATAATATCATCTGCAACCAACACACCAAAATCACCAACTTCATCCCCTTGACTACAACCTCATAACCAGCTCCCGCTTCATTCTCCATATCCCTGTGCAGTCCTAAACATACATCTAGATGCACATGTCATTTACTGTATTGCAGTATCTCTACCAGAATTGCAAGTCTGACTTGGCGCCAACAACACCTGTAGCTTCATGCCTACACAACCTATTATCACAGCACCCTTAAACCCTTCAGCCTTCTGCACTCAGCTACAAGACCAACTCAATCACCACTCAGCAACAAAATTCTTGCAAGGCCAACTCCATTTACTGTTGAGTCCAGTACCATCATCTTCAATTTCTGTCTTGAATTCTCACAACCTGAGCCATATGCAGCAGCAACAAAGCATTCCATTTCCAACTGCCTGTCAACTGTAATTTCACCACTTGCTCAAGTCATTGTCCAAAACCCCATCTCCGTAAGTGCAACTTCAACTACAACCAATCACCAGAACCACTACCACATCTTCAAATCCATGACCTACCCCTTCAAATCAACACCAGATCTCATATGTCTTCATTTTCAAGACCAACAGCTATCTCAATTCACAACAGCGGCCATCATCAACTCGGATCAAATTCAAAATCCTTATTGCAATTTCAGAATACTAAACTCACAGTTCTTCCCAAATTCATCACCTTTGTTGCTTGAATTCATATAAACATCTTCATCTTCTTCATCAACTGAGAACATCATCATCAATTTCTTCTCTGGTTTCTTCTTCCAAATCAAGTGATTAAAACACAAACCCATTCCCCCTCTATGACAGATTTCTCTTCTTCATCTTCTCAATTTATCTCTCTGAATGCTCTCGTTTTCTCCATTAACAAAGCCTCCCCTTTTTCTCTCGATTCTAATTCAATTTCAAACCCTAACACAGACCAAAACACTCTCCGTTCATCACATTTAACTGCTGCAACATCCAATTCAGGTAAAACCCATCCTTTCTTTGCGTTCTCGAACTCGAACCAAAATCACTAGAATTAAGTTCAGAGAGGAGAAATCTAGAAGAAACCGAGAGGAGGAGGAAGAAGAAAGAAAAAAAACTAAAATTTGACGGACAGGTTGTTGAAAGGAAGAAGGGAAAAAAAAATAAAAAACTTAAACTTTGAGGTCCCGAGGATTCAAACCCGCGACCTTAGGTTCATTTTGACAAAAATTCCAGCTACAACAGGGGCATTCTTGGTTTTTCAGCATGTACCATTCTCAATCTTTTTGTATCAATCGACCACTTACAATTTACAAAAAAGTGGTCATATAAAGTCCTCTCTCGCTTCGCTCGGTCGGCACAATTAATGATAAACATCTAAAAAATTACTAACAACATCTAAAAATTACTATATTAATTGACATTTTAGATTAATATTTATTAGAGTATTTGAAAAATATAATTATTTACCTGAACACAATCTTACAGGTTCCATTAATACAGTTAACTTACTAATATAAACAAAGCCAATGGTTAATATGGTAAAGTTTGTAACCATTGTTCAAGTCACATTAATTAAAACCATATTTATGTGTTATATTTATTTATATTGCCATATAACATGAATTAATTCCATAGCAGTTGTAAAGGTTTTCTTTAGAACCAAGTTTCCAATATCTATATTAAGGATACAAATCATTCTTTAGCCCTACACAAACCCACGTACTTTCAGTTTCTGTGAAAAAAGAGGTAGCGAACATGAGATATCGACTATGACTTTTGAAGAAAATCATATCGAAGAGGGAGCAATAGTAGTTGATTTCCATGGTATGTAAACCTATTCAAGTGCCACAGTTTGGATATGCATCTATAAGGTTCCTAGGTTGCTGTTTTTTTTCTGCAATTTTTATTTGTAACAAGCAAATGCAAAATTTTAATGTCTGGTGTGTATATGTAGGCAAGAAACCTTCGGAGACAGTTTATACCCCCTTCAAGCGCCTGGTTAGGAATCAGACACATCACAAAGTCGTGCAGGCTTTAGTTCTGAAAAATTGGAGATTTGAAAACAAAAAAAACAGGTCAATTATGGAATATTGACTTGCATCTCATTGACCAAGAGGTGAGTTAGTAAAAGTTTTTCTTTTTTTGTGGTCGATAAAGTGTAGTTTCTAATTATTTATTGGACGTAATGCAGGGTACTCATATGCATGCTAGGGTAGGCAAAGACTACATAGAACTGTTATAAGGGAAATTCGAGGAGGGAAATGTGTATTCCATTCAAAGGTTTAGCATTGCGAAGCCATCAACCGGTTACAGAATTGTGTCATTTGAACATGTAATGTGGCTGAACAGGTTTACCAAGGTGGAACATCTGAAAGTTGGCCTCCCAACATTTCCCCAGGAGATATTCAGATTTCTTGCTCTCGAAAATGTTGGTACCAGAAAAATGATGCTACATATTATACAGGTGAACAGTCGAAAATATAAGATATACTCTTTTTTTTTTTTTGAAAAAAGCATTGTAGCGAACATTAACCTCTTCTTATATAATTCCTGCAGCTGTGATTGGAAGGCTAAACTTTGTGTCGAATGTTGTGAAGAAATCAATGGTAGTGGTGGTACATTTATCTAATGTTATCATAATTTCTTTGCTTTATATGATTTAAAGAAACTATATGTTTTGTTGCGATAAAAAAATATGTAAAATTACTATATTAATCTCTAATTTCTATATAATCCTAATTCCTAATTAAAATTCAAAAATAATATAAAAAAATATTTATTTTCGAATTTTTATGGTAAGGAAGTTCCAAAAATAAAAGAAAAATCTTAATTTTCATGATAAGTGTTTTTGTAAGCTTATTTTTGGATGTAAAATATATAAAAAAAGTCTTGGTTTTTATGATAAATGTTTTTTTAAGCTTATTTTTGGTAAATATAAATTATAATAATCATAACAATAATATTTTTAGATATCGTTTGTATATATCATTTCCAAAATAAAGTCTTTACTTCTATGGAATATATGTGATTTCCAAAAAGAAATGGAAAGGAAAGAAAGTGAGTTTTGGATTTGATATCTCTCTCTATATATATATATATATAGCATTCGCACGAAAACTAACACCATGTTTGTTTACTCCTGACTCATCTGAGTCGTCTGGATCTGAATCATCTGGATCTGAGTGAAATCACCTGACTCATCTGGATCTGAGTCGATATGTTTGTTTTGAGTCAGATCTGACTCATCTGACTCGGAAATAAGTGAGTCAGTGGTTTGGTCCCATGAGTCAGGGGTATTTTGTTACCTGACTCAAATGAGTCCGAGTCAGGGGTTATGTCTGAGTCATAGGTCGAGTCAGATCTGACTCAAAATGAAAAACAAACGGTCTGACTGCTGACTCGGTCCGAGTCAGGGGTTGACTCAGATTCAGACGCCGAGTCAGCTGCAAACAAACAAGTTCTAAATCTTCTTCCGCGGTTCTTCCTTTATGTTTAGCTTTCACTGGTTTTTTTTCTTTTCTTGCTTGCGTTTTTTCCTATGCTTTCGATGATGTAATTTCATAATTTATTGCGCAGGTAAGGCTGATCATGCAGAGAGCAAGGATGATGCCATTAATCATCTGCGCGGAAGATTGTCGTAGCCTGTTATGTGCTTTGGATCAGGTACTTCTAAATTCATTTAATGGTAGGGTATAATCATTTTTTAAACCTGTGTTTTCTTTCTTTATTTTGATTTCACTTTTCACACTGAGATTACAATTGCACTTCTGCAGATCTTTAAACCAAAATCTATAACTTCAATTGGAAGTTTGGTCTCAGCAATAGTGGGATTGTAAGTGCAACAATTCTTTCATTTAGGGATGGTGGTTGCAGTTAAGTCAATCTTGAACGACTTTGGTGGTGTCTTTTTTCTCTTTTCTTTTGTTGTAGGATACTTCCAGTAGACTGCTAGATCAATAAAATTACTTGATCAAATAAAATTTTAAGTTAAACAATCTTTATCTATATGCTATTAAAACCACGGCCAGATGCAACTCAATTGCATTATTTTCTAATGTTAAAGTGAACCCACAACCAGATGAAAAGAATGACGTGGGCACCGTAGTTGAAGTAAATCTGGAGCAGATGCCATACTAATTGCTAAAGAAACGGCTTATTCATAACGTATTAACCCTATTTGGATTGCTATAGCAAGCATGGAAATTTCGTTATGTTTTACAATCATGCCTTGAAAATTTTGCTAAAGTTGTTTACTGTAGGAAATTTTATACCAATTTTTTATCGGTATGTGATTACGATTTCCGGATTTGCTTACATTAAAGTTGTTTTAAGGATGCCAAGTTTGTTTACATTAATTTGAAGCATTTCGAATGTGCCTTTCACAATACGAAGAGAAAAATAGGCTGCTATTTAGAAATCTGGATGTACGAACGCGGAGTGAAAATCACAGGAAAACTGATTGAAAAGGTTATAAATTTACTTTGCAAGTTCACTAATGGCCCAAAGTACGAAAATCCCCTAAATGGGGGATGCGTACAATAACATCTAGGATGATTTTTTAGTGTAACTTGGAACCACTGGAATGATATCAGTCATATCCAACATTGATGCACAACCGCATGCAGATCTTGCTAAAGTTAAGAGCATATTAGCACGTCATGTAAAGCGTTTCTCGCTATTTCTCTGTCTCTGTACGTTATGAGTCATTGACTCGGATATTGATTGATGGTTAACTTGAAATTGCAGGTAAGTTGCAATTATTCGATGGGAAATGAGACCAGGAACTCTCCTAGACGAAATGGTCATGAAGGGCTATGAACTAAACCATGTAAAGGTAAAGTTTACATACCAAAAATAATAATAAAAAATTATTAGTCTTTGCAAGTTAAAAAAAAAAAAAAAATCTGAAAGCATCCTTACTTACCCCTAGATCCAATTTAGAATAATCTCTTTAAAAATAAAAGGAAAAGAAAACCAATGTCCGTCTAGGGATACAATTATAGGGTTTAATTTCGAGTAGCAGAATATATGTACACACACATACAAAGCAAATTAGTAGTAAGAGTAAGAATAAATCGGAGTTAAACTGATTGGAGTGTCCTGCATGTGCGTTACGTCTTCTGATATTGAATTTGCAAATAGGAATCTCAAACGGGTGTTCCAAGCTCGGTGATTCATTAGTGGGACTGAAATTTTTGAAGTTTGTTAGTTAATACTTCCTTGATCTCCTACTTCATTCAAATAATGTAGGGTGCTCGCATGCTCTTTGATTTGGATTTTAGGAGTCATTAACTGCACTTACTTCAGGAAACTTTACTTGAATTGTTAGTCTAAACGAACTTTTTTTTTTGATACACGATAGCAGCCTAAACGAACTTAATATTGCATATTAGCACTTTGAACATTGTGGTGCATAGAGACACCACGGTATGGTTACCGGGAAAATTGGTTGGTAAAATCCTTTTTGTTCCAATTGCATGAAATAAAATCTATACATGTTTTCCCACTTAGGAGGGCCTTTAGCTAATGCTACGAACATCGGTTCTGAACAACTACCCAAGTGTTTGCCTCCAGATAGTCATTTGAATGCAGCCAGTTTTGCTCAAACTTTGGATAGCTTTGCAGGACTAGATATCCTGGAGCCTTAGATAACTTCGAGATGTGGTGGTGTTGTGGTATATGGTGAATTATGAGATGGGTGCTGTTGAAGGTTAATGGCAGAGTAATGATAAAATCCAAATGTAGTATTGATGTTTTTTTAAGTTAATGGCGTAATTTAAATGTTGATGCCAACGTTTGTGCTTCTGGTGCTTTGGGCACCATTTTGTGGGGTGATATGTGGTATAATTTACTTCAAGTATTTTTTTTTTTTGATCTTTTTGATCTCAGTTTTGTGTAGCTGTTACTGCCAGTGGACTCCTGGAGGGTAAACTGTCTCAAACAAAACTACCCCGACCCAATATAAATCTCTTACTTTTTTTATTTATTTTCATGAACGTTTGTATATTTGATTGTACTGCTTTGTAAGATTAACATTGATCAATTTTGTTGAGCTAATGTTAACACAATCCAAACTAAGACAACGCTAAGTGTATCCAAAAAAATTCAGGGCAATGATTTAGTAGAAACATGTAAACGTGCATCACGTGATTATAATTAACATTGCATCATTAATGTTTCAATCTTAAGACACTCAAATTTTATTTTAAATTTACTGATTATGTGTCCATCTGCATTTTATAACCCATAATTCCAAAAACTCAAGTACGCATCTGTAATGTCTGAGTCCTTTCCAAAACCCAAAAAAATGATGATAAGGAGTTGTTCCAGATTTTGATGGTGGTGGTGGTTTAGTCATTTCTCTGTCTTGGAATTTTTTGAGTAAGTATGAAACTTTTGTTATGCTTTTGCTGATGTCAATAAAAGATGATTTCACGAGCAACTTTGTTATGCTCTATTAGCCTAGATTTCAATTTCAATTACAACCCTAAGTAAATCTTCTTTAAATCTCTGTTTAGGGCTTCAGTTTAAGATAGTCATCCAAACTGATAACTGGTTGTTTGTGATTTTTAATTTCAGTCAACCCTCAGTTTCAATTCCAATCCTTCTCTCAATTTTATCACCATCTTTTCATTTTGAATCTGTGTGTTTGTTAATCCAATAATTGGTTAATCGTACATTTGAGTTAGTGTTGATGTTATGTGTTTGATAAAATTGCTCATTAAATGCAGCCTTATATTTCTTAGCTTAATTCGGAGGTGTTTTTTTTCTTGTAGAGGGAACTGAAGAAGCTCGAGAAAGCGCTGGTGTTGATGGTAACTAGCTCGCTGCTAGGGGTGGAGTTTGTATGGAGTCTATGGACTGAACTGGTGTTGGTGAATTAGTGTTTGGAGAGGGAGCTGGTAACGAAGTTAATCCAATAATTGGTTGTTTGTGATTTTGTTGCAGGTAAGGTATACGGATATTTTGCTAGTGCAGGAAAAGTTATAGGACAAACTCTAAAGGTATCTAAACACGAAAAGAACAAGAAACCTAGAGGTAGAGATCACAAGAGGATGCAATACAACAGAAGTTTTGTTACTGAAATCCAATCATTTGGATCTTTCTTTCATTTATTGGTATAAGAATCATACATTTGAGTTAGTGTTGATGTTATGTGTTTGATAAAATTGCTCATCAAATGCAGCCGTATATTTCTTAGCTTAATTCGAAGGTGTTTTTTTCTTGTAGAGGGAACTGAAGGAGCTCGAGAAAGCGCTGGTGTTGATGGTAACTAGCTCGCTGCTAGGGGTGGAGTTTGTATGGAGTCTATGGACTGAAGTCGCTGAACTGGTGTTGGCGAATTAGTGTTTGGAGAGGGAGCTGGTGCTGAAGTTTTCTGTGTGCTATTGAGCTAATATCGAACTTGAGAATTTTAATGGTTTGTTTCTTCAACTCCTTATCCATATGACTTGGATTTTTATTTTAGTTATACTTCTTCGATGAAAATTCACTCCAGTGTTTGCATAAGTATTTCTTTGGTTCTTGATTAGCATGTTACATTACTTTGATGTTTGAGTAAACCTGTCACATTAGTTCAGTGGGTACTTACTGAAGTTTTTAAATTTTCAGTTCTTGGTTACCTTAATCGATTTTGAATGTGTTTACACTGAAACCATATTGCATATAACTTTAATTCGATTCATTAATTGGGTTCGTTTGGATTATATGGACTCTAGACCGTGCTTTTCTCTATCTTGAAGAATAAACTTCGATAATATCTACTTTTGTATGATGGCAGCAGACTTGGAGCAATTGCAGACCTTACTAACTTGCTAAAGAAATGCAATTGTTATTTAGAAAAAGAAGCTTTTCCATCTACGATAGAGTCTTCAAGACCTGGACTGCAGCTTGAACGATAACTGTATGGTTCAGCGTCAAATCATTGTAAGAAACTTGATGATATCTACGACCTTCATTTATATTTTCTTTCCAGTAGAATGATTATTTAATTTTTTTTATGCTACATCTGTGTGTCTTTATCTTAAAGGCTTGGGGTTTCCAGAGTCTTTAGCTCTTAAAGAAGGGATATCTGAGAGGTTCTCGACCATGTTAGTGCTGATTCCCTTGCATTTAATCATGCAATCAACTTCTTGAGGATTGTTTTTGTAGTTCTTGGTGGGTTCCTTATGCTGTCACTGTCAATTTGTTATTAAAATGATGCAATGTTGCTTAGAACTTGCCGAATGTCTTACTTGTGATTTCAGGATGTAAGATATGATTGAGGACCACATTCTCACCAAGTATGATGAGTAGTAACTTGAGTGTTCTAATGAGGAAGATAGGTTAAAAAATTCTTTTCTATCTACAGTTGCATAATGATATTCTCATCTTACTAGTGTACACAATTCATCAAAAATATTAGTTCATATACTTTGAGCTTATTTTTGTTGTTATTATGAAACTAGTGCATATTGCTTCTCTGTTATTGAAGTCCGTTGATCACATTCCCTCTTCTTCCAGACAATTATGTATACAGAACTGTAACTGTATTTTCTTTGAGTGTTGTTTTCAATTTAATTCTCCTGATTCATGCTTCGAATTACGTTTGATTCAGTTTGGTTTTGTCGTGCAGATGAATACTAGTGATTGAATGAGTAATATGGAAATGGATAACCACTTGATAAACACCAGCAGTGATTCCATCAACGTCTAGATCTTGGTGCAGTCCGCGGCAATTTCTTTCAGTTCTCCAACTCTTTGAAAATAAAAACGGAGATTATGTACTTCGTGCTGATGAAGACGCGGGTAGGGAAGGTCTACTTGGTGCATTTGGATTCCTGAAAGGTCTACAGGTATACCATCTCCATCACTTTTACCTGATTTGAAGTCAAGATGGTGTTACTTTGTTAAAAAAAAAAAAATTCTTTGAAGCAACGCTACTTTCTTAGTAATGAAGTTCTTAGATTTTTTGGTTATTATGAGTTCATGTTTATCTTATATCATTGACATACTGAAATCACTTTCGTTTCATCCCTTCACTAGATTGAAAAGGTTGACATATCATTATTGAAACATAACAATGAGAGTCCAACTGTCCAAGTTATCAAGAATATTTTTTACCGTGGAAAATTTAATTAGAGCAGATGTTTTATAATGTCAAGATTCAAATGACATTACTTTCTTATTTAACCCGTAATGTATCTAATACTATTACTAAGAATATTTTTTCTTTTAGCATCTTACGTTTGAGTCACCAAGGTTGCCTCCAGTTTGCATAAATCTCTACTGCTCAGTAATATGTATTGGATAACTTAGAATATTAGAACGATAAGGAGATATTGAGAGCTATCTATTGTCATGCTTTTACTTGCTGTGCTATAATTCAAATTTCGTCATAGTATATTCACTTTTCAATGTTTTTCTCACACTTGTTTTATACTTTAATGATGTTGACACCTTTTGTTTGTTGTAGGTGTGTTGTTCTGGAATTGTTGGCTCAGTTCATCATCCGGCAGGATCTCGTTTTGCTGGTTTGCAGTTGTCTTTATGAACCTTAGAAAGAATTTAGATATACGATTTGTATGAATTCAGGACTTGATTATTGTGATTTTGAGCCCAAGTGTAAAGTTATGAATTGTGCAACCAATACAATGTTTTTTGTTTTTAAATGGCATTTTGAATTTATAAATCCGAAGGTTTATTTCAGGGTATAATTTGTGTTCAGTTCAGATTTTTTCATTCCAGTTAGAAAAGTTGCAGTCAGCCTGATCTGATCTAGAACTAAGCTGAATCAGCTTTGGAATTCAGCTGAATTTCCACTTTTTTTATATTACAAAATTAAATCTACGACGTTAATCAGGTGTGGTACCTCGCGACAACCTGAAACTATCGTAAATCTGAGTCAATTTGATAGTGTCATTTCAGAAAAAGACACTAAATCTACGGCATTTTCTGCTGTACCTCCAAAGTATTGTATTTCTCGCTAATACGACACTTTTTCACTATCTAAAATGGCCTTTTTCCACTAGTGTGTAGAGTTTGAATCCTTTCTAAAGCAATGAGAATCCATAAACTCAACCAGTCAACCCTGGCAGTTCTGGTATTAGTTTTAGACGTAATGCCAAAACACGTCATCATGTGCCACTAGATGTATTGTGTGTTGAAATTGCTATCTATATCATGGACAAGACATGTATGATGAATATTCTAAATGACGATTCCTCATGTATGCAAGTTATTCAGTTAGTATTACGAACTAAGCACATGCATTTTAGATTGTCTAGAGTTGCATGGATATGGTGTCCATTGTCGCATATTAGGGGCTTGATGTGTGTGGTTAAGAATCCCATTGAATGGCATAAGGTAATATTTGTGTAGACGATACTATCAATTGTGTTTACTTAAATCCATTATATCATCTGAATGGTCTGTAATCAGAACATATTAGAACATGAAAGCTGAATCAGTACATTCAATGTGAAATTATTTTGAAAATGCTTAAAGAGATGTAGGTGGATTTGGAAAATGTGGTGGTAGCTTAGGAGGAAATAAAAGACACTGAGGACGAGGTAGGTAAAGTGGAAGGCTACAATCTCCAATTGATCTTGCGACAATTTAAAAGGACTAAAAGGATTTCTTAATATCCAACAATTGAAACAGTGCGTAAATGGTGAATAATTTGGTTCTAACCGTTAATCTACTTCCTAAATGATAATTGACGCTTTCATAATACAATGCAGTTGTTAATTGAAACCGCTTTTTGGACGGGTGAATAATTAATCTACTAAATGATATATGGTGTTTTCATTATACACTGCAGTTGTTAATTGGGACCCCTTTTCGGACGGGAAGCATTTCATATGCTTTGCACTATTTAAAGTTGGCAATCTATTTTATATTAATATCACGATTTTTGTTAGTTTCTCTAATATCAGATATCGTTACCTATATAATGAGTGTGATTTTTCATTTAACTATAAGAAGTTGGATCCTGGAAGATCAGTTGAGTTGGTCCATGGATTCTTAACGCAAATATAGGATTTTCGAAGAAAGATATACCAATGCATTTTCTTTATTATATCTTCTTTGACGGGAAGCACTTTATAAGTTGTGCACTATTTAGAGTTGACAATCTATTTTATTTGAATATTGTTTTTTTAGTGTTTCCAATATAAGATATCGATACAACCGTGTAGCAAGTGTGATTTTTCATTTAACCAATAGTACTAATATTGACAATGTAATGAACTACTTAATGATTTCAAAGCTTGGTATAATTTTTCAAAAGTATTTTCAGGATTTTTTAATCTCCAACAATTTAAACAGTGCATGAATGGTGAATAATTTGGTTCAAACTGTTATTCTAATAAATGATAATTGGTGCTTTCATAATACAATGCAGTTGTTAATTGGGACCGCTTCTTGGACGGGTGAGTAATTTGGTTCCAGCAGTTAATCTACTAAATGATAATTGGTGTTTTCATTATACACTACAGTTGTTAATTGGGACCCTTTCTTGGACGGGAAACACTTCATATGCTTTGCACTATTTAGAGTTGGTAATCTATTTTACCTTAATATTATGATTTTTGTTAGTTTCTCTAAAATCAGATATCAGTAGCTAAATAATGAGTGTGATTTTTCATTTAACTATAAGAAGTTGGAGCCTGGAAGAGCAGTTGAGTTGGTCCATTGATTCTTATGCAAATATAAAATTTTCGAAAAAAGACATATCAGTGCATTTTCTTAATTATATCTTCTTTGACGGGAAGCACTTCATAAGTTGTGCACTATTTATAGTTGGCAATCTATTTTATATTAATATTTTTTTTCATGCCTTCAATATCAAATATCGATACAACTGTATAACAAGTATGATTTTTATTTTATTTTATTCGTAGAATTGCTTACTGTTTTGTTAGATTGCTTGAAATTAGTTTTGAAAACTACGTGAGATGTTTAGATTATAATAGGATTATACATTTGATTATTAGAAGTTTTAACCGCCAATTGTCAATCTATTGGATAGTAATTTTATAATAGGTTATAAAAACTCTTATTGGGACTAGTAACTGTCTAACAACACCAATACCCGTTATTGGGATAGTTATAAAACTTATAATAGATTATAAGTTTTAACTAGTAAACTGTCTAACAGCACCAATGCCCGTTACATCGAAATTGTACGTACTCATTTGGTCACTATCACTTATATCTCCATATCGTATCAGTACCACGGCACCAATAGCTGTTACATCGAACCATATATACTGGAGGCCAGAATAGTTTTTGAGTTGCTATAGCTAAATTAATAAGGCTGTTGCACTTCCTGCTAGTCAGATTTCCAGTTTTCTTTTCCCGGTGGCTGATGTAGTACCTCATGCATCAGTGTAGACCGTGTCGGATATGCTACATGTAGGGGCACCAATGGTTAAGCTAGCTGATTCGTTTTGTTCTTTCCCGATCATGAAAGACAACATAAAAAGAAAAAACATGCTTCGCAAACCAAAAAACAACAACAAAGAAACAAATGCTCAACTGTGTATGCACGTATAGCTCTAAACTTGCTGATTTTGATGAATCAAATGTTTCATCTTGACCACTAAAATAATGTATGCAAACAGTAGACCCGTGCATGCTTTAAGTTATAGCTGGGAAATATCCCTCGATTTCTCTCTCACTCACTTTGTGTCGCTCTCAATCAATATCAAGCTTTCAATTCATATGCATTCAAGAATCAAGATCCAACCAATTAACCTTGAATTCTCTCTTTACTTTCAACTGAACTCACACTGGAATTCAAATGACTTTAGAGAACAGTAGCTTCATTTTTTTAGTTTTAACAGAAAAAGCTAGTTAATTCGTAGTGGGCATTTTCAGAGTCCACTTATTATCTTTTCTGTTTCCTCTTTTCTTTCTCAATCAAATGGGTGAGTGTTAGTGGACCCTAACTTAATGTTCTATAAAGGCAATAATGAATCCTGTGTTTTCCCTTTCCTTACGGATATATGCATTAGAAAGTGACATTTAGGTGACTTTTCTCTTCAATTGGCAATGTATTCAACCTAGCTACCAAAAAAGTCACAAAAAGAAAAAAAAAAAATTATAAACGTATATATATATTCTGTTGTTCAACTGGTTTTAGTGCTCTTGTTTAATTAACTTGAATATTATTTTGGAATCCTTAATGGTATATGCATGCTGGCAGCTTCTACCGGGCCAGCCGGCAGAAGCTGTAGAAGATGTAATAATTGCATACTGTACGTAAGGAGCTTATTTTTGTGTGTGAGAAAACTTACTGTCTATTGTCAGGAAAAAAAAATGTATAGAGTAAGAGCAACTGCAGTGGACGAGCAAACCTATAATTATGGTCCAGGGACGAGACGCAACGGGACGGAGTAAAGACTAAAATCTGGACCAAAACCAAATTCCAGACCATATTTGGTCTGGGACCAAGACCAAAACTATATATAGTGGAGCGGAGGTATAATCACCGTTTGGCATCGGGCGTGTGTATAATCTACGCCTGTTGTGAAACGTACGTAAAGTCACCTCCCCATAAAGAGGCGTGTATATAAGTTACGCCCGGTTCAGGCGTTGATAAAATGTTCGCCCGTTGGGACGTTGCTAAAGTTTACGCCCCACGTCAGGCGTTCATAAAATTAACGCCCCATTCAGACGAAGATTATACAAACGCCCCAGCCAGGCGTTGATATTCTTAACGCCCCACGCCAGGCGTATATATAGTTAACGCCCAACGCCAGGCGTTTATATAGTTAACGCCCCAGACAGGCGTTGATATAATTAACGCCCCACTCCAGGCGTTTATATAGTTAACGCCCCAGACAGGCGTTGATATAATTAACGCCCCACGCCAGGCGTTGATATAATTAACGCCCCACGCCAGGCGTTTATATAGTTAACGCCCCATCCCGGCGTTGATATAGTTAACGCCCCACTCCAGGCGTTCATATAGTTAACGCCCCAAGCTTGAGTTTAAAAAAAAAAGAAAAATACTTAGACAAAATTGATTTTGAAATTTTTTTATACCGTTGGTAATTCGAACGTTGAAGAAAATGGAACGTTGGTTAATTTGGAACGTTGGAAAGTTTGGAAGACATTTCGGAACGTTGAAAATTTCGGAAGAAACACCTATATATACACATGAGATCCTGTGACATTTTACCACGACTAAATACTTCAAACTATCCACACCAATAAGAAGAAATATTGTTTCTGCTTTCAAATCAGTTGGAAAATTTTCACGGATTCGCTTACAATGGCACCAAGAGTAGCACGAGGTCCAAATTTTACGACAATCGAAGATGTAACAATGTGTAAAATTCATTTATCTATATCTCAAGATTCTAGTGTTGGAACTGATCAATCAGAGGCGACGTTGTGGACTCGTATCAAGGATGATATTGAACTTCATTTACCTAATAATCCAGAGCGGTCTTGGAGTTCTTGGCAAAAACGATATCATGGAATAAGTAAAGATGTGGCGTTATTTTCGGCAAAAGAGGCAGAAGTTGAAGGTGAATATCATACTGGATGGGGTCCTGAAAAGAAGGTAAGCATTCTTGATTTTTCGAACAATTGTTTTCTAATATTTAATAAGCGCCCATGTACTTAAGTGTTTTTAAAAACATTAACAGCTTGAAGAAGTTAACAAGAGGTTCAAGGAATGCAACGATGGGAAAAAATTTAAGCACGAAGAGTGCTACCCAGTTGTGTTAGAAAATATAAAATATAATCGACGATCGACTTTTGTATTCGATACGACGCATGATTTGGACAGCAATGAGAATAACGAGGAAGATGATGAAGGACCGCAAACAACAACTCAAGGAGAGACCGGTAACGACACAGATGGGGGAGACATAGAGAACACATATCTTCGTAAGATGGGGAAAAAAGCAGCAAAAAGATTGAAGAAAACAGGGAGAGAGAAATCCAATATCCAAGAGGAATTGATGGGAATAATTATTAAAGAACAACAAAATTTCAATACTCATTACCAAGCACAATCAAGATTCAAGATGGAACAAAGAGCAGCAGAGTTTGCAGCAAAACAAGCTGAACATGCGGCAAAAATAGCCAAGCAAGCTGAAGACGAAGAATTTCGCATCATTATGATGGATCTTGAAAAAATGGAACCTGTACAACAAGAGTACTTCCGACTTCGCAGGGCGGACATAGTTCGGAATAAAAGAAACCAATCTTAACACAAAGGCGGAATAGTTCAAACCTTAATTATTTCTCCTATTTAGTGATTAGTAGTATTATTAGTATTATTATGTTTTAAATTTCTTATTATCTGAACAATTAGCATTATTATTATGTAATTTTTGGATTTTAAATTTACTTCCGTCGATTTGAATTAAATTTCTACTTTTTTGAAACATACGACCTTAATTAAAACTTGAGGATGTTTACATACAAAGAGATAATAGAAAGGAAATGACAAACGACAATTTTTAATTCCCATATTCTGCCCATATATATTCGATCAAGTCATCACGCAAGCGAATATGTGCATCTTTGTTACGCATTGCACGTCGGCGTTGCTGAGCTCTAATTTGGGAAAACTCGTCACTATTGCCTCTTAATATATTAACCGGTGCTGCGTTGCTACGTTGTTCATAAACATGTGGTCAGTCACCGGGTAGACGCTCATCCTCGACTATCATATTATGTAAGATAATACAAGTTTTCATGATATAGGCAAGCACATCTGGATTCCACATTCTTGCAGGTTGTTTGATGATTCCAAATTGTTGTTGAAGTACACCAAATCCCCGTTCAACATCTTTTCTTGCACCCTCTTGCATCGATGAAAATATTTCCTTTTTCCTACCAACCGGATGTTTAATGGCCATAATAATAGTAGGAATCTCTGGGTATATTCCATCACCTAGATAATACGGCATATCATATGAATGTCCGTTCACCTCATAGCTCACCGGCGGTGCTTTTCCTGTTACAAGACTTCGAAAAACATATGAACGGTTCATAACATTAATATCGTTGTTAGAACCGGGCATACCAAAAAAAGCATGCCAAAACCATAGGTCATACGACACCACTGCCTCCAACACGATACTTTCGCTCCCTTTATACGCGGTGTAAGCCCCAGATTCTGCCGACGGACATTTATCCCATTTCCAATGCATGCAATCTAGACTACCCAGCATCCCAGGAAATCCCCGGTCTTTGTTTTGCTTGAGCAACAGTTCAATATCACCAGCCGTTGGTTCACGCAAATATTCTTTCCCATACACATTCACAATCGTCTTACAGAACCTACGAGTAGCTTCCAGCACAGTTGTTTCTCCTATGCGTAAGTACTCGTCTATTGCATCTGCCGCACATCCGTAAGCTAACATTCGTACTGCTGCTGTTACTTTTTGATGAGGGTTTAATCCTAAAACTCCACAAGCATCGGGTTTTTGAACAAAATATCTGTTTGCATTGGTAACACCTTCCACTATCCGGTTAAACAATTGTCGACGCATTCTAAATCTTCTGCGAAAAACATTGGGTGGTTGGTTTGGGTACGGAGAGAAATAGTCGTTCCATAGAAGTTCAGCCCCTGACTCACGATCTCTTGGTATTCTGATACGAGTTTGAGGCCATTTTGAATTTGTAACAAGGACTCCCAAACTAACGGCCATGTTATTTTGCATAATTGCTATTGCATCATCATCCGAGGAATAAAAACTACTATTAGAAGAAGAAGATGAAGAAGAAACAGAAGAGCAATAATGAGCGGTTTTCTCATAGTGTTCCATTACTATATGAAGCAGAAGAGATGTATTGTTATTCATATATTGAGTGAAACCAGTCTTTAATTTATAACCCATTTTCAAGAGCATTAAAAAAACCAAAAATAGATATTTTTTTGGGTTCACGCAAATGTGTTTTCCAAAAAAGATAAAGTGTTTGTCAGTGACCTGATATGACAATACTATATATGATTAGACTATATATATGATATGACTATACTATATAAGATAAGAAAAGATAACTCCAAAGACAGGTCATCTAAATAGTCATAACAAATTAACCCTTCATATTATCATTATCCGAAGTGGACGATCTTGGTGCCACAAAAGGCATGTGCGTTCTCGGATTGGTATTGACTGAGGACATTGTTGAAGCTGATCCTTGATTCATACCACTCCAAACTTGTGATGGCAGGGTTTGGGAAAAGGAACCGTATCCAAGCTGAGGTTGGACAGTGTGCGGCATACGGAAAAGAGATAGTTGTTGCTGCAAATCAACGTTCGCATTATTTAGCCTTTGTATTTCTGCTTCTTTCGACATAATAACGTCCATCCTCTCCTTCGTTTGTTTTAATGTAAATTCGCGAAATTGTTGATTAAAATCAGCATTTTCTTGAAATAATGTGTAAGCTTCATGCTGTCAAGAAAAATAAAATATATAAGTACAAATATACCAACAAAAATCGAACGTACAATAAAAAGTCGAAAGTACACTTACGTGGGATAATAGATGTGGAGGAGGGATATGTACATGTTCAACAGGTTGTTCAATTGGGACCGTATACAAGTCACCGACATACCCATATGTTTGGGCTTCCCAAATAGGATGAGTCACGTAATCTTTGGAGTTGGTTACCATTGTCCAGTATTGTAAATATATATCATAATCTTTAACAACTTGCACTATCTCTGTTGCATCGACCAAACCTTCTTTTTTTAGGCGTTCGGCTTGAATATTGCCAATATCCCCTATAACTGTGTGTAGTCTTATAGGAACAGCGAAAGTACAATGGTTTTGCCGCCAACACCTTTCACCAAGATACATGTTGTGCTGTACAGTTAGAAAGGGAATAAGAATTTAGTAAGTATGTTATATAGGAAAAAAGTATGTTATATAGTAAGTATGTTATATAGAAAAAAAGTATGTTATATAATAAAATTTACAAATTAACTCACAATGCCCATGTAAGAAAATATATATCTCGAGTCTGATAGCCGCGTAGCCGTGCATCCCATATCAGATGCAAGAACTTCTCTGTATGATTCCCATGGGCGCCATGTCACTTGTTCAGCAGTAAGCTTACTTAGTAAATCCCTACAACGGAAAATATCATTTGTATTCTTCGGTACATTCCATTTAGAAGATACGGGCCATTTTTGTTCTGTACTCGCCTCTGGGATTTCTGGTCGACATATGCCCAGGTATTCATACCCCCAAAACTACTCCATCAAAATAATTAGCCAATTTAATAACTTAGCAACAAAATAAACAATGAGAGGAAAAATAACTAGATTGAAAGAATACCTCTAATACTTGGAATGGACCACATAGTGCCTTCTGTCTCCTCCCAGATAAACGGAGTGCCGCATACAATTTCGAAAACGCAGCACCACCCCAGTCATACGTGGATACTACATCAAGATTTTCAAAAGCAGCTAACCATCCAGCATCAATATAAGTCTTTGCATTAGAAAAGAAAAAATGTCCCAAAACATACATGAAAAAGGCAATTGCTACTCTATGAGCAAGGGTGCTATCATTTTCAGCCGCAACCAACTTGTCTTCGAAGAAATATGACCTTAAATATTTAATTGTAATTGAATTTGAAACCCACGACGGTGCTTTTGGACAGAGCGTGACATCTTGGATATCCGGAAAGATATGCTCACGAACATGTTCAAATTGGTACTTCCCCGAATCATAAGGAACATCAGGCCCATCACCGATACTCAGTCCAGTCAACATGAGCCAATCTAGGGGGTGAATCCCATCTCACCAAATGGGAAGTGAAAAGTGTTTGTTGTATCCCAAAACCGCTCAGCAATATAATCAACCATTGAATGGTTGGTTTCGCTACATTGTATGTCCAGTAAATTTTGCCATCCCGCTTTTTCAATAATATATTTAGCTCTAGGACAGTGTTGTGAAATAGTTTGATAGTGATGAATTACCGATGCCAAAGATCCACGATGTTGATACTTCAATTTGTGCTCCCCTGTAAATGTGATGTCCGTAGTAGCGTGCGGTTTATCATCTTGCAGTATAGGAAACCTCCCTAACCGGGGAATATCAACCTCCTTAATTGTACCAGTAGCGATTAAGTTATAATCCTCTTCGGCTACAGATTTTTGTTTCTTGTTCGTCTTCGCGACCATTGAAACGCGCTGTGAATTTGTTCAACATCTGTGCACACACAATATAGATGCAGTTACATTATTAAAAGACCAACCCTCATTAACGAATATTTTTATTAGTCCATCACCATTTATATTCCAAATACTATAAATCCTTAACACAAACCATATCAATTCCAAATTCTATAATTCCAGAAACACAAATTAAATCGTCACCGATGCATTTCCAAAATCATTACAAGATTCCACAACCCAATTTAATCACTTCAAGATTCCATAAAAATCACTAAAAAATCAATTCCATACTCACGCAATTAGCTCTTCTACATATGTAACTCCCAAAATTACATAACTAAAATTAATCACCTCAAAATTCAATAAAAAACAATACAAATTCAATTATTGGTAACCATATTCACATACAACATGCAGAAAACCAATAATTAATCCAATAATTTACATAACTACAATAATTTACAATAATTTAAAATTAATCCAATAATTTTAAAATTAATCCAATAATTTACATAACTACAATTATTGATAACCATATTCACTAAAATTAATTACCAACAGACAACATGAAGAAAAACAATAAAAGGAAGCTCTCAATTGAAATAGGTTGATTGAAACAGTTGAAGGGTGAGAACTATTTCCCACATAATCTACATAACCACGGATTTTTACAATACCCAAAAATATAAATCAAATTTTTACAATACCACTGTGGAAGCTCTAATAAATTTTAGTGAATAGATTATAAATCAAATAAAAATTTACAATACCCACAAATCAAATTTTTACAATACCCACAAATAAATTTTTACAACCACTGTGGAAGCTCTAATAAATCTAACTATTTTAAAAAAAAATTTAACCAAATTTACATAATCATCAAATATGGTTTTTTTCACATACATATTAATCTCTAAAAAAACATAAAACACACATACCCAATTAAATTTAACCAATTTCATATTCATATTTGTTCGTTAAAACCAAATTTTAGATAAACTAATTTTAACAAATAAAACCCTAAATAAATTATACAACAATATGGATAAAACAAAAGAGATTAAGAAAAAAAAAACATACCTCTTTTGTAACCCGGGTTCATCAAGTATCTTTTTTTTTCTTTTACTGCTCGTCACTGTGATGTTTTTGTTAGAAGTGTTTGTGGGCGGTAGAAACAAAGAAACAAAGAGGAGGTAGAAAAGAAAAGAAGAAGACGGAGAAGATTAGGGTAAAGGGAAAGTGAACACGTGGGCTATACGTGGTGGTTAGAGATTGGCCGGGGCTTTAATGCCACACGTGCTAGATACGTGTGTTAATAGAAGTCCAACACTATACGTACGCCTGCCATGAGGCGTTGATTCCTTCATTCGCCTGAAACCAAGCGTTGATTATACGTACGCCTGAGAGAAGAGGAGGCGTTGATTATACGTACGCCCCACGTCAGGCGTTGATTATACGTTCGCCTCAAACAGGCGTTGATTATACTTACGCCTCAAAACAGGCGTTGATTATACGTTCGCCCACAGGCGTTGATTATACGTACGCCTCAAAACAGGCGTTGATTATACGTTCGCCTGAAACAGGCGTTGATTATACGTCCGCCTCAAAACAGGCGTTGATTATACAAACGCTTCATTCAGGCGTTGATTATACGTTCGCCACACCAGGCGTAGATTATACAAACGCCCCTTCTCCGAGCGTGAAATATATGTACGCCCCACAACAAGCGTATTCTTTACCAACGCCCCACAACCAGCGTTAACTATATCTCCGCCCGGCCCAAACGAAGATTATACCAACGCTCCACATGCAAGCGTGGATTATACATCCGCCCGACTAAATATACTCCACTGCCTTAACGTGACACTACAGACTAAACTCAAATTTGATCGTTTGTTTTGGTCTTTGATCTTTGGTTTTGATCGTACCACTGTGGACTCTAAGGAATAAATCTAGTTTGTTTGGTTTCTTGGCAAATCTTCATTAATTAGTCAATTTATGAATTGCTTTTGAAACATTATTGTCTCCCAGTATATCGTACAACAAGAGATCTCTTTGGATCTTATATATATATTTATGCATGCAACTGCGCTCAAGTCACGAATCTGTCTTTATCCTTGAGTAATGCTAGGATCAACTACCACCTGAGATCAATTATTGGTGTATGCCTTCCCGAACTCGTTGAACCTGAAATAGATATGATCGGGAAAAGCTGATTTTGGTAAGATATATGATAATCAGATTCGTTTTTATAAGTGGACTAGTCAAATCTCTCTTATCTCGTATTCACTGTGCAGCACCCAAATCTGGTGTCCCTGTGTTGGTATGCCCATATTCTAAACCATATACGAAATTTGGTTTTAGAGACACTCACAGGGTAGGACTTAGGAGAGAGACGTAAATCTCTATACCGAGCTAGCTACCACATCCTAAAAAACCAAGAGTAGTGACTTGCTATATAGAAAAAGCACCGAACAAACATATCCATTAAGTGGAAACTAATCTAATCAATGAGCTAGCCAGTACTACTACCGTTCAATTATTTTTCTGTTAAGAGTGTACACAGGGATGTTTTCATTAAGGAAGATGTTTTCACAGAGTGTACACAGAGATGTTTTCTTCTTTACCGATCAAAAAGAAGATGTTTTCATTGAGGAAGTTTTGCATGCGTTTGAATTAATTCGGGAAAAGTGATATCGTGTTGCCTTTGCTTAATTATAGCTAGGATCCATATATCAACTTAGGAGTAAAAGTATAAACCATGCTAAAGTTCTGTTGAGAAGAAATTGTTTTGAACCTAGGCGTACTGTTTGCCAGGTGTTTGGTGTCACTCATAGGTTAGACTTCGTTTTGCATTAGTTAATTTGTCTTTAATTTATGTTTTTTTGGAAACAATATACTCCATCTGTTTCTAAAAAATGGGCTTGTTTCTTTATTTGGATATGTCAAAAAATAGGCTTGTTTCCATACGTGGAAAGTCAAATGTTATGATTTTACTAATATAATCATAAAGGGACCACTTCTCTCTCTCTCACTTTTTTCTTTTAATATAAAAAAGGGACCACTTCTCTTTTCCATTTTTATTATATCAAATGAGTGGGGACCAAAGATAAATTTGGAAAAAAAATGAAAAAGTGACTATAATGATTTGTTTTCATTATTTTTGTGAAAACCAAACGAATCTATTTTTTAGAAACGCAGGGAGTATAGATAAGATTCACGAAAAACCCATATATAAAGGAAACCATATAAGCCGATCTCTCCCATAACCGGCAGTGCCATGTCTGATGAAGATCCGTATTTTAAACGTAATTACAGTAAGGATGCATTTTGAAAGGGAAACCGCTCACCGATCTTAATTAATTAAAAGTTCCTATTATTTTGTCCCACTTTAATAATTTCTCTATCATTAATCTTTAAAGAAAGTTGCATCTGCATGGGTTTTAATTTTTTAATGACTTTGTAGATCCAAATCTATTCTACTTTTTGAATACAGATCTACAATTATTCTTTTTTCCCTCCACATGATTTTTGTACCCGGAAGATAATTAACTGTTTAAGACAACAATTCCCTTAATTGTGCAGGGAGATGAAATCATTTATTTCTGACGGTTCTCGCCTATTTATCTTTTGAGATGTTGGGAATTTTGCAAGATTACAAGTCTACAAAACCAATATATAAGGAAGCAGCCCAACGACGCATATAAGAAGATGCACCATTACGTATATCCATGCAGCATGAGGTTCTACGCAACATATATTCATCCACATCATGCATGTCTAGAGACTAGAGCGATGCCCCTGTATATTTGATTAGTCATTAAGCACGCCTGCAATTATAGCGAGTTAGACTTTTTGGTTGAGCCAGGCGTGAGACATGTAATAGGGGAAGCGTAGTCAAAACTAATGTTCACCGACTAAACTAGCTGGTATACATATCTTATAAGTGGCCAGAGCATAAATATATACTTGTGAGAAATATGATTGCATTAACAGGGTCATGAAATTTGAATTAGTATATTCATGGTTCCGGTAGATAACTACATATGCTAGGAACTATCAGGTCCATCCTAATTACAAGTTTTTTATTCAAATCGAGCATGCATAACGGCATGCTCCTCTTGATAAAAGTAAATGACTCCTTAGTCTCCTCGCTACATTATCTTATGTAACATTCATATGTTAATCACTCCATCTCCATGTTACTAAAACTATCCATAAAAATGTTAAAACTTAAAAAGTCTCAAAAGCTAGTATAGAGGAATCTCATATGAATAACTTTGTATGGGTTCTTTTCGGAAAGCTAATTGAAGAATGGAGTTGGAGACACCTCAAATCCTTTGGAATCAGGAAATCCTTTTCGAATTTTGAAACTCACAAACTACAACACAAATTTCCTCCCTACTCTGACCTAAGATCACTATAGTCACTATAGCCAACCAAAACACCTTAAAAACAAACAAGCCCTTCATGACAACACTACACTTTACCTAAAACAAACCCTTATCTCAACCATGTTATCACTCAACAATCTCACTGCTTAGAACCTAGATAGGATCTGGTTTCCCTTATTTATTTTCTTTTTTTTCTCTTGGACAGCAGAGAGAAAGAAATATTTGTGAGAAAGAAATGCTAGTAGTACTAACTTTACTTTTCTTTCTCTACTTTTGAAGATCAGTTTAAATTTGTGAAGGAATCCATGCCCTCAATATGACTAATAAATGTTGAAAGTTGGAACCCTAATTACTATTTTTAATGAGAGAAATGGAAAGTGTTGTTGGGTGAAGGAGAGAATATTCTTAAGCTCACAATAGTTCAACAAGAAAATTCCAAAATTAAAATGTTAAACAAACGAATCCTTTTTAAAGCAGAACATTTAATATTTTTTATTAAAAAATCATTAGATTATGATTAAGGGGTAGGTTTATTATAACTAGGAAAAGTCAGCTCACAAGGAGACGACTACTCAAACTTCTAAAAATTCACTGCCTTTGTCAGTTCACTGTCTTTTAACCTGGCTAGTTTATTTATTTATAGACTAAATTCCAATTTCATTTTCATTTTATTAAAAGTCTAGTGAATATGTAATTTCTTCATGTTTGGAAAAACAGAAAGAGTAATTTCTTCTACTCGTTTTTTCCCCCCAAAGGCAGAGGATAGATTAGAGAAAATACCCTTACGAGTTATACGAATAAATCATGAATTTTCTTTTTGCAACTCTGGTGTTAACCTTAAAATCTAAATGGTATACAATTAATTAAAACTGGCTCGTCCTTGATGTATATGCTTATACGTTGAAAACTTAATCTGTTATTCGTTTCGACCCAAAGAATACACCAAATTATGCCAATGAAAATGTGCTTTACCTGTAAAGTATTTGCTGCACCAATTGATATAGAAAAGCAAACTCTAAGAATACAACTTTATTCATTAACTTAGGTGTGTGGGTACCCTATCAAATATTCTAAGATCAAAGCTGTTTATATACATGGAAGATGCAGGAATATGTCGATACTATCAAAGTAGGGATTTAAGTTGTGCAAACTAGAGAAAACTAGAGAAAGAAAGAGAGAAAGAGAGAAAGAAAGAAAGAAAGGGAGAAAGTAAAGATACGTCTTTACAGATTTTCTTGATGAATTATGCTGTACGTAATAGCAGTATTGTGGGACTCAATAATGTTCCTCGCTCCTCTCCAATTGTATATGAAAATGACACTGATATCGGGACATCTCCATTATTATAGATTTATAGTGAGTTTTCAGTTTGGTTCTAATGTCGCCCATTGAAAGAGAGCATTTTACATACTTCCGAGGCCACATTTATCAGTAGATTGTTTTCTGTTCATCCGATAGAATGGTATCACGATGCCGAAAAATTAGAAATTCAGATACTACGTACGGTAATTACATTGTGCTAGAAAGCATAGTATAGTTCTCTACCTGTAAAGAACACATGTATGCTTATCAGTTCCCAGTAGAAATGGAGTATGAGGGAGGAGTAGGGTGATATAGTAATTAAAATAAGAGAGGGGAAACAAAAGAAAAAGGCAAAACAAATTATGGGATAATCATTCCAATTGGGAAAGGTATGGAGACATCCTTTCTTCCAACCTCATCATAAAATGTGTCATCATGCACCTTTGGATGGAGAGACATTGAGAGAGAGTGAGGGCTTCAAAACCCTTCTCTCTCTCTCTCTTCTTCAACCCTCTCCCAAAGTTCCAACTTTAACTTTTCACCGCCACGCATAATTTAGTCTTTTTTCTTGCAGACCCAACAGCAAAGCTTGACATTAGGATATACTTAAGTCTCTCTGCACAAAAACACACAAAGATAGCTAGAGAGAGAACCAGCACAGAGAGAGAGAGATACTGACTTAATGTTATTATATGTTTGATTAGCATATATTAATACACCCATAAAACAGGTGCCCATACTCTTAGGTTTCCTCTTGATTTCATCCATTAGGACCATCTGCATCAGCTTCTTCAGTTCTTATTGTTGAGTTCTTAATTTCTTTCTCTCTCAGTAACCCATCACTCTCACGCTAAACTACTGATAGTTTTGATAACCAATCAATTATTTTAAATATCAAGAGAGAATTTACTAGGTAGCTAGCTCTTATGTTGATGATCAATAAGATGGCAACAGGAGAACCGATTATGGGAAGTGTTTTCAATCAACAAAATCCTGCTGATTTTGTGGTTGGATCAATTAATAATCCATTACCAAACATAAAGAAAAAGAGAAACTTACCGGGAACACCAGGTACTTATGTATATTCATGGATTTACTTTCTTCTTTTTCCATTGCTTTTATGATCATGATCATGCATGAGTATATTCATGGATCTTTTCTTTTTATATCTAATCTGACTAATTGCATGTAATTAACAGTAAGTATATACTTTGCTATGTATACACAGATCCTGAAGCTGAAGTCATAGCTTTATCACCCAAGACACTTATGGCAACAAACAGATTCTTGTGTGAGATATGTGGAAAAGGATTTCAAAGAGATCAAAATCTTCAACTGCACAGAAGAGGACATAACCTTCCATGGAAGCTTAGACAAAGAAGTAGCAAAGAACCGAAAAAACGCGTATATGTTTGCCCAGAAAAAGGTTGTGTTCATAATCATCCTTCGAGGGCTCTTGGAGATCTTACGGGTATAAAGAAACACTTTTGTAGAAAACACGGAGAGAAGAAATGGAAGTGTGAAAAGTGTTCAAAGCGATATGCCGTGCAGTCTGATCAGAAAGCTCACGCCAAAACTTGCGGTACTAGGGAATATAAATGCGATTGTGGTACTCTATTCTCGCGGTAATTTTTAGTCAATATTAATGATTAATCATCACTACTAACAATAGTTTCTTATTACTTAACTTCCTTGATTAATTGTTTGATCCATTTAAGGAGTCAAGGATCATACGTAGCATGATAGTGATTTGTGGTTGCGATATATGTTTTTGTCTGTTACTGTTATATGTTGTGCATGACACGGACAATAGTTAAGAACTCGATCACGGGTCTCTCTCTCTCATTTAGAGTTTAAGAGAAAAACAAAACAGAAGGAGAGGTTATAAGTGGGATGCATATCTTTGTTCGAAAGCTATACATATTGTTAATATTTAGATGTCTATTTGAACGTAAATTGCATAGGTTCAGTATTATATAAGTGGTTCGGCTTTTGATATTTTATGGTTATTAGTTTACTTCATTCAATATTTCCTAAGTTTATCGTAAACAAAAATCTGAATTTGCTTCGTGTTGATGAACAGGAGGGACAGTTTTCTCACTCATAGAGCGTTCTGTGACGCCTTAGCAGAAGAAACTGCACGAGTCACGGCTGCAAACATCAACCACTCTATAGGAAATAATAATGGTTGCATCAATTATCAATTCGTGGGATCTTCTCTGGGACCTAACATGGTGCAGCATTTCTCTTCCATTTTCAAACCAATCCCAACAAACGATGAAGAACTGTCGAACAAACATAATACGCCAGGACTTTCTCTATGGATGGGTCAAGGATCCCAAGTTAATCCAATAGGCAATACTACCACTATCCAAGAATTACATCAAATGGGGTCTTCGAATTCAGGAACACTCTATGGTGATCCATTTTCTTGCTCAAATGCTCATCAACAGTCGGATTATCAATTAGATTGGGTTCTTGGAAGAAAGCTTTCTTCGACAAGTTCGGGGGAATTACTAACATCTATTAAAGAAGATGGTAGTCCTCAACTACTTAGTGCCCCTTCTTTATATAGCACTCAGCACCAACAACAACCATCTATGGCAAACATGTCAGCAACTGCATTGTTGCAAAAGGCTGCACAACTAGGAGCAACAACTGCCACCAATCCATCAGTTCTAATGAGTTTTGGAGTAAAGAGCAGTGATGATCACAACCAAGATGTTAGCAAATTTAATGGGTTCTGCTTCGGTTCAAACTTATCAACAAATACTAATCTTGGATCCCTTGCAGAAACCCCATTACTCGATCTTTCTACAACATCGATAAACCAGTTCGAAATGTACACACCTGCGGCAAAACGTCGAAAGTTAGAGGATGCTGAAGGAGGACAAACAAGGGATTTCCTGGGGGTAGGTGTCAAAACTACTACTGCTGCCATATGTCCTTCCTCAATCAATGGATGGACTTGATGAAAATATCCATGGTTGTGATCTCATGAATCATATTTAATCTCTCTAATGGAAAAAAGCAATTAAGTTGATGATAAGAAAAGTTAAGGTTGGAAAGAAGGGAGATTTAATGGGTTATATTAATAATAAAGATCTATGTTGGGAACTTTCGATGAAAAATTAGAAAGGTGGGTATTGAGTGCTCAATTGATGGCTAAAAAAGATGGTGTTTAGAAAATTATTCAAGTGTCTTTAGATCAAGGATATGAATGAAGTTGTACATTGCATATTCTCTCTTGGACCCTGAAAGTTGCTGCTTTTATAAAAATCGCTAGCTTTTTTGATTTTGGGGAAGAAAAGTTGGGAGATGAGTAGTGGGGACAAAGCTAAGAATCCCTTTTATGCTCTATTATTGAACATATGCTGTTGTTTCACCTCACTCGTGTTTTTTATTTTTATCAAGTCTTTTCAAAGTACTTGAGTGCTTAATCAAAGTAATAGACTAGGGTTTAGTACTCATCCATTTCTTATATGAATGAATTTCTAAACATGGATGCTCAAGCTAGCTACAGCCATTTGCGTGGTAAAACAGGTATATATGAAGATGAAGTGAGAGGAAGCACATACAGGAAACACAATAGACTACATTGAGGAAGAAATTTTTTTGCTTTAGCAGTCAAACTTGATCGAGCAGCACCGTGGATGGTCATTTGGCTAGCTTTTACGTCAGCAAACTCTTAGTTAACGGAGAAAATATTCCCGTTTCCTAGCAGCCGATTAATTTGATTGTCCGTATTTTTAAAAAATCTTTCAGTTGCCGTATATTCCTTGGTTGTCCACGTTTAGTTAGTGGAAACAAATCTTTCAATGAAGGTTCATCTCCAAACTTTATGCATTATGCATGCAACAGCTGTTAATTACCGTACACTTTTCTTAAACATCTTAAGTTTTAGCCTTTCATTTTCAAGAGTTGATCTTACTACAAATTCAGTTAGAAGACCGATGATTAATCAAGAAAATTTGATCACATATATTCATAATGTTATTTTCTTGTCTAAAAATGTTTCGGCAGTTGATACAGATGAAAACACTAAAGTTTTATTCTAAAAAGGATGGAGTTTGTGTCGCAAAACGACATCACGGACCAGCCTGAGAACTTTCATCAGAGTCGTCTTACAAAAATCCCAATTTGTAATATCTTCTTCCCCTACCAATCATTTGCATCCTTTCCGCCTAAAACAAACAATAGGGAACTCCATTCACAATGATTACCTCTAGCCTGTAATGTTTAGGAGAGGCCGAACAAATAAATAATTGTGTTCTGTTTCCGTTCCGTGAAAGGATTTCTCAAAGTCACCAACTTTGAAACTCACGAACAGGTTTAAATGATAGATTTTTGATAGATTTGATCTCTCTAACAACCGTGGACAACAAGGTAATATACGGTAACTGAAAGATCTTTTAAAAATACGGACAATCAATTTAATCGGCTGCTAGGAAACGGGAATATTTCCTCCGTTAACTAAGAGTTTGCTGACGTAAAAACTAGCCAAATGGCCATCTATAACAAGGATGCAAGTGGCGCATAATGATTACGCGTTACAGAGTTGCAGGCCAAGTCAGTGTGCAACCAGGATGGCGCGACACTGCGTAGACTGTTAAGTGCTTAGAATGGCACAACCCCGCAAGGCCAATGAAGTGCAAGGGTGGCACTACATTGTAAATGCATTTGGCTAAGTAATGAAGCTTTTGGCCGACACAATGAAGCTTCATTAAGTAGAAGGCAAGACAAAGCCAAAGTTGCAAGATGCAACATGCGAGTTGGCATGTTGGCATGCGGCATGTTGGCATGTCCGTGGAATTGAGTTGGCCCAAACTCAAGGACGATGCAAGCATGAAGAATAGACTAAGGATTAGTCTTTGCATTAGTTCAAGGCTGGCCAAACCTTGAACAATGCAAACAAGTTGGTAATGCAAGAGTTGCATTGTTGTTGTCAAGACTAATTGGCGAAGTGAAGCATATATGACGCATGAGTAACTAGAGTGAGCTTAAGGAGCTGGCCTCGATGTTTGAAGCATAAGGATTGTCCGTGCATGAGTTTGGAATGATAAACATGCAGGGCAAAGAGAGCTGAACGTTGGTGCAAGACAAAATCCAGTATGGCACAACAAATGTGCAATACGACTCAAGTGACGGTTAGGAGTTGGTTATTGGCTTTGCGAGCATGCCAATGAAGTGAGACAAGATGGAACGGTTATAAAGTGTGTTTAGAGTATTCATAACCACCAAGAATAAGTGTGGAACTTGTTGGCGTGACAACTCAAAAGGTGGCAGTTGAAGTTGGCGGTTATGGAAACTACTTGGACACTTGGCTGTTCAAGGCTTGTGCAGGGGTTGCACAGAAGTTTTGGCCTGATCCTAGTTAGTATAAATATCCTAGGAATCAATAAGTTTAGTGTTGTTCGTTTGAGAGAAGAACCACTAATGTAGAGAGAGTTTTAAGCATTCACCAAGAGGGTGAATGACCTGTTTCGGTCCATGTGATGGACGAGTTTTGTAATCTTCCTTTAGTGCAATAAAATGGGTTTGTTGCAGTAATCTTTGTGTTCTAATGTTGCTGATTTTGTGAGTTTGTCGATTGGTTTGATGCATGGCAGAACCTCTTATGCTTATGGGGGCATGAAGAGTTAGAGATAAAAAAGAAAAGACTTTCGTTGCGTATTGCCTTATGAGTGAAGGCAGACGCATACTTTGATGCAAGTGTGAAAGGCTGAGTGACCGTGGGTGAAGATGATTCACTGAACCACAATCATTGCCGGTCATGTCCCATGAAAATTTTAGGCGATTAAATGGGCGTGTGACAGCCGGTATCAGAGTTGTGTTAGGGGACACAATTTGCTGATTTTTCTCTCTTTTACTCAAGTTAATGTCATTTGTTTGTCAAATTCATTGAAGAATTGTTTGGGTTTCACTAGTATAGAGACTAGAAGAAGTTGGTCTTGTGTGGAAAGATCAATTGGAAGGAACTTTGAAGCTTGTAGTAGCAGCAGTCCATGAAAGTTTATGACAAAGGTGTCAAAATTCTAGCCCAAAGTGTTAGACGAACAAGCAAGAATCATTGAAAATCGGGTTTTCAAGTGATTACATGACCAAACTATGGAGTATGCTGACTTCTATGGTGCAAGTCAGGTGTTAAAGTCCATGTTTCTCTCAAGTATACGAAGATGATGCATTAGGAATGCAGAATTTCGTAGTTTTTTCAGTAGCGAGTACATTACATGTTGTAATGGGAATTTTGCGAAAATTCCTGAACTCAAAGAAGATGTTGGCCTTTGCAGCGGCAAAGTAGATGAAGAACATGTCTATGTGATAGATTGAAGGTGTTTTCATCGTATCCAGTTGATGGAAGATTATAGTTATCTCTCTCGAATGCATGTACCTTGGTGGTAATGCAAAGTCTGGTTGCGAACCAGCATGTTTGTGGCAATGTGATGCCATAAACGAAGAATTGGATGGCCAATTCTTATCTAGCATAAAGCTTATTGAAAGGATGAATAAATAAGTGCAAGTTAGGGGAAAACCGATACACCACGGTCTTGTGTTTGCAAAGAGTTCTTCGTTGATGCTAGATGAGCACAAGGAGTGTGTTTACACTTGGTTTATGAGTGGGATCAATATGCTTGGACAAGGGTGTCCAAAGACCTGCATTTGATCATAACCACAAGCGAATGTTCTTATCAATTAAAAATCAGTGTTGCTACAAAGCTGATTTTGGAGAAGGAGAAAGACAAGAGTTCCCAGTTGTGCATGGGCAGTAAAAATGAGTTTGAAGAAGAATGCAGCATTCTTGCTTCATAGAACGTAGGCAGTGGCGCCTTTTGCAAGGATTATGACCTTGTTAAGATTGTCCAAAGTGTTTATCCGCGGAAGTCATTGAGTGATATGACTTTGCTGAGATCTATGGTGATGTTCAGAATCACCAAGTTAAGTCCGTTCCAGTTGTGCAAAGGTGCACAAGTTTGTGTCAAGATTTGGGTGCTAATTGGCATAGCATGTATGCAGCAGTAGCATGTGCCAAATGGGATTTGGGCATGGCCAGAATGCATAATGCATGAAAAAATGCAAGTTAGGAAAATTGTGGATGCGGGAAAGATAAGGACAAAGTAGTGGTGATGAATAAAGATGGCATGTGGCCATTATTGAAGAAATATTCATGAAAGCTAAAGCAAAATGATAGCATCAGTCTAAAAGGATTATTTAACAAACTTTCAACTATAGTATGCTTCGTTACGGGAGTCGCATACGAACGTTGATAATTGGAAGAGTGCATGTGGCAAAGTGAATTGCTACATTGAGGACAGTAGGTGCTGTCTCGCTTCCTTTGTTGCTTAGAAGCGAAGTTGAAGTCAGTATTGCAAGGCTTGTTAGGTCTTACAAGTTGCAATCAGTTGGCGTGAGTATTTGCTCAAGTTTGAGTTTACTTTCAGTTTAGGTCGAGTGGACCTTGGTGTTGGAATGAAGTCTCTCTATGTAAGGTAGTAGTGAATGAGGGTATTTGAAGTGAAAGATCTTTCCTCTTTAGTTCAAAGTAAATCTAGTTCGCGTGGAAGATGTTACATAGCATATTAAGCCAAAATGTGCGATAAAAGACGCTGAAAGTGAAAGAAGCAAACATAGGAGTTGGTGGCATAGTCGAGTTTGTTGTTGAGAGTTATGTGGAAATGCGACAGCATATGGAAGCGAATGCATGGAGTAACGCAGCAAGAATGAAGATGTAAGTCCATCAAGTATATGAGTTAAGAGTAACTCATTGTTAGGAAGAACATGGTGTTGTTTTTCCGCTACATTAAAGCGTAGCAGTTTGAAAGAGCAAGTGATGCATAAATTGCTGGTTTCAAAGGTACGTGAAGAGGATATTGTTTTTTAAAGCGACGGAGGATATCCCCGGATATCCAAAGTCATGACTATATCAAAGTCATGCATTTCAATCAGGATGTGGCGACAATGCAAGCAAAGAACAGCAAGGTGCTGGTTCTTTGGCATACAAATGGTGCGAAGCTAGGAGGCGTAGTTTACAATATGATTTGGAGGCCAAATCTAGTGTAAGTTTTGTTGCATTGCTGAAGGCAACAAAGTCTATGGATTGTGGCGCATCCCAGAGTGGTATGGAATCATAGCATGCATACCTTAAGGCATGGCATGATTTGGCATAGGCGCATATGATTGAAGAATGAGACCAAGTTTTGTATAAGTCCTGTTATGTTGCGTGGTGCAACTAAAGTCGGAGAATGAAGGCATAAGACTATGGCAATGATCATTGTGATCAGCTGGGAAGAATCATTACTTGCGTGCACTTAGGCGCAAATGATTCAAGTGAAATTCAAGCACAATTCAGGGAATTGGCAAGAGGAATTTCAAGTTTGCATTTGGGTGTTGATATATGATTTGCAATAGAGTTGAAAGCGGTCGCGACGCAATAACAAAGTTCAAAATCAGTAGGATCAATGGCAAAGCATTAAAGCTAAGTGATGTTGATGCTAAAGCATAGGAGTTGGCTAAGTGCGGTTTGCAAAAGCTAGCAAAGATTGCTGAATTTCAGAAAGGAATCTGAAAGTGCATGCAGTGAAGATTAAGACCAGTATAGAGTTTATATTTGGTTGCGTTCAACGAGGATGTTGAACAGATTGGGTGGGGGAGGTCTATAACAGGGATGGAAGTGGCGCATAATGATTACGCGTTACTGAGTTGCAGGCCAAGCCAGTGTGCAGCCAGGATGGCGCGACACTGCGTAGACTTTCAAGTGATTAGAATGGCACAACCCCGCAGGGCCAATGAAGTGCAAGGGTGGCACTACATTGTAAATGAATTTGGCTAAGTAATGAAGCTATTGGCCGACACAATGAAGCTCCATTAAATAGAAGGCAAGACAAAGCCAAAGTTGCAAGATGCAACATGCAACATGCGAGTTGGCATGTTGGCATGCGGCATGTTGGCATGTCCGTGGAATTGAGTTGGACCAAACTCAAGGACTATGCAAGCATGAAGAATAGACTAAGTATTAGTCTATGGATTAGTTCAAGGCTGGCCAAAGCTTGAAGAATGCAAACAAGTTGGTAATGCAAGAGTTGCATTGTTGTTGTCAAGACTAATTGGCGAAGTGAAGCATATATGACGCATGAGTAACTAGAGTGAGCTTAAGGAGTTGGCCTCGATGTTTGAAGCATAAGGATTTTCCGTTCATGAGTTTGGAATGATAAACATGCAGGTCCAAGAGAGATGAACGTTGGTGCAAGACAGAATCCACTATGGCATAGCAAGTGTGCAATACGGCTCAAGTGACGATTAGGAGTTGGTTATTGTCTTTACGAGCATGCCAATTAAGTGAGACAAGATGGAACGGTTATAAAGTGTGTTTATAACACTACACCATTTTTCCCGAATAGTAACTAAAATTCGTAACGGCCCAGAAACCGTTACAAAATTGACAGTTACAGAAAGCCGTTACAACCTAATTGTAACAGGTTGAAGCCGTTACGAATTTTTTTTGTGATTCGTAACAAGTGTCAGCTGTTACGAATCGTAACAGGCTAATTATTTACGCGTGCTGCTCACACGCTTGGTCACACTAGGGTCGGGTAACAGGTGTATTTGCGCGTGTGCCATTCAATCGTGTGCCATTTTTTTCCACCCAACATGGATTACGCTAGAGGATAATTTCACCCTTGAAGAAATGATTTTCCCCCATTCCCATCGAGTAAACACTATTTCTCTTTTCCCATTCTCTCTCTTTTTTTCTCCCCCTTCTCATCGAGTAAACCCATCTCTTATCTTCCCCCTGGATATTCAGATGTGCACCACATCTGATTTTAAGTCTTCTCAACTGAAGATTTCAGTTCTTCAATCATCTGTTAATCATCATCATCATCGTCATCATCGTCAGTTTAGGGTTTCGATTTCAGTTTCTCATCATCAGTTTTAGGGTTTTATCTATTCTGTTATCAAATCATCTGATCTTTGAAGAATTGATCTTCAATCATCTGTTACGCGAGTTTAGGTTTTTGATTTCACAGATCTCTGTAAATATTTATCATCTGTAGGATTTCAGTTTGTAAATTAGATTTTAAGGTTTTAGTATTTCAATCGATTTTAGGGTTTCTTATTACTCGTTTGATTTGGTATTGAAATTCTTAGGGTTGGGTTTGATTCTCTGCAGACGAAGCCATATTTAATTAGGGTTTGATTTGAATCGTTGTAAACAGATTATAAACCTTCTCAATATGATGTACATAGTTATTATTTATGATTAGTCAATCTGAACTGAGAGCATATTAGATTTCTGATTCTGATTTACGATTTTAGTTGTGGTATGTACTGTTCATTGCATAAATAAGGTTTAGTATTAAGTTTATGTCTCTTTAATAATTATACATGATAGGTAGGGTTCATTGCTTAAATAAGTTTCAAATTTTTTCATGTAACTCATCTTTAAGTGTATGAATCAAGTATCAATCTTTTTTGCACATGTATTCATAAATCCAGTCAGTTGCACTGATATGATAGTATATGAATTTAGTTATATTTGTTTTGATGGTAGTTTGCAAATATGCGTGTTGTCAAAGAGTTGTTGCTAATGTCATTGTTTTGATTTACAGATGCCAAGCTTTTGATTGGTAGGAGATCCAGTAACACCACTGTCTAGGGTGACATGAAGCACTGGCCATTCAAGGTTCTATGCGGTCTAGCTGACAAGCCCATGATTGAGGTCTCATACAAGGATGAGGAGCAGCAGTTTGCTGCTGAGGAGATCTCTTAAATTGAAGGTCATACCTGAAAAAGTATGGGGTTGTGGGTCTTCCTTAAGAGTGTTGGATATAAGTAGAAATTCTATTCATGAAATTCCTTCTCAGATTGGTTCTTTAAACTCAATCCAGGTATACGCTTTAGTATATACTATTGGTTTTCTTCGATTTGAAGGGGATTGTAATTTTATTATGTTTGTAATTTGTCGTGCTATATGTATCTTGTGCAGTTTAACTTCATTACCGTCTTGATTGGGTGGTTTGGTCTCTCTAACACAACTTCATGTTGCAAACAACAAGCTGACTAATTTTCCACGTCTGGAAATCTTGAAAGTAAATAACAACAGGTAATACTCACGTTTATAACCATTTTCACTTTGTGAATTTTACCGTAGTTAAAGTAATTGCTCTCTCTAAATTATTCATGTTATTGCTTTGGTGGCAGGATAAGCTCAGTTCCGTCGAATATAGGGAATTGTGTCTCCCTTGTCGAGGTGGTATTATGATCTTACTTTATTATCCAAAAATTCGTATTTGTTACATTGTGATCCGAAAAAATTTCTTGGTGCAGGTTGATCTCAAATCTCTTGGTAGACTTTCCTGACACAGTTGGGAGTTTACGGAATCTTGAGGTACTCCAATCTTCTTTTTTCCTACCATTGTCAATTATCTGAATCATATCATCATTTACTTAGTCCCATGTTTGTGTAGGCTCTGCATCTGAGTAATAATGGCCTCAAATCCCTTCCTTCGATGCTATTCAAACTGTGCACCCAGCTCTCGACTCTTGATCTTCATAATACAGAAATCACAATTGATATTCTCAATCAGGTATTGACTTTTGATTCTATTTTTTTCTTATCTAAAACTTGTGCAAGAGGTGATAGTCTTATGTATCCAAGTATTATGTCACACAAGTAGTTTGAAGGGTGGGAAAGTTTTGATGAGCGTCATAGATTAAAGCATCAGAAGCAACTGGATTTTAGAGTTGGAAGTTCTGGTGTGTTTGATGAATGTGCTGATAAAGATTAATAAGGTACTCAATCTCTCAAGTCGCATATTGTCGCTGTTAAACCGTTGTTAACAGTGTTTTATGTCTGCAGGTGAAGTACTGTGTAGCTGCTTCTTTCTTGGTAGAGAAATCATGTAAGAGCAATGGCCATTGGATTGAAGATACATAGCTGTTGTCGCGTTGGATTCCATCAGCTTTGTTTATCCTGCTTCAGATGCAGCAGTCTGCGGCATGAGAAGGCTTTTATGTGAGTCGTGTTTGTGTTTCTGTTAGCCTGTGACATGGGAAAACTTAGATATAAGTTAGGAACTTAGAAAGTTTTTTAAGTTTCTGTGAACTGAACTTTGAAACTTAGTAAATTTTTGTCTATGTATTCCCTCAGAATTTGATACTTAACAAAAAAAAATTGATACTTAGAAAAATTTGTGTTTTTTTTATATGAATGTGTAGATATGAATTGATTAGGTATAGTAGAATTGATTGAAAAATTATGCCACATAGTTCAAGATATTCAATCTGCAATGCCAGCATCAGTTGGCTCAAACTTGGCCAACACCTCAAAATCTCCATCTCCACAGGGTGTTTCTGCTTCACCTCTATCATCTCCACAGGGTGTTTCTGCTTCACCTCTATCATTTCCACAAGCTGCGACGAGTTCACCAGTTGCATCAGGAGTACATGGCATGCCGCGTTGTTCATTACTGAACTTCGAGTGTCAAGTGGTTGCAACTGGTAACATATATACTGGTGGTTTAGGAGAAATAATTCACGGAGATCCTGTACCCTTATATCTTTCCAAGGTGTGTATCGATACTATTTCCAAGCCAGATGCAATAACTGTGAGTGCCAACAAGTTTTTAGGCTTATTTTCCCCTTTTTTCCAGTTCACACTTTTGTATGTATGCTGACTGATACGCATACTCTTGCGCAGTTGTGCATAAGAATAGATTTACTTGAAGAAACTTCTGCAGTGCTGCATAACAAGTATTTAGGCTTATTTCCCCCTTTTTTTTGCAGTTCACACTTTTGTCTGTATGCTGACTCATACGCATACTCTTATGCAGTTGTGCATAAGAATAGCTTTACTTGAAGCAACTTTTTTTGTCCGATGTAACTTTTTCCTGAATTATGTGAACACAAACCGGCTTATGAATGGATATGCACTTTCAGTTCATCATTTATTTGTATATATGTGGGTGGATTTTGTTCTGTTATATGTGAATGCACAGGGGACTTCTCGCAAGGTCAGCTGAAGCAGCAGTAGCCAGCCGGGGAAATATCAATCCCTGGTAAGTACTTCACTTGGTTATATTTGTACTATAAAGTTTAAGAGGCGTGGTTTCTGACCTTCAATTTATACTTGCGAGGTATTATGCTGGTGGGAAGTGAACTACAGCTGGATTGGCATCAACTTGTGTACCTGCTATAATACCGGGTAAGTACTTAACTTGTATATTTCTAGATTCCATGTTTCTTACGGGACTCTTGTTTGTTGCGCGTGCGAGAGAGCTTATGGACTTTGGTTTGTTTCAGGACCAATTGCAATGATGGCCTGGATCAGTGGTTGCATTTTCAGTTGAAGCTCTTGATGACTAAATCATGGGCTTGTTCTTATTACAAAACCACAGTAAGTATTTCTCATTGTTCTTCTCCCCAATTTATATTTTTTTGAAGTTTTTTCTGCTTTTAACATAGGTTGGTATATATGCTTAGGAAGTTTAAACTTAGCAGATACTTTTCATCTATACCTTTATGCATGGATTTCGAACTTGAAGTCTTAAAATTTGCAGCTTCAAGTTGGTTTATCAGCTCTAGCTGTGAACATAGAAAATTTGCAGTAAGTTTCTATGTACAGTCTAAGTTATATAAATTTGTGAACATAGGAATTTCTATGAATTGATACTTATGGGAATTTGTATACATTCCCCTACTATTTGATACTTAGAATAATTTAAGTTCTATTTTTATGAATCCTTTGTATGAATCCATTTGAATGTGATTAGAATTGATTGAATGGACATGAATTTGATTGAAAAAAAAATAATGTTGATTGTGAAGGAGAAATGAAAGGTGTATGCAGGTAGTTATTTTCAATTCCGGCGTATTCCGGCCGAGAATGAGCTGCCGGTCAACCTTGACCTGGTCAAAATTGGTCATTGCTGACTGATTTTGACCAGGTCAAGGTTGACCGGCAGTAATTTTTTTACTGTTGCAAAAAAATTCGTAACGGCTTCAGCTTGTTACAACGTTCTGTTACTAAATAAATTCGTAACGGCTCTAGCATGTTACGACAGTGCCACGTAGTAACGGCTCTTCGCTGTTACAAGAGCCGTTACAAAAAAAAATCGTAACGGCTGCTGGGCCGTTACAAAAAATTTGTAGCACCCCTTTTCGTAACGGTCCTAAACAGTTACAACCCCGATTCGTAACGCTCAATAACCGTTTCGAATCGGAAAAAATGGTGTAGTGTAACCATATTAGAGTATTCATAACCACCAAGAACAAGTGTGGCACATTTTGGCGTGACAACTCAAAAGGTGGCAGTTGAAGTTGGCGGTTATGGAAACTACTTGGACACTTGGCTGTTCAAGGCTTGTGCAACGGTTGCACAGAAGTTTTGGCCTGATCCTAGTCAGTATAAATAACCTAGGAATCAATAAGTTTAGTGTTGTTCGTTTAAGAGAAGAACCACTAATGTAGAGAGAGTTTTAGGCATTCACCAAGAGGGTGAATGGCCTGTTTTGGTCCATGTGATGGACGAGTTTTGTAATCTTCCTTTAGTGCAATAAAATGGATTTGTTGCAGTAATATTTTTGTTCTAATTTTGCTGATTTTGTGAGTTTGTCGATTGGTTTGATGCATGGCATAACCTCTTATGCTTATGGGGGCATGAAGAGTTAGAGAGAAAGAAGAAATGACTTCCGTTGCGTATTGCCTTATGAGTGAAGGCAGCTGCATACTTTGATGCAAGTTTGCAAGGCTGAGTGATTGTGGGTGAAGATGATTCACTGAACCACAATCATTGCCGGTCATGTCCCATGAAAATTTTAGGCGATTAAATGGGCGTGCGACACTGTAGATGGGGCAAAACGATTTGCTGGTTTTCACGGAATTGAGGAGACGACCGTACGGGGGAGACTACTTGAACCGAGCGAAGTGTTCAACCTCACACAGATGCACTGCAAGAAGGGAGTGCTTTGAATTCGAGAAATCAATCTGTAGTACTCCGGCCTAAACCAAGACAATGGCCGTTCCATAGTAAATTCGGTCACAAGAGAGGATGGGTTGATCTGTAGGAGGGAAGCTGAGAAATGTGTGGAATCAATGGTAATCAAATATTGTGTGTGTTGTGTATTCTGAATAAGATAAGTTCTGAATGATTGAAGTTGCTCAGTTGAGAGTAATTGCTCAATTGATGAGATGTTGATCTCATGTTGTCTGTGAGACGTGAGATTCTTGTATATTCAATCATGATTTCAGAGACTTATTTATATTGCTGAAATTGTAGACACCATGATCCCATAAAGTGTGACAGTTGATGGAATCAAAGAGTGGGGAAATGGAAATCGTGTTTGAAACCAGTTACTCATCGTGCAGAGACTTGGTCGATTTTCCATTCACTACTTTGTTAACTCCTTCAACTGATTGCACGACTTGCTCACATTCCATCGTGTGTATGAACACACGTGCCGCAGACCGGCAGACCAAAACCCTAGTTAATATCCCCCCATGTGACACGATTGACGTCTCGTGGTTAATTAGTCAGTTGTTGACTTCATGATTTTATGGGACGATGAGTCCATGTATTTGCTGAGTTGAACATGATTTTTCCAAATATTATGAAACTCATGAATTGAACGTGTCTGTTGAGACAAAAGTATAATTCTCACGTTGATAGTTGAGGCGAGAAAGTATTGCTCTGAATTGTTGAATATTGATAGTTGAACCAATATTCTTTGATTTGAGCAAATATTACTTATCTGAGCAAGTGTTGCTCGTCTGATGAATTATTGGTAGCGTGACCAAAATAAAACATTAATTAGAATACTGGTAGTTGAACCGAGCATGATTAATAAGAATACTGATCATGAGATCGTCGTAAAGTTATTAGTGTTTGAATCTGGAGTTATGAACCTTGGACTCAGAAACCCTAATTTGATCGACCAATTGATGGTTTATTTCAAAATCAACCATGGAATGAAAGAGGGATCGGATACATGAGACCGTGGATCGACCATGTAGCGTACATATGCTCATGTGAGCAAATACCAAGGTCTCTTGAAGAACCGGTGACTTGTTGATGAAAGAATGATTAAATGATGGTTCAATCATTTCTCCTATAAAGCTCGTCTGAGCCTTAGGTGATAAAACCTAATTAATTATGAAGAGGCGAGGGACCGACCAAAGGGTCATGAAATCAGCCCTGGGTGGTCACGGGATCGACTGACGATCATACCATGAAAATCCAAAATTATTTGGAAGAGTTTTGGACCTAATACGTGCAATTGCGCAAATTAGGTCAAATCATGAAAATACGTGGGACCGGATCATTGTAAGCCAAGGAGCCAACCCTGGTCGGTCAAGGTAACATGTTCACGTCGTCAACACGTCCGTGTCTCAATCCTGAGAATTTTGATATTTTCTGGCGTGCGGTTGAGCATCCATTCGAGAAAATATGACAAAATTAGGGTTTTGCTGAAACTGAGGAAACTTCATGAGATGAAGGAAAATAATTATAAAATGAAGGATATGTGGCGTGGGACCGCTGGATCCAAGGCATGGCCTGCCGGCCAGTGACCACGGTCCCATGGTGCCTTTTCCTAATTTTATAATATTTTTCATGATTTTATGAAAATATCATGAAATCAAGGAATTTTGTTAAAATTAAGGAGTTTCCTTAAAGTGAGAGTTTCCATGGGATCAAGGAAGCAAATAATATTAAAATAATAAAATAAGGGTGTGTGGGGTCGGCTAGGGCATGGTCGGCCGGCTTGGGCCCGGTCCCACGAGTTTCCTTAATTTTATGTATTTTATGTGTATTTTTCCATGATTTGAAGGAATTTTCATAATTTGAGAGAAATACCATGAAATCAAGGAATTTCATGGGATCAAGGAAACCTTAAAATAATAGGGTGTGTGGGTCCGGCTGAGGCATGGTCGGCCGGCTGGGGCCCGGTCCAATGAGTTTCCCTAATTTTATATTATATTTTCCATGGTTTTGTGAAAATACCATGAGATTAAGGAGTTTTCATGAGTTTAGGGAAATAATAATAAAATAATGAGGAACCATGAGGTGTGGGGCCGGCTGGAATCAAGGTGCGGCCGGTTGGCCAATAATCACGGCCCCATAATATTTTTTTCTAATTTTATATTATTTCCTTGGTGTGAGGAAACACCACGAAATCGAGGAGTTTCCTCAAAACGAAGGATATTTGTTCAAATGAAAGGATTTTCATGAGATCAAGGAAAATAACAGAAAATACGATAAAAATATAAAACTGATGTGGGATTGATCAAGGCACGCCCGGCCAGTCGGCGGGCCCATGCTCCTAGCGCCTTGGTCAATATTTTAATTATTTATTATTTTCCTTCCTATTTTGTATAGGTTCATCATTTCGTCGTATTCTAAAATACTCGTTCGTGCGGTGGTTGTTAGTGCATCATCGTTGAGTACACTTGCACCTTTTGAGACGGGGCTTACTCAGAGGTAGCTCAGACGCCCGTGCGTTGAATATTTATTACTAACCCATGGAATTCTGCTGGGAAGAACCATAGATTGAAGTAATGAAATATTGCGAAAATATTTGAATATTTTCGGAAATTCAATGGATGAATCCAAGAATTTAAGAATAATTAACTGATGGCTCTATACTAGCAGAGCAAGCTGTCTAGGAGCATTAATTATTCTGACATGAGCTTGCTGGAGCTTCATATCCTTTATATAGTCAGAGAAAACTTGTTGTTTGTATCCTGAAGACGTTATCGCTCTATACTAGCAGAGAAAGCTGTCTAGGAGCCGTCAATCTCGTGATTCTATATAGAAATGATTACTGAAGTGTTCAGTATTCATGAGATATGTCGGTGTCCAGCTGAGAGACTACATATCCGCATGTACTCTGAGAGAAAGTATTCTCAGTCAGAGGATTCGATGAGAGACCCGTGTCTCAATACTCACATCTGATTGCTGGATCAGGAGTTCGTATAATTATGGGGTTTACGATTTTAGCCTTTGTCGAAAATCCACCATCTACATACACCATCCACGGTGCTGCTAGATCAAGTTTTCTCTAACAATGCTAGAGCAAAAAAAATTCCCTACATTGATGACTACGTTGGCTCAATTCCGTCATCAGATATCGCGAACTCAAATGTCTTTCGGAAAATGACAACAGTAACCACGATTGATTTACATGTTCCTTTAAATATGTAAAGATAGATTTAATGTGCACATACGTTTTTTTACTCTTAAAAACTCATGCATGTTTGTTACTCTAAGTTGACGATGTAGGAAATTATATTTAACGAGCCAATCTGTTCTCTTTAGAATTAATAGTTGAATAGAGGTGTAAAGTGTGTCGTCTGGTGCTAGCACGGCGCACGAAGAAACGAACAACATGTTATGTGTCGTTCCAAGATTTTTAAACGCGACATGTAGTGCTTTTTAATTAAGAGCAAAGCACGACATGAATAGACAGGCATAACACTCGAATAATCGTGTTGTGTGGTGTTGTGCTAGCATGCACGTTTATTTTATATTTTTTCGAATAATCAGATATTCACACAACGAGTAATTTCATGTATTTTCAGATAACTATAGTAAAATTAGCAAAACTAACAACTTTTTGCAGTGGAAATGTAGAGAAAGGTAAAGAGAAGAGTTTCTTATCGATAGGTTTCCATCATCCTTTATATATACTAGGAAAAGGGAAAACCAAAAGACTTAAAGGGAAAACTAAAAGACTTCTATATGGGCCGCACATACATGGGCCCAAGGACCTACACCACTCCCGCTTGTGTGGTCTAATATTAGTGCTTCATATGTAGTGCTTCACATATAGTCTTTCAGATGTAGTTCTTCAAATGAAGTTCTTTGCTCGATGACCACTGTATCTAAGTCTATTGCATCATTAAAACTTTGCTAGGAAAATATAGAGGGACAAAACCTTGGTGCAGTTCTTCACATGTAGTACGATCTTCAAAGACTATTGAATCTAAGTTAATTGCTTCGCTAAAACCTCGTCAGGAAACCCAAGAGGGGTAAAACCTGAACTAAGGGAAAAGAGTACAATATTAAGAAAGCCTGAAGCAGAATTGGACTCGCATATGTTTCCTCGTTAAAAACTTCACAAGGAAAACCTCATCGGGAAAAAACCTTGATGATGGGAAAGAGTACAACGCGATAAATGCAAGTAAAGATGATCCATTGAAGTTTATCACTTTGCTCCGCTGAAGTTGACTTGTTACTTCACAACTCCTAAGACAGAAAATCCCCGTGGGAAAGACAGTAGCTGGAAAATTACATTTCCGGTGTTTGTTGTTGTCTCATTGAAACCTTACCAAGTAACAAAACCCTATGGGAAAAAGTAATCTCGGTGAGGCAAAAAAAGAAAAAAAAGAGTTCAACACACCATCAATCACTTCCCATGATGCCAGACGATTTCTTTAGTCTTACGCATTCCTGGGTTCAGACAATTTCTTTAGTCTGGAGAAATCAATAGTGTTAGGATAATTTCATTTGTCCTATACTTTTTACGTGTGGACTTAATTAGTTAATGAGTCTGCCACATTTTCATCAGACTTTACTTGGTTGACTTAAAGTATTTGGAAGACACTATTGTTGTTTATTGTAGAACTTATAATGCTTAACAGGCCATCGCGTATCATTTCTATGATTCAGATATGTTCAGTAATATCAACGCGTTCTTTTAGGTCTTCAAGTTCAACGTATACCTTTTGTTGTTATCGTTGTTTCGCTAAAAACCTTGTCGAGTAACAAAAAACTTGTATGAAAAGATAATCTCGGTCGAAGGGAAAATGAGTACAACAGACCTTCACATTTGGCAGTAGAATATGTTGACATCATATCCTTAGATCCTCCCCCTGATGTCGGCATCTCCCTCTATTTCTATTCAAGGGCGTTTCTGGACAATTCTTTTAGTCATGTACTTTACAAAAGTGAATTTAGGTAATATTTAGTAAATAAGTCTACCACGTCTCCCTATGATTACTTCCATGGTAATGTAGCTTATTTTTTCTTCTAATCAACAAGTGTTAGGATTGCAGTTTCTTTAGAAAACCTTTCCACGTCTTTGTAGGGATAAACTAACACATGTTAAAGGTTTCTTTTAGGTATATGATTACAGTCCATATACCATTCCAATGACACTACGTTGGCGCTGAGCTATATCTAGCTAATAAGTTCAACTGAGGATGTTGTACTTTGTCGAGTGTACAATATTGTTTTGGTGTAAAAACTGATTCTCCTGGAAAATGTTAAATTTGGGTGTGCCGCCGAGAAACAAATCTAAACCCTAAACAAATTCACTGCACGGGAGTACATTAGATCGAGAGATCAATCTGTACAATTCTGGCCTAAACCAAAAAATGGTAGTTCCAGTCTTGCTTCGGTCACAAGATGAAGGAGAAGGGTTGATCTTAGGGAGGGAAGCGAAGAAGGTGTTGAGATCAGAATGGTTAACTCTGAAGGTGTGGCTATTTTATGACTTGTATCAAAATATGGAACTGGCTTGCGGAATGTAAGCTATCATTTCTTGGTATTTTTCTGGATACTTGTGTTGATAACCAAAACTGTGTTGTTGGTTGAAATAGGTTGAAAACCTATTTATATAAGTCATAGTTGAACGCACCCTGATCTCATAGGAAGTGGAAGTAGTTGAGTGATGGAGAAGTGGGCATCGTGTAAAAACGCTAAAAGCCACGTCTTACTATGAGAGAAGATGGTTAGTTTACACCCACTACTTCTCTGCTACCACTAATTGTCTGCTTTTCCTGACACTTTCTTATAATGGGCGTGTTGAACGCCGCATTACTGTAAACCGCCAAACCAATACCCTGATGAACATCCCCCAGTTTGTGACATGCTTGATGTCTCGAGTATTTTATGAAAAATATGCAGAAGGTTTCTGAGGGGGTCTTGTGTGCAAGACCGACGAGCCAAGTCATGAGACTTGCCGCAAAGAATAGCATGCGACGCTATTAGGTTAAACAACTGAGTTATTTGTGAAACCGATATTCGTAAAATACCGTATGTATTCGATGCATGTAAAGCATCGCTTTTACGCAAGAAACTCAAAATAATCGATGCATGTAAAACATCGTTGTATAAAGCTCTCTTAAATCAGTCGCGGAGCTTAATGTATTAAAGGGAGCGCAACCGGCCATTTTTGGGAAGCTGCCAAGAGCCATTCACGTGTGCCAAGGACAGGCCGATCGGTCCCTACAGTAGAGTGAGGGCTGGCGACTATGATGGCATCCTATTGGTCGTCTTAGATTTAATCTGGGCCGGTCAATTCGGCTGGCGAAGTTGGACGACCAAGATGATTTTCGGCAGTTAATGGCCGCCTTAAAATTTATGTAAACAGCGCGACCAGCCCCTTTTGGAAGATCATTTGGGAGCCATATGGGGAGGCCGTGGCTTGGCCGATCGCGGCTCATGGAAGGGGAGTGTCCATTGATTATAGCCACACCTTGTTGGCCACCTAAAATGGGAGTTAAGCCAGCCAATTCATCTGGCGAAGTTGGGCGGCCGAGATGGTTTGCGGCAGTTAATGGCTGCCGTTGATTTATTTAGGTTTTTAAAAGCCGTATGGCCAACCTATTTTGGGCTAACGGTTTTTGGTGTTACTTGCGTGCTGGGAGTTGTTCGACCGACCAACACAATAGTCGGGCAGCTGGTGAACACATCCACGCCTTGTCCGTTGATTGAGATTGAATCTAGGCCGGTCAATTCGGCTGGCGAAGTTGGGTGGCCAAGATCGTTTTGCGGCATTAATGTAATGTCGCTTAATAAAAATTAGGGTTTTGTAACTCGTGTGGCCAACTTTTTTGGCAAAAGTTTAGTGGCGTCACTTGCGAGTTGGAGAGATGCCGATCGGCCTAGGCATTAGTAGGCCCGCCAGTGTGCACAGTAGCGCTTGTCCAGATACGTTAGGAGGCGGCTAAGCTTGATAAATCGAGTGGCCAAAATGTACGACCGCGATAATTTTTTGAGACTAACATGGGCAGTCTAGATTAGATTCATTAAGTAATTAGGCGCATCGATCAACCAACTTCTAACTTTATTTAAAAGTGTGTGTGGCGGGTTTGAAGCGATCTGATTAGTCGATGGGAAAGGGGGGCGACAAGCAATCTTATGGGGTATGGCTGGCCAGCCACGTGCGGAGCCTGTTGGGGCGAACTGGCCGGCCAAGTGGCACGGCCACGCCTCCTCTTGTTGCTGCTCCTATTCGCCCCGTCTCCTCTTTATTTCTTGTTTTCTGATTTCTGGTAGGACTTTGCTCCTACTAGGTCCACTGCGGATTAATTTCCTAGCTTACCTAGGTTTGGTCTCAACCAATAGGGTTCGAGATATTGCGCAGGGCGCAAAAAACCTAATTTTTACAAATTAATTAGGCCAAAATTTGAATCTTGTGAGCTATCACAAAATTGAACAAATTTGATAAATTTTGTGTGTTAACACAAAATTCTTTTATTCTCAGAGAGCAGTTAGCGCGTCTTATGATTGAGTATTTTCATGCAGACCTTAATCTTGATACTTCGGGAAATTCATGCTACTCTGTTGCGAGTAAATTATCATGTCATACCAATGTTAAGGGTTCAACCGGGGAACATAGCATAGAAAAAATACTCAATAAACCATACATTAATGAACAATGTATGCGAGAAGATAAAATTTACAGAATATTTGGGGTTATTGCTACACGCACCATTCTGGGTAAATTTTATATAAATATATTGAATTGCTCAGTACATGTGTAAGTAAGGAGGCATGGGCACTCGTCACTCTTAAATGGCTCAACTTCTTTGCAGAACAACAGAGCATTAAATATAGGGTTTTACAATTTTAGACCTGAACTAAAAACCACCATTAACAAATATCTAAGTACAATAATACGTTTGTTGCACTAAGATATGGGAATTTCATCTCCCCATACATCTTCGTCATATTCGTTTAGACGAAATGGTCATTCATGTACATCTGAAACTCGACTAATCATGGGAGTGTTAGCAGGATGCATATCCTTGTTAAATTGCATGACAATAGACATATCCAAACTGGTGGAATAATATACCACAAGATCGGTTTTATAGTTTAGAACATAGATAAGGTCGAGATTTCCCAAGGTTCTCATCTCAAATTAGGATTTCAAGTAGCTTGTAAGATCTCTTATTCCATCAGTAGTACTTATCATGTCCATACCATCGACACAGATAGATACAATTCTGAATCAGGAACTTCTTTTCTAAGGAACAAAACCTTACTTGTTTATCCTTTCCCAGTTAAATAGTCACTTAGACGGGTATACCACATCCGCCTGATTGTTTGAATCAATAAGTGAGTGTTCTAGTGTAACTGCAAACACACTCCGTGGTTTAGAGTCATTTGACTTGGGAAGCAAAAGGTCATCATGCACTTTTGCAAATATTTTTGAGTCTAAATCTCTAGAGATATAACCACATCTACTGCATTTCAAGTTCTATTGAAAATACCAAGCAAACTAATTAACAGAACATTATCAGGTTCAAAGGAGTAAGCAATCCAGGGGTTCGTAAGAAATCTCGCACCACAAGGTTAGTCTTTATACTTTAAGACCTCATTCTTCTCACCACACGTTGTGACAAATAACCATATATGTCCCACATGCTTTAGACTTAGTTGGTTATCACTATCACACCAAATACCTGTATATTTGTCAAAGAAAAAAGTTCTATATGGATTGCATATGCCAAATATGCTCTTTGTTTAATACTAATTAACCAAAATAAAGCATGGTTCGATCTCATTGTGCTCTACCTATGGAGCACCTATTTATGAATTATATCATCTCCGTGCACGCATGATCCTTCCATTGACTCATGTGCATTCTCATAACCCATTAGGATTTCATTGTTCTCTAGAATCATTTAAACTTTGGAGCATCCTCCATTTGATTCATGGACATATTTAGAGACAATATTATGAGATGATTTCAGGTGTGAATAATTAGGTTGTGCCTTATTCACCTAATTCCTTTCGAGGTGAGCATTGATCGAACCTATTGGTCTCTCCATCTTTCTTCATGGAGCCACGGCCCCAACCACACTTCCACCAAGTGTAGTTGTAACACCTCATTTTACGGTGCATATCCTTTACTTAGGATTTTTTAACCTTACAAGTACGTTTGCAGTTGGTATGTGTGATCTCGTCAGTTTAGCGACATTAGTGTACATTCTGAAAATAGATAATCCTTTTTCACTTAACATTTTCATTTGTGAAGTATAGGAGTCTATATGAGACAAAATGGGAATGCACCATGACATTCCCTATCGTTCCCTCGGAAAATACTTTTTCATGCCTCCCCCTAACGATAGGAAGACTATCTCATTAGAGTGACTAACCGCAAATTAGCGGTTGAGAGATCGCCTGTCAAAAGGCTTAAACTGCGAATAATTTTTGGAAATTCTTATCCAACATAGTCACTTAATAATTTTGAGGCCCATCATAGTACGATGTGCACTCGTAATGGCACATATATGGTGCAATCAAAAATGCGTAAGAACACAAATGTCAGGCTTATATCCAGTTACCAACTGGTACGCAAAGAATAGTTTACCAATAGTGGGTCTAAAATGAATAAATGAAGATGTGTTTAATTTTTCATATCCCCAAGCAGTTAAAGGTAGGTTGGTACTCATAACCATGCCTTAGACATCATCTGTAACCTTTAACGATAGCCTTTGCGAGACCACGAGGTATAGGATGCTCTGCATTGATCCTATTAAGCATGCAATAACCATCAAGTCATTTTGATGTACACTTGCTAGCATTTACAAGGGTGGTGAGCCCTTACATGTATAATATGTGCTAGTAGTTTTCCAAATGCAAAATTTCTTGGGAACTATTGAAAAAGCGGGGGTCTAACAACACCACCCAATATTTCGTTTGGCAATCTGAATAGACAAACTCCAATATACTTTCTAGAGAATCAACTAGACAGTCAGACTCAATCTAGAGTAAAATATATCAAAGAGTTTAATATCTCTATTTCAACACAATCAAAGTTAAACAGAAACAAGTCCGTAAACCTGATTTTAGTGTGAAGCTCTTGAAACAAAGTCTTTTGTTTTAATCACAACCTATTCAATATCCACCGTGTATAAACCTCTTTAAGCAACAATCATTAAAGGAATATTTCAACACAGTGTCCACTTGAAATAGGGTTAGTCCAGACTGGTCTAACGATGTGAAAATAACAAAATCAATTGTTCAAGATCAATCAAGTCTTATCCAACAAACAAGGTCGGATTTAACAACTATGATTGATTAACGTACAACCTATAATGTTTCAATTATATAAATAAAATATAATGCGGAAAAGAAATATTACAGACACCAGATTTTGTTAACGAGGAAACCACAAATGCAGAAAAACCCTGGGACCTAGTCCAGAATAAACACACACTGATAATAAGCTGTTACACCAAATTCCTACTACCTATTCGGACTAGATGTAATACCTTCTTCAGTACTTGTAGAACTCCTAGCAGAATACCGATTCTCTTTAGGAACTCTTCACACAAATCTTCTAGCAGAACCCAAAGTTCTCTTTAGAAGATACACCACAACGATCGATACGATTTGATATTTTGTTTGTACAAAACACCAGTTTGATTCCCTTTAGATGTGAATCAAGGTTTTGGAAATCTTGTGTTTATTTTGATAAAAACAATTACTAGGTAAAAGTAATATCAAAACAAACTTGTAGATTAGGGTTTAATTTACAATCAGTATGCGTACACACAGGGAGTCCGTGAACCTGAATTCCGTAAGTAAACTTGGGTGATTCCAAAGATCAATTTCCAAGTTAAGAAAACCCTAATAGATGTATTCACAACCTATTCAACGTATGGCCTTGGGTCTATGAATGTGTGGCCCATATAGATGTACTCAGGGTTTACCTCATAACCTATATATAGAATAAACGTTATATAAAAAGACTTAAACCTATGTAATATTATTTTTTTGATGTTAAATAAGAAATTTCATTAATAAGAAGTAGAAAACTTATCCGACATTAACAAAGACTCAATAACTTCAAGGGGACTACTAGTCCAAGCCCTGGATATTCTATGTTGCCTGCAATAAATTAATTCCAAGTTTATCGGCAGTTTTATTGCAATTCCTAGGAACAAAAGAAACAGACCATCTAAGAACAGACTTAAGTTTATGCACCGCATCAAGCAAGATAGCTTCACTTTCCTAAGAGATGGATGAGGCAGTATTGTTAATATAACTTTCTATTCCTTTGAGATCAGTCTCCACTACGACTTCTGAAAGTTGCAATTCTATGCACCATCTCACAACATCCAAGAAAGCGAGGCGCTCTGCTTGCTCAGAACTTCTTATTCCTGCATAGCACTTTGAGAGCCCTCCTCTCCAGTTTCCTGCATCATCACGAAGAATAAGAGCAATTCCTGTTAGACCATTGTTTAAATCATATGAAGCATCACAATTAACTTTTACAAAAGGAAAAGATGGAGGTTCCCATGACTGTTCTATGTGTATGGATGGTTGTTTTAACAGACTATTATGTTGCTGTCTACTATAAAGTTTTCCTAGATAACTAGAAAAGTTTATAGCTTTTTTTGCCACTGTTTGCGGTGAAATCTTCAAGTTCTGGAAGTGCACATCACATCTTGTATTCCAAATGGAGTAACCACTATTGTTGTATTCATCCAATCACTGGGTAAATTCTGCTGTAGACCATGTTGCATCCAACTTTCAAAAAGTTATGTTACTGTGTTGTGTATGCCGGAAAGAATGAAGATCCTCCAGGTATTAATATCCATACTACCCTTGAGAAAGGACAAGAGAAGAGAACATGCATTACACTTTCTTCGAATTGGTTGCAGAGGGGGCATTGCTTATCAATATAATGACCTGACCGAGATAATCTCACTTTTGTTGGAAGAATATCTGTAAAACACTTCCAGAAAAAGTGTTTTATTCGCGACCAAGTTTCAATCTTCCAAAACCTCTTTCACTCAACCTGCGTGTGCTGTATTTTTGGAGAAGTCTGTAGATCTCCTAGACTGCTTTCATACAGCCTTTTGTAAGCTGATTTCAATGTGAAAACTCCATTATTAGTGAGCTTCCAAATCAGTTTATCTTCAGCAAAGGAAGGAATCCTCATTATTAATTCCGCTGTGTGTTCATCAAAGAGATGTTGAACCAGCTCAGTGTTCCAATTTTGGCTATCTTGAAGAATTAACTCTTGAACCCAAACATAAGCCTCACTGTCTGTGCTTCCTTCTCTTGGAAATGGAATTGTAATATTATGTCATATATTTTATAATGAATCATTCTTCTGTTCTTCCATATTCTAGTATACTATAACACGTTAACATCATGATGAGAATGGAATTTGACTAACCAATTTAGCTCGACTTTAACTTAATCAATTTGGCTAGAATTTGACTTATTTTGACTCAGAAGTACTTGAGCACCTTTAAAATGTCTTTGATATAGAAGTATGTATACCAGTACAACACTTTCGTCTAGGGGTGTACATAATGCCCGGAAGCCTACGGCCTGCCATGTACCGCCCGGGACCAAAGGAGTCCATGGGTGCCCGACAGCCTGTCATGGGCTTACCCGGCCTTCCCGATAATTATAATTGGGCGGACCCGGGTTTTTGTTCAAATATTGGAGTCCGTCCTGTTAGCCTGCCCGGTAGCTTGTTTAGTTACCCGATCTACCTGATTGTCGATAGTCTGGAATAAAGTTTTCTACTAGTGTGATGGATTTCTCAAGAACTTAAATTTCAAATTTGGACAATTTATTGGGATTCGAGAATGTTTTGAATTACATTTCACAGTAATGAATATGAATTGCTTGAACTATCATTTGAACGAGTTACATATATGTCATCATTCATCAAGTCAAAAAACAAACATATATACTTTTTAAAATTTTGAATTATTTCTTGGGACCGAGGCCTTCCTGGCCCGACCTGGCCTGAAATGTATTGTTTCACAAGTATGGAAGGGCCATGAGCATTAAAGTTTTGCTATTGCTCGGCCTAGCCTGTTAAACTTAATGGGTAGTAAGGACTACAAGCCCGTTCGGCCCGGCCTGTGCTATAATCGAGCTTGGGTTGGCCTACCCGGCCCGATGTACACCCCTACTTTCGTCATAAAAATCTTTTACCTACAACGATGGACCATTCAAAGAGGAAGTCATAGATTCAATATATCTAAGGAGACACATTGACTTCAAACTATGTAATGATTTGAAGAAAGTTATTCAAAATATCCCCAAACTTGAATTCTCAATGGGATGGATTCCACTTGTTAACCTATAAAAGAGTCAATAACTTCAACAAAGATATGTTGCAAATTAGCACGCCTCGACTTTTGTGGAAAGAAACTCGCAAAATTTTTCATGGATCAAAAAATAATTTCCATTTTTAATTCATTTTTCTGCTTCATTGATGATATTAATGAACCGTATAGTATGAAATATGATTGGAAGAGACCACAACCCTAGTAAGCTATTCAATCTAAGGTAATTGGTTGAGTGACATGATTCAATTCTTTTAAACAACAATGTTACACCTGTTGGGATAAAGAAACTCTCGACATAAGCTATAATGGCAATGTTGGCAATGGAAAGGACCCTGAAAACAAGAGGGTTAGACATGTTGAACATACCCACATCAATATACTGTAACATGTAAAAGAAAACACATAATTTATAGTAGAAGATATAAATCTTTTCTAGAAAAGGGTCAGATATGTAATTCTTGCTCCAGTAGTAACGATACAAAGTAAATATTTATATCAAGCATGGGATAGAGATGTAATTTTGACTCATATTAATTAGAGCAAGAAACTTTGTTCTAATCATTTTACTGAGAATGATACAACCATTGTAATGCGAGTACCACATATCAGTAGTCAACTATAACAAATATAGAGATTTTAAAGGAAAACAAACTCATTATATTCTTGGAGAAGTTCATACCCTAGATATCAACTTTAATGGTAACAAGAAATTTTGTCAATCACTACACTTACCTAATTCGATTTTTTTCTATCTTTATTCAATCAACTTTTGTATGGTTTGATTATAGATATTGTATGATTTGATCCTATACTATTGGTTACATGATAATTTATATCTTAGCTAAAATAAAGAAATTTTTTTGTGGAGAATTATATCCATTGTATGCTCTTATGAAATGAAAAGGTATATCATTTCCATGAGATTGAAGTTATCTAAAGCACTTGAGTTATAAGGATCATTCGTGCATTATGATGAAAAGTATATCATGTTCATGAACTGTAACACTCTAAAGTAAATGAGATATGTCTTCTTTTTTTTAACCTAATAAGGACATTCCACTTATTATATAAATCTATTAAGGACATATACAACTACTTGTTGAATAGTTTCCTTATACATTATCATGCGATGATTGTGTCATCACAAGAAATAGCCGAGTGAAGCAATGTTCAATTTTTGTTGCCTAATTGGTATAAAGATTAAAAGTTACCATAGCTCTGCAAGAACCAAAATCTAATCACACTTTGTTAAGTTCTTATGAAATACATGCAAACGGTTATCATACGGGAACTCATGGTGAGAATTGGAATGCATCTATAAATTTGATCTAGCGAATTTGAAAGGAATCACGTTTTACAGAGAATAATGAGCCAGTTAGCTTAGTGAACTATAAATCACCAATACTTGGGTAATTGAATCCATATCGTCGGAGAAAATGTGATGTTGGGGATTGACTCATTTAGATTTTGACATAACCATAAAGACACTTTGGTTATACATGATTTTCTTTTTTGAAAGAAAGTGAAAAAAAATTTGGAATTATAAAAATTGAAAGAATACAAAGTGAAGGCATCTCTTACAATCAACAATTCTAAAGTACTGGAAGCACCATCTCTCCTACCATTATGCTTTTAATGTAACAAAGCATGTCACTCATTTTCAGATAATTCTTTGTGGTATTAAGCATTGTGATCATTTGAAGTACATCAATTGTACACTAGCAACAAGGATATTTTTAAATCATAGTTGTTGAATTGAGCATGAATTTTAGGAAGATACTGAGCTTGACAAGATAACTAATGATGTTGCAACTAGAACCGAGAGGGTAATCTTTAAGCGATATTGTTTTTCTTTGCGACATTTTTGGTATTTCAAAGATGTTTTTAATTTCTTAGACGGACACTATTTTCACTTGAGATTTAGTTATTTTTGGACCCTTATTATACTTTTACTTGCATCATTAATAGATTCTTCGATTAGTTTTGATATTTTTCCCAATGTATATAACAAAAACCATTTTTTCTAAATACTCGCCCAAGACCTCTAAAATGTTAGAGACGACCCTGGCTATTGATGCTATGGGAGAGCCTTTCCTCGTGATGTAAGGCTCGATTAGTTTTTGTCTTTAACAACATCCATATTATCAAAATGTGTTAACAACATCCATAATCCATATGATATTGCCCACAAATAAAAACAAACAAACAAAATTTACCGACATCGATAGTTTTATTTTTTATTTTTAGCCTAAAACACCTGCAAGAAAGCAATATCTATCTTCTCCACGCTGAACTTTCTTTGCATTCTTCTCAAAATCAACTCCTTTAATTTCAATGATTTAAAATCTGTTTTGATGTTATGTTAACCTTCTTTGCATTCTTGTTGATGTTGTAATGTTATATAGTTCTGTGATTTCACGGTTTTTGGATCACTATTTCCATTAAAATTATTTCTTTTTAGTTCTTTTTTGAGTTACATTTTAGTCTTCTTTATCAGTTACGATCTCTTCCTCCTTATACATTATTCTCCTTGTTTTATACAAGATAATGACAACATAATCTTCTCCTGCAGGACCTCATCCTTTCTTCATGGGGAGCATCCATTTTTGGACCTGGTTTTTCTTTCTTCTGACTCAGACATTATTGTCACAGTCTAAAGCAGTATGCACTTCGTCTCCTTCAGCAGTTTTGCAACCCGTCATGCTCATGATGGATTCCTACAGTATGTATAAGTATCTTAAAAGAAATCATTCATATGATCTCTCTGTTAAAACACCCCGGAATATTCACAAATCTATTAACTCAGTTTCAACGAGTCGAGTCACCTCTGCCATCATCTCCGAGCCAAAAAGTTCAAATTTTGAAAACCCTTAATTGGCGGCATTACAGTTATGGTGCGAGTCCTTTGCAAGGAAATATGTACTCTATCAAAGTAAAGTTTGACTCTAAACAAATTCCTAAACCGTTTTCCAAGTTCTCTGAGTCAATTTTATACCAATTCAATGCAAAAAATTCGATTACCCCTTTTATAGCTATACACCTAGCAAAAATGGAAGATCCTCTTTATCCTTTTATAATCATTCATGATTTTCCGGCTCATATTATCAACCTTTATAACCAAATAAGGTGGAATCTCAGCCTCTATCTTTTCCTAGCTAATCTTCTCCATAACTCTCAAGTCATAACAATGTCTTCCTCTTCTAAAACCCCAGTCTCTTCTATTACTCATCATCTTCAAAAAGCCAACATCCGTGATGTGTCTGCTATGAAAATAAGACGTGCAGTTGGTTCAACCAAAGCTCTAGCTGTAGCTAAGGAAGAAAGAAGCTTCACTCTGATTGGAAAATTGTTCGTTGAAGGTCAACTAGAAACTGATGATTTAAGTCAAGAGTTAAAAACTCTTTGGAAACCTTACAGATTCAAAGAAATCCATGCTCTGGACAAAAACATTTATCTTTTTAAGTTTCCTACTGAAGATTTCATGAAAGCTGTTCTCAAGAAAAAACCATGGAATGTCTGTAAAGCCCATCTCAATCTTTTAATCTATGATGATTCTATTCCTTTGAAGGACTGGAAATTCACTCATTCAGAATGGACGGTCCAATTCAAGTAACTACTCCTTGAACACCACTCGGTTCAAGTCATCAATGAAGTACTGGTGGAACTAGGGCCGAAAATTTGGACAAAACCAGATAATTGCAGACCTACTTATGGCAGTATGATCTCAGCTAGGGTCAATATAGACTTAAGCAAGCCACTTTTTAGGGGTGGTTGGTGGAACACGAGAGCTGGAGGTGTTACATGGGTGAGATATCATTGGGAGCGTCAACCACACAACATTTGTCCCCACTGCTGGACAATTGATCACAACAAAAAAGAATGTGCTAATGTTGCTCATGATCTGAAAATAAGGAAGTATACAAATGATCAGTATGTGGCTTATATCCATGGTCTAGCTGAAAATTATGGTGTTGAAATTTATGAAGATCTGGATCTGTTAGTACAACTGATTTGCGAGGCTAGTAAGAAACAAATAGCAGAACAAGGCGAGGGAACAGACGACACACGGAGAAACAAAAGATTGAGAAGCTCGGAGGAAGATGCTTATGACTCAACTGAGGAAAACAATGAACCTGATAATGTGGACAACACTGTAGGTAATCCATCTGTTATTGAGTATGACGGTATGGATCACGATCAGCTTGACGATGGAGAAAATAACCCAAAGGAGTCTCCCCTTTCCATGGATGAGGTTGCTGGAGCTCATAATCTCTCGGTAAACTTTCTCTTTACAATTTACTCGTTATCTGTTTTTCTTTCTCAGCAAGTTTCTCTTGCGGTTTATTCATTTACTATCTGCATTCAGTTTTTTGACATCAGCTTTCTTTTTTCCATGAAAACTTTGAGTTGGAATTGCCAAGGATTTCTTGGCAAAGACACTAGGGATCATCTGCTTTATCTTAATAACCTCCATAAACCTGATATAATTTTCATTTGTGAGACTAAGATAAACGATAATAGAATCATCAAACTCTCTAATGTACTAGGAATGCCAAATAATTTTTTCGTTCTCTCAATTGGTATAGCTGGTGGTCTTCTTATGCTTTGGAAAGATGGATTTTCTTTAGATATTCTATATCATGATGATAAAATCATTCATTCTTGTGTTACCAATAATCCTAGTAAAGGGACTTGGTTTTTAACCTGCATGTATGGAACCCCTTATAACCATGAAAAAAATACTCAATGGTCTTTAATTAAAAACCTCAGTAATTCTATAAACAAACCCTGGGTAGTCATTTGCGTTCTAAACATCACTTTTTCCCCAAGTGATAGGAATTATAATGAAAACAATATTTCCCTTAGTGATGTCCTTGACATCATTAAAGACTCTGACCTTTCCGATTTAGGTTTTTGTGGAACTCCCTATACTTGGACTAGTAACAAGCATGGAACTGGTCATAAAAAATCTAGATTAGATAGAGCTCTGGGTAACAGTGATTGGTTTTTAACTTACCCTGATTCTTGTGTTAGTCATCTTCACCAAAATGGATCTGACCATACTCATATTTTGTTAGATTTATCTAAGCAACATAATGTCTCTAGAAGAAGTTGGAAATTTTTTGAGCACTGGCTCAAACATGATACTTGTTTAGAACACATTAAATCGGCTTGGTCTTCTAGCTATTCTGGTTCTCATGCTTTTATTCTTTCTAATAAGCTATCTAACACCAGAAACATACTATCTCTTTGGTGTAAAAGTTCTTTTGGAAATATTAACAAGAGGATCTCTGAACTCCAGAAAGATTTAAATGATCTTCAAGATGCAGATGTGAATGGTTCAAATACATAAAGGGTTGTCAATATGGAAAAAGAAATCAGACAACTTAATGATATCCAAGCAATTTCAAACAGACAGAAGGCCAGAGACCATTTCTATAATTATATGGATATGAACTCTAGATATTTTCATCTTCGAATGAATCGCAGGAAAAGTCGAAATAGGATTGATGCTTTACGTGCACCTGATGGATCATGGTGTAATGGCAGAAACTCATTAGCAGATCTTCTCAGCAATCATTTCAAGAACATCATGACATCCTCTGATCCTCCAGATAACCATCAGTTTTTACAGCACATTCCACAATGTATTTCGGCAGAAGATAACGAAGACCTAGTTGCAGTTCCATCAGAGCTCGACATACACCAAGCGCTTATGACTATGCAGCCGTGGACTTCACCGGGCCCGGATGGCTTTCCCCCTGGATTTTATCAAACTCAATGGACTCTGGTGAAAGAAGATGTTTGCAAAACTGTGAAATCCTTTTTTCATTCTGGTTTTCTTCTTCAGCAAATAAACAACACTAGAGTCTCACTAATCCCTAAAGTACAGATTGTAAGCAAACCAAAAGATCTTCGTCCAATTGCATTATGCAACACAATATACAAGATCATCTCAAAGATTATTGCCTTGAGGATGAAGAAACATCTGAACAACATTATATCACCATGCAATCTGCATATGTTCCAGGAAGGTTAATCTCGGAAAACATCTGTCTAGTTCAACAGATTGTTCAAGCGATGAAAAGAAAAGAAGGAGTTAGTGGCCATCTTTCCCTTAAGATGGATATGTCGAAGGCATTCGACAGGTTGGAATGAAAATTCTTATTAGATGTTCTCAGAATATTTGGCTTCTCTCACAAGTTTGTTCAGCTTATTTCTCAATGCATCTCTACCACACATATTGAATTTATGCTGAATGGATCACCAACTGCAGCTTTTAAACCCACACGTGGAATTCGTCAAGGTGATCCATTGTCACCTTATCTATTCATACTAGCAATGGAGTCTTTTCTAGATATCTAGCATACTGTGAGAAATCTGGGCAATTGACAGGTATGAAATTTTCTCGATCTGCACCCAAGATTAACCACCTTTTATTCGCAGACGACTGTCTCTTATTCTGCAAAGCTAATGAGAGGCAAGTTCAGAAATTACTTCAAGTGATTGAACAGTTCTCTAGTTTTTCTGGGCAACTGATTAACTTCAATAAATCAGCTGTTTATTTTAGTTCTAATCTCGAACCTGAAGTCTGCCAATCTATCAGTGGAAGTTTGCAGGTCAGATATCTCAATATCTCAGAGGAGAAATATCTTGGTCTCCCTTTTTTTGTAGGAAGGATAAAGCGCATTCCATTCTCTATTCTTTGTGATAAAATGGACCATAAATTCTCTAATTGGAGTAGTAGCAACATGTCCGAGGCGGCTAGATCAGTAATGATCAAAAATGTATCCAATGCGATACCCATTCATCATATGATTAGTTTCAAGCTTCCAGACGTCACAGTTAAGAGAATGAGTAGCAAACAACAACAATTTTGGAGAAACAAAAAATCGTGTAGAGGAAACCATATCATAACCTGGAGAAGAACTCAAAAACCAAAGGAAGAGGGGGGGGGGGGGGTTGGGTTTTCGTGATATACATATTTTCAACAGAGCTTTACTTGCAAAGTCAGGATGGAAACTAAGTTCAGATACAGATTCTATGATGGTACAGTCTTTGCAAGCTAAATACTTTCAAGATGGAAATCTCTTCAATCTAAAGAAGAACTACAATTCAACCTGGTCTTGGAGAAGTATGTCTTCAGAGCTGAAATTTGTTCAAGATAATAGCTGCTGGTGTGTGGGTAACGGGAAAAAGATTTTGATTTGGAAACATAATGGATTCAAGAATTTTTTATTCCTCCAATTCCTAAAGATGGATGTACTTCTTATTCTCAATTCATTTATGTTCATCAGCTTTTAAACCATTGCAACAATACCTGGAATCTCAGATTATTGGAGGAATTGTTTGAACCTAATACTGTCAGACTTATCTGCAGTATTCAGATTCACTCATCTCAGGATGACAGACTAGTGTGGTTACTTGAGAAAAACGGTGTTTTCTCAGTAAAATCTGCATACAGAAAGATGTACGAAGATACTAATCCGACTGAAGCTGTGGGTCCGATATTTACAAAGATCTACAAGACACTGTGGAAGCTGCCTTTACTTCCCAGAATTCGACACTTTCTATGGAAAGCGGTTTCTTCTCTACTTTCTACAAGAGATGTTCTAAGCACAAAAATCCTAGACACAACAAACATCTGTCCTTTCTGTGAGCAACATCTAGAGACCCCTGCACATGTCCTCCGAGACTGTAATCTCCCCAGGGCAGTTTGGTTTTCCATTACGGGTTTATCTTCAACTCAGTATACTTCCTTCTCAGACTGGATATCAGGATGGTTTGATGATTTTCATGCTAGCAAGATTTCAACTGATGAAATCTGTAAGAGGTCCATCACTGCCTGGTGTCTATGGAAAGACAGATGCGATAAGGTCTTTCATAACATCAACCCCAATCCGGGAAGGACTATTTTGAAGTGCCACAATTTCATCAATGACCACTCTGCACAACTGAGATTAACTCATAGTTCCACAATTAGAGTTTGTCGTCAAAATGTGCATTGGTCTCCTCCACCCATGAATTTTGTCTGTATTAATGTAGATGGGTCTTACTTAAATAATGTAGGTGGAGTTGGTCTAATAATTCACAATTTTGCAGGTGAGCAGCAAGCCGCTAGATGCATCTACCTGACAAATATTCGAAGCGCCGAGCAAGCTGAATGTATGGGACTGAGGGAAGCGGTTTTTTGGGAAAAAAGCTTAAGGCTGGAGAAAGTACATTTTCATCTTGACGCGCTGAGAGTGGTGGAAGCAGTTAACAACAATGCCTCTATAGACCGGCAACTTCTCAATATGATAAAAGATATTCAAATTCCATTTCGTAGTTTCTCCTCTTGGAAATGTTCTTATGTTCCTAAAGAGGGTAATAAAGTTGCTGACATTCTCTCTAGGTTAGCAAGAGAGAATGCTTTAACTGATTCTTGGTAGACCAAACTCATATACCAGATTAATTTTCATCAATACAATTACTTCTTTTCACTTCAAAAAAGAAAAAAGACAAAATTTACCGACCCTCTTCATTTATGGGAAACAAACGCGCATTTAGCTTGCTTGATAATTAGAAGAAAAAAAACAGTTCCGTCTTACACCATGTTTGTTTACTCCTGACTCATCTGAGTCGTCTGGATCTGAATCATCTGGATCTGAGTGAAATCACCTGACTCATCTGGATCTGAGTCGATATGTTTGTTTTGAGTCAGATCTGACTCATCTGACTCGGAAATAAGTGAGTCAGTGGTTTGGTCCCATGAGTCAGGGGTATTTTGTTACCTGACTCAAATGAGTCCGAGTCAGGGGTTATGTCTGAGTCAGAGGTCGAGTCAGATCTGACTCAAAATGGAAAACAAACGGTCTGACTGCTGACTCGGTCCGAGTCAGGGGTTAACTCAGATTCAGACGCCGAGTCAGCTGCAAACAAACAAGTTCTTAGTCCTAGCAAAATAGTTCCAATTTCCTTATAAAGAACTCGTTATATCCTGATCCGGTAATCCCAGAGAAACATTTTTAATACCGGATCAAAGTTGTTCTTCCATCCCCTATTAAAACTATCACAAATTGATCAATCGAGGAATAGAGAGAGAAAAATCGAATCAAAAACAGTGGAAGATGAAGTTTACAGACTCACCGGTAATCGAATTGAAGGTTCGAGATAAAACCCTAGCAATCGAACAAGACAATGGTTCAATGCACGTTGGCACTTCAGTGTGGCCGTGTTCACTCGTTCTCGTCAAATTTCTTGAGCGCTGGTTATTATCCAACTCTTCTTCTTCGTCCTCTTCTTCTTCTTCCACAACTCCAAAACCCTACACCCATCTTCTCAACTTCTCCGGTAAGAAAGCGATTGAATTAGGTTGTGGATGTGGGCCAGCTGGAATGGGCTTATTTTTGCTGGGCTTAGAAAATATCATCCTCACTGATATCACTCCAGTTATGCCTGCTCTGAAACGAAACCTCAAAAGAAACAAACCTGTTCTTGGGAAAAACCTTAAAATTTCTCAACTTTATTGGAACAATCTTGATCAAATCAAAACCTTAAATCCTCCTTTTGATTTTGTAATTGCTGCTGATGTTGTTTACATTGAAGAATCTGTTGGGCATCTTGTTTCTGCAATGGAATCTCTTGTTTCTGATACTGGTTTTGTTTTGTTAGGTTATCAAATTAGGTCACCTGAAGCTCATAAATTGTTTTGGGAATTATGTGAAAATGTTTTTGTTATCGAGAAAGTTCCTCATGACGATTTGCATCCAGAGTATGCTTATGAAGAAGCTGATGTTTATGTAATGAAGAAGAAGATGGCGAATTGAGGAAGATAGTAAAGTGATTTCAGGTGAATGAATTTTATGTGTTTTAGTTTTCTGTTTGTTGATTAGAATTCTGCTGTATTTTTAATTTGAATGGTGATTATGTTTTCATGTACTAAATTTCTTATGTTGATGTGGTTCAGTTACTTCAGTAGCTTTGTAATCTTGATATTTTACGGCTGTTCGCTTAATTCTATCAGAATTTACGTTTTGATAAGCCCATTTTGAGTTTATGATTGTTGATTTGAGGCATCCAAAACTGACTTGCATTTGGACACAATCAAATGGAATGTATGTTTAGTTATTAACTTCATCTTGATCTTTTCAAGTCAGACAACATCACCTCCATGTGGTCATTCAGATATATTTGGTATGTATACTGTATAGCCCTTAAGACTTTAGATTTCTTTCACTACCTCACATCATTTTAGCATTTGATATTGTACTTTTGAATCTCGGTCGTGTTGCGAAATAAGGGGACATTCTTAGTCTAGTTGGAAACGATCATTTTTTTTCCTTTGTCTACTATTTATCTGTGCTCATTGATTCTTGTTCATTATTGTAGACTTGTGGCCATCCTACAATGTACAAGAGTTCCTTACCTAACATGACTTCTCGATTCATTAAATATCGACTGCTTGATATGTCTGACCTCCCAATTAAATGATCAAGATACCTGAAAGACGTTTTTAAGGGAAATGAACAGGAAGTTGGGATATGAAGCATAATAAATTGATATAAATTTGTAATATACATAAATCTCCAGTAAGTAAATAAATGTAGAACCCTTAATAATCACTTCAACCATTCCAGATGACAAATATATTTCATAGTTCGTTGTTTATGTTATCCGCTCTAGATTTCTTTTTGAACGCATGCAGTAGTATTACATTGAATCATTAAATCCTGTTTCAATTCCACAAGAAGAATGCTCTTAGGTTTGAATCCACCAGGCTCTCTTGTCTTGTAGAACTGGAATATATTCTGTAATTTTCTATGGTGTCCTTATGCCCATTCTGCTGTGTCCTCGAGATATTAAAGTCCTTCGGCGACAATAGGATATATATTCAACCTGACAGCTGATACTTTTTGTGGCACTTCATATAATTCTAGCAGTTCTCTCTGTAATACAAACAAGATTTAAGATAACAGCACACAAGACCTTTGATTGTATTTAGTATTTACATAATCCCTTTTTGCCTTTAAGGTCGCCCCTGTTTTACTATTTCAGTTTTGCAGCTTTGGAACCTTTGCACCCATGAGACAAGCAAACAGGTCATCTACTTGTAACTGCCCAACATTCTCCCATGTACAAGTTACCTCTTCTTGCAAACTTTGGTTCGTAGAAGGAGGTAACTCTATTGGGTTAAACTGAATTATTGTATCTTGTGCCTTCTGTAACTCCCCGCGGAGTCTTCCTACTTCTCTCTCCAACCTTCTCTTTTCAGCTGCAACACTATCTAGTCTTAGTTGAAGTGCCTTGTAGTCTAGTTCAAGAGTCTGGTTCTTCCACCGGGCTCTCTTGTTTTGATACCAAATCGCAACTTGTCTTGGTTGCAAACCTAGTTCGCGAGCGAGCTGGATTTTCCTATCTGGCTCGAGTTTCATCTCATAGTTGAAGTGAGATTCTAATAGCCTCACTTGATCTTCTGTCAGTCTTTTTTTAAGGCGTTTAGGTGTTTGTTTTTGGTTTGGAGATTGGAGGAACGCCATGCTTTTTATTTTTGGAAAGATTCTGTTTAGGAGTCTTGCTTGTGGTTTGCTTGTAGTGTTTTTTTTTTCCTGTTGGAGAGGGAGGGAGAGAGAGGGAAAAGGAGTGATGATGTGAATTCTGAAAAATGCTGTGATGGGTTTGGTATTTATGATGAAGAAGAAGCTGGCCTATTCATGCATGCAGGTGCAATTCACGTGGTTCTTGGCCCACTACTGCTAACACCAGGAACAATAAAAATCCCTCTGGAGGGTGAGTCTGATAACCAAGTTTTAATTCTTATGTTTTTAGATAAGCTTCCTTTTCTTCTTATGCCTTTCTACTAGGTGTATATATCAGGAAAAGAATACAAATAACCCTGTGGGTCCGTGTTGGCATCGCTATTGGCGTCTGTTCATACAACTGTCAAATGGTGACTGGGTGACGGGCCTACGGGTAATAAGGAGTTAGATCCTACAACTATTAACCACAAGAAGAAGAATGCTCTTAGGTTTGAATTCCATGGTCATTGGATGTTGAGTTGAATATTTAGAAGGTAGAAAATTTCTGTTCCTGATACTCTTTTGGATGGGATTCTTATCATCGTCAACAGCAGCCATGGAACAGAGATATTTTGGTCATTTCTTCCATAGTCGTTAAACTCGTCTAGTCATTTTACTTGAAGTCATTTTTTCCGTCTAGTCATTTTACTTGAAGTCGTAAAATTCTTCTTAAATGAAAGTTGGCGTTTGTCCTTCACTAGTCCCGCCTCTGAATCCAACTGTTTTGAAGGAAGTGAAAACTGTGTACGGCTTGTTTGAACATTTATTGTTGGATTATCTGGTTGGTTGGGGTCTGATCGTAATAAATAGTCTAGCTCAAGGGTGATGCCTCAACGGCCGGAAAAGAAAACAAAACTCACCCTCAGATTTCCGATGTCACCAGTAGAGCTTACTGTGGTGTGTTTGCAGCCCCTTGCCGCATAGATGTGTTAGTAAAAGAAGCCAACTAAGCAAACTTTCTTCTCCGTAGGTCAAAAGAAAAAGAAGCCAAATTTGTTTTCTCTACTGGAAGTATGGTGGTCTCCGTAAGTTTTGTAGGGCAATTTTTGTTAATCAGGGGACTATATCAATCGTCCCTTGACTAGAATACGAGCCAATTAAATATTGTTTATTAAAATTGGCCGAATCGTGCACATTATAGCCGTATAAAATTCTGGCTATTTCTCATGAGCATGTAGTAGTTAAATACGCCCCCCTCACTGCAGTCGGTAAAAATGTCAGTCGGAGTGCATAGGCTTGACCTTGAAAGTTTACATCCGACTCTATCCTTCTTCACCTTTTTTGGTTACTAAAACAGAACACTTACACTGTAGTATAAGTGGCCTAGGAAGAAGAACAAGGAGTTTCAATTGAAATTGACTTTATCGTTTTCTATAGCATTAATAATTTATTCTTTTCTAAACCAATTTAAATTGATTGCGAGTGAAGTAACAGCTTGATTGTAATATAATACTGTTTGATAAGTTTGAGCGATGAGATAATGTCGTTAGGAAGGGTTGCAAACTTGCAATCTTCAACCCTACAGCTTATGTGTTATGTATGTATTGATGAGGTAGTGGTTGAAGCTTCTATGTTCATGGCTTCATGCAATGAACTTCCATTTCAAACTTTCTAATTAAATGCATGAACATATTCAATTTTAGGTCAAGAATACTGTTTATCTATCTCTCGGCTGTGACTATGTGGCTCTATCAATATTTACATCTCCTTCACTCAAAAAAGAAAGAACGAAAGAAATATGTGTTTGTCATTTCAGCATCCACCTGAGGAAATGATGGGTTTACCATTCAAATGGTCAGTTTTGTCTCTCAAAATTGACATCAAGAGCCTAGTTAGTAAGTTCGCGAATGATTCGCGAATCATTCGCGAATTTTTCCGTATCACGAATTTTACCGTCTTATTTGCGTACGTTTGCAACTCCGAACCCAAGTCGCGTATTATGTGGCATTCCCGGATTATTCACGAATCGTTCACGAATTTTACGTATCCCGAATGATACGTCCGCTTAATTCGCCATAAATTCTTTAGCTTTTACTTTTAAAGACTCCACTTTCTGGGCTTTACTTCCTCCCGAGCATACACGACCGAATATTAGACGTGTTGTAATTTTTATGAAACAAAAACGACTGAAGAGATTTGAAGGTGAAGGTGAGAGAGATCTCAAACTCACTAACCAAGCATCTAAACCACCATATGACATCCTCTTGGATAACTAATGTTGTATATATTATTAATATCATCATATTAAGTTTATTTTTTCTTTAAATAACTCACACATATGCATAAAAATTGGTCTATGACCTTATAAATACAAATTATTTGTTATATATAGATACCGAATTTTCAGAGCCGAACTCACATTTATAAATCGAATTATACACGTACGTATGCCGTTCCGAATTACTGACAAATCACGTCCCCTTGACCGAATTTTGGACCGAATCTGGATTTTACAAAACCGTATAATACTCGTACGTTTGCCGTTCCGTGCATTTGCCGAATCCCGAATTACTAACTAGGATCAAGAGCGGGGACGTTAACTTATCAAGAAAAAACAAGTAGGTGTTGGGTCTTGTGTCTTGACTTATTGTGTTCATCCAGAACTAGTATCTGACTTGTTTGCCAATGCCATCGAGAGCAACTCATTTTAAAGGGCGCCGACATTCTGACGGCTGCAAACCCTTGGTGGAGAGTTGTCTTGTATTTTATTTTTCCAAAATGATTAAGTGACCGCGCGGTGAATCCAAGGTTTTGGGCCCACCCAAGTGTCTTTTATTGGGACGGGATAGTGGAGTGGGCCCTACCACTGGGTTGGGGAGGGACCACTGGGTTGGAGTGGGGATCGCGCCACTATTAACAAACTGCGTGATTCAACTCACAGTCAATATAGCATTTCCGTTTATTTTTTGTTGGGTTAATAGTTGGTTGGGTTCCAGGTTTTGTCCTAGGCTTTGGTCTAGGCTTCGATACCTGGAATTATGTTTACTTTGGTCAGTTGCGTCAACTCTTAACCTAAAATCAACTAATCCACCGTTTCCTGCGTGCATATCAATAAGTGAGAAATATGTATTCATAAATTAGACTGTAAACCCATTTTTGAAATATGTGAATTAGTTATTGCATAATTAAAAGAAGCATCGTCATTATTATCATTTCTACTGGTGATGCGAGTTTTGTGAAGATTTGTTACATGGATTTGTGTATTGAGTGATTCAGTCCTACAAATGAAGCCATCAGAGCAAGGGCTATAGAAGGGTGTTAAAATCACTCTTTCTTTACCAAATCGTGTGAGGGACTAGGTAAAAGAGTTATCTTTTGCCCGCGAGGGAGAAACTACATACTAAGAGGTTGATTTTCATCTGCTTGGAGAGAATAGTGTTAAAACCATTCATTCACTACCAAATTGATTGAGAGACTAGGCAAAAGATTGATTTTTTGGCCGTGAAAGAGCGTAACTATAGACTAAGAGGTTGATATTCAGCCGCTCGGAGAGAACATGTGCCTCCCAAGAAAACTTTTTTAACAATAAAATCTTCACGGCGTCAAAGAGTTTAAAATAAAAGAAAAACTAAAAAAATATCCACCAAGAGTTGGTATGTCAAGTTTGGTTGTCATATTTTAGTATCAAAACTCATCTAGAGTCGCTTAATTAAATACTAGAGTCAACTTTGTTTAGGTTAGACTAGAAAGTCTAGGAATGTTGAGACATACAAGAGTATTACTCCGAAGACCTGAAGAATGTGAAGAACTAACGAACTACAACGATGACATCATCCTTCCACTTGAGGTTAGTAATATTGACTTGAACTGTTTCATTCCTAACGTATCTTTCAAGTCGTCGTGCTATATTGAAAACACAACTGAGAAGTTGTATATATTGTACACATTGTAATATAATACTCTAGTGATGTAACATGATCATAATAGTATGATCATAGTATTAAATAATTAGACTACGAAGTATAACGCTTATCTTTTGAATTGCGTAGATATGACGTCAACATAATCTTGTATATATTGTTATGATTATGTGAATGGGTTATGGTGAAGATTTCATCCTAGAAAACAATGTTTTACATTTGTTTAAAGGAAGTACATTCATAAACTTGTTTCATGAATCGAAAGGGAAATCAATAGGCTTATTGGTCCGGATTATTCATTGCATATCTTTGGATGATCAATATGTGTGAGATGGTAGAACCGATCTTAACTCAGGTTATGTATCTTGGTATAACTAATCACAATGCCTAGACTTATGATTTGGTAAGACCGGTCCTGGTAATTGGTGTAACCGATCCTAAGTATTCACCATGAGATGGTATAATCGATCCTTGTAATTGGTGTGACCGATCATAAGTGTTGTGTGAACGATCCTTGTAATTGGTGTGACCGATCATAAGTGTTGTGTGAACGATCCTTGTAATTGGTGTAACCGATCCTCGTAACTGGTGTGACCGATCACAAGTAGATACCATATTTAGGTATAACCGATCCTAGTGATTGATATAACTGATCTGAACCCATGTATGTGATTTAGTATGATCAAATCACATAGTAGCCTTGGAATACTGGGAAACCAATTTTAAACTTGTTTGGAAGTGTGGTGTAACCGATTTCTAGAAAGCAAATCCATGTAAATATGAAATAAGGATAAGCAGTGAAAAGATGTCGACATACTTTGAACACGAGCAGTAACTCTTATCATTTATTGTTCAAAGATATTCCTTGGTACTCAAGGTTATCCTGTACCGAAATAAATTAAGAATCTTTTAATTAAGGTTTTTGATTTAATATGTTTTAATTACCAGCAATTAATGCATAGCTCTAGAGAATAAAAATTAGTAATGTGCATTTACTAATTGAAGATTTTCTATTGAGAGATTTCAGAAATATTGGACAAGCATTTATCGGAATTAGGAAAACCGAATTTTGGCATTCATTGCATATCTTGAGAATATTTTCGGTTTTGGAAATTCCTTGGTGTCCAAACATCCTTGGTCTATCAATACCTAAGTTTGCATTTCTAGCAAACTAGAGCCAGTCAAACATCATTTCTTGTTGTTTCTGATGGAGCCATCTAATCGGAGAGGAAAATATCCTAATTAGGTGAAATCTCTTACGACCGCTCGTTTAAAGACTTCTGTGGGATCAAGAAGCTCTACGAGTACCGTTGGTGGGAAACTAGATAATTGCAGTGTTGTTAGTTTTCGATCTATTTGATTGACTAATGGTTGTTGAAACTTTGATTGCACCTAGTTTGTTTATGCTTGAGAATCTTCTCTTCTGATATAAGATTCACTCAAACTAGATCAAAGTATCGACGAGATCTTTAGAACTGTTGTTAGATCTAAAGACATCTTGTGATAATCCATTGTTAACAGACTCCGTTCTGTGCGTGATTGATCAAAGAGATTTAAGTGGTGTTGTGCAGGTTTTAAAGATAAAAGAAGATTTGAAGACGAAAAAGATTTCTTATTAGTTTTCGTAATTTGTGAATTGTGTGCACAAACCTTGATCGGATGGAATCCAAATAGAATTAGTTTATCATTGATAGATCTGATTGATTAATTGCGTGAGACCGGTATTCTCTATTATTCTCTTTGAGATCTATATTGATTGAGTGCGAATCTAACTTAAGTACTTCAATAGTTATTGGATAGATTGATCTAACCATACAAAAGAGTTTATTAGATTAAACAGAACAGCCTTTGTCAACGACTCATCAATATCTTGTAGCAAGATTGATTAGAGTGGTTACCAAACAGATTTTTCCATTGTTGTTTGGAATACGATCCAAAGGACTTGCTATTCACGTGCGTGAGTCTAGAAGTCAAAGGCGCATGGATACTGAGGGAACTAAGTAGTTATAGGGGTAGTCTGCTTGGTCTCAACTATACGAAGTTGGTATTAGATTTTGTACAGCGGCTTAATCTGAGAGTATTCAAAACTGTACTAGGTCTAGGGGTTTTTCTGCATTTGCGGTTTCCTCGTTAACAAAATCTTGATGTGTCATTTACTTTTTTATTCTGCAGTTATAATTGTTTTTATTGTAATTAAAAGTAAATTACACTTGTACGTTAACTCTGCAATACTTGATAGTGATCTTATAGAGTTTGGTTATTACCGAACCTATTATCAAGTAACACACTTTGTTATTATATTGTCTCAATCTTGTATCCATAGTCAATCACAAAAGTTATCTTGTTGTTATATTGTCTCGATCTCGTATCTATAGACGATCACATGAAGTGTGGACCGAATTGTCGTATTGTCTCGACTCTGTCCATATACGATCACATTCGGTAGAGGACTTATAGGTTGATAAATAAAATATTGTGGTGTATTTGGGTACCCTCGTCTTTTCAATTGGTATTAGAGCAGGCAAACACGAAAAGATCTAACAATCTGTGTATGGTGCGACCCAACCTATAAGAAATGAATTCGAGTTCTCATGAATCGATATCAATTAACATACTACCAAGATTTGATGGAACAAACTATCTGTGGTGGAAATATGTCATGAGGTCTTTTCTTCAATCACGCGATTTTAATACTTGGCTATTAGTCGTTGATGGTTATAATCGCCCGAAAATTGAAGATTCGGAAACTGAGTTTAAACGCTTAGTAGATTATACAAGGGAAGTAAATCATTTGCAAAAGAGAATTCAGATGGTTTGAATGCTATTATACATGTTGTAAGCCGTGATCTGCAACATCATGTATCCACGTGCCAAACTTCAAAAGAAGTTTGGGATAATCTTCAGATCGTATTTGAAGGTAACACATTAAAAAAGAAAGCCAGACTTCAAACTCTCACCTATGATTGGGAAAATCTTCGAATGGTTGACAATGATACTTTTGAATATTTTCACATTAAACTCTCTGAGATAGTTAATGCTTCTTTCTCTCTTGAAAAGACTATTTCTGAAAAAGATATAGTGTGCAAGATTCTCAGATCATTGTCATCTAGATACGAATCTAAAAGGCATGCAATCATAGAGGAAACGATCTTTCAACTCTCTCACGAAGCACACTTCTTGGTAAGTTAAAGATCTTTAATCATGAATCACAATCTATTCAAGTTAAAGGAATCACTTTTAAAGCTGAAAATTTTCCAAAAACTCCTGTGGAGAAAATAGATTGTGAGATGATTCTAGTGAATTGATTGCAGAATATTCTGATGATGGCGTAGAACAAACATTATTACAATTACAAGAAAGTTTCGGGATATCTTAAAGAAAAGGAATAAGATATTTGTAAAAGATTTTCATCGATCTTCTCGCCCTCATGATCGAGTTCCAGTCAAGAACAAAAAGGATCAAGAAAAAGATGATGAATATCAGCCTCAGTGCTTCAAGTATAAAGGTTTGGTTCATTTGGCTGAAGACTGTCCTAATCTAAGGAAATACACTGGAAGCAAGGCATTAGCTGTAACTCTAGATGAAACCTCTGGTTCATATAACTCTGAGGAAGAGGAAACAACTAATATTGCACTAGTTGTTAATTTAATTCCCTCATGTTCCATTAGTAATTTAACCATTTTAAAAGTGGGAATGCCTTCCGACATTGAAAAATCATCTAATGGTGCAAGGAAAAATAAGACAAAGCGCAAAACTGTCACAATAACAAGGATTGCTAAGAAGTGCATATGCAATTCCAACCAATCTCCCGAAACTTCGTTAATTCAAGGTAACAAGAGAAGCTACTTGAATCATACTTCACTAGATCAAGAACACTCTGTTTATTCTAAATCCCATTATGAGAGCAAATCTCATACTAATGCCACCTAATCGGTATTAGATTGCATCCTCACCTTGTGTACCGATTATGTGTGTGAGGAAGCAAAATCAAGGCACTTATGTGTAGATTATGGGAATAAAATATAGTCATAATTGGATTATTTGGTTTTTGGTACTTACATTTTGTCCAGCTTTAGTGTTTGGTCTAACTTTTGTCCAACTTAGGGGTTGATACTTGGAAATGACGTTGACCTTCGCTGACCCGTTAAGTCTTGACTTCTATTTAGTAATTATTTAAAAAAAAAAAAATCTATTTGGCTAACACTATTAACATGGCCGTTAGCTTCAAGAACCCTAATTAATGTTCTTCCCCAAATTGAAACGCCAACCCACCTGTTCAATTTCAATGCAAATTAAAGAACCCATATTAATAATCATAATCATCAATTTTATAATCCACAACAACAATATTCAACAGAAACCATAATAAAATCGCACAAAAATATAAATATAGGTTATCATCAATAGTTGATGAAAAAGATTCAATATATGAACAATATTAAACATTTTGTGCTACTGAAATTGGGGAAAGTTAAATAAAAAACAACACGGATTCACTGCACCTTCGTAGACCCAAATTAGATTAGTGAACTTTCAGCAAGAACTAATCATTTATCCTTCTTTCGGATAAAACTGGTAAATGAAACGCTAATAAAATCTCAACTGAAACCCCTAATTGGAAACCTATCAAATTGATTTGATTTTATTTTGAACCCAAATTGAAACTCAAAGAAGAATCAAAACCCTTATTGAACACAAATTGTACCATAAATAAATCATAATATATCATCTCTGTAACAACAATTACACAACCTCTATTTGGCTTCTTCTTTCATCAAAATCTCTAAAATCAAACCCTAGATTCTAAATCTCTGTTGTGTTCTTCATCATTTGATACAACTACATTTGAGTCTAGTTATATACGTTTATAGGGTGGGTTTCAACAAAAAGAAAAAAAAAATTAAAGTGGAGAAGAAATAGAGTATAAAGATGTTAGCAAAGACCGACAACTATAGGGAGATTGAAGAGCACATGAAACACAATACTATAAACTAGTTAGTTTGAACCGGTGCAACTCGGTTTAGACGGGGGTGACTCGGTATGATTGATTAAGGACTTGGTTAGTCATTGTTACTAAAGTACAAAATATTTTGTTATTTACATATTTAATTAACTGAAAATTTGACTCAACAGAGTCAACGCGGGTCAACGTGAATTCCAGGTACCAACCTCTAAGATGGACAAATGTTAGACCAAACACTAATATTGGGAAAAACATAAGTACCAAAAACCAAATAACCCATTATAATTTCGGTAGTATGAAAAAATATAATCTCTTATTCTCTGATCATTCCTTGTCCGAACTATGAGTCAGGATCCGATGTCTTCTCTTGCAAAGGTGCTTGATCTAAGAGAGTTCTTTAAGAATAAGTCTTCACCATCTCTTGATGCTAAGAAACCTAAGAGAAAAATCAAAAAGAGAGATTGGGTTAGCAAGAAAGAAAAAGAGAGAATATATTGAAGAAAGATCAGTGTATTGAGATATTGACACAATTTTGTGTTTGATTGAAGACAACATTACATGTGCTTGCAGAGTCCTTCACAAAAACATCACAGCTGCAAGAAATTCTGGTCAAGCAACAATGTTATCTTCTTGAAGAAATTCACAAGCTCGGGACTGAAAGTAATAACCTTCCTTCCTCTAGTACTGATATGAAGGATTAAGTTGTTCATGGAATAAAAATAAGATTAGATTCTTATTTAGAGAAAATAGACATCAATGTATTGATTTATCTCGATATTATTGTATAAGGTCTATTTTGAATAAAACTATCATTAATATTTGTTGATGGTGGTTTTTAGTTCAAGGCTATAATTGTAGAACCAGTATTTAATGCGCTACCACCCTGCAAGGGGTAAAGCCATTTGAAGAGTGACGAGTGCAAAAAACCCTCCTCGCTCATTGAGAAATTCAATATATATATATATACGAAATTCACTCAGAATGGTGCGCGTATTAGCAATCCCAAATATTCTGTGAATTCTATTTTTGCCAGCATTACCAACTAATACATGACTTGCCTAGTATTTTCATATGTTATGTTCCCATCCGAACTCTCATTATTGACATGACATGACGATTAAATGTTTACTCTCAGCAGAGTAGCATGAATCTCCCGAAGTGCCAGTATTGAGATCTGCATGAAAATACCCACACAGGCTACATCACTCTCTGACAAAGAGATTTTCGTATCGACGCACTTTTAATTAAAGATAGCTCGATCGAACATGTTTAAATTCCTTAAGGGAAATCTAGACTGTCCACATCAGTCTCAAAATGATCATGGCCACACAATTTGTCCGTGCAATTCAACAAGCCTAGCCAAGCCCTGGCAGAAATAGGCGATCACCGCGATGACCGTTGGCGGGCCCACTAATACCCCGACCGGTCGGACTTCATCTAACATGCTTCAACATCATTGAACTCCAACCCCAAACATGGATGATCGTGCGTTGTCGAAGAAGAGCTCGAACGAGCTAGACTGTCCAAAATGATCTCAAAAATATCACGGTCGTCCAAATTCGTTAGCCTAGTTGGACGGCTTGGATCTTCCTACAAACGATCAAGGAAGTGCCGACATGTTCATTGGAGGCCCAACTTTCCTCTTGGCCGATCGACTTGCCTACGGTAAGCCTATAAAGCACTCAACTGTTTTCCCAAACTCGAGCAAACACGATGTGTTCAAAACCCTAATTTGGTCGCGGCAGTATACAACTGTCGCAAATCGATCGTGTCCGTCCAACTTAGCCAGCCTAATTGGAAGGCTTAGATCTCGTTTCAGATGATCAAGAGGATGCACATGAGTTCACTACCGGCTCAATTTTATCCTCACTCGATCGACTTCCCCAAGGTAAGTCAATGGCACACCAAACCGCTTGATCGAACTAAGGTGGATGTGGCTGTCTCAAAACCCTAATTGGGTTAACGGCAACACACTACTGCCGCAAATTGATCATAACCATCTATCTTCGTCGGCCTAAACGGGAGGTATAGATCTAATTTCGGACGGTCCCGAAGATGTCAGTGTGATCACCGTTGACCCACCTTTACACATGGCCACCCGGCCTGCTCAAACTATGGCTCAATGCCTCGAATCGCTCGCCCAAAGAAGGGATGGTCGTGCGGCTTCAAAACCTAAAATATAATCAGCGGCAGCGTACAACTGCCGAAAATCATCTCGTCCGACCAACTTTTCCAGCTTGGTCGGACGGTTTAGATTGGATTTTAGATGGCCAGTAGGGTGACGCCATGATCATCAGCCACCCCTCCTCCACAGGGAGTGATCCACCAAGTGGTAGTTCATCCATAGGGTTTCCAAACGATCACCCAAATATGGTCGGAAATGTTACCTTTTTAAGACGCTCAATCAACGGCTTATTCAATCAAGCTCTAAAACAACGATGCTTCATGCACATCAATTATTTGGAGCTGCTTGCTTAAAAGCGATGCTTCACATGCATCCAACACATACGATGTTTTATGAGTATCGGTTCCATAAAATAACTTAGTCATTCAACCTAATAGCGCCATATGCTATTCTTTTCGGCAAGTCCCATGACTTGACCCACTTACTCGAGACATCAAACATGTCACAAACTAGGGGATACTTACTGAGGTATTGGTCTGGCGGTTTACAGCGTGCAACGCGCCCATTATGAAAATGCGTCAGGAAAGGACGGACGGTTGACAACGATGAGAGTAGTGGACGAAGATGTGACCACGTGATGATCACCACTTCTTACACGGCCCCACTACTTAACCTCCTCCATTTCCTACGAGATCAGGGTTGCGCTCAAATGACTTGTATAAATAGGTTTTCAACCTATTTCAACAACACGAGAACACAAGTGTTATCAACACAAGTAACCAGAAACCATTTCCTGATACAATTCATAAACATCCACACCTTCATAATTCAACATTCTGATTTCAAACACCTTCTCCGCTTCCCTCCCTAAGATCAACTCTTTTCGTTCACCTGGTGACCGAATTGAATCTGGAACGACCATTTCTTGGTTTAGGCCAGAGTCTTACAGATTGATCTCTCGAACTCAAAAGTACTCCCGTGCAGTGCATTTTCTTAGGGTTTGAATTCGTTTCTCATCAACACACCCCAAATTTACCAAAAACCGCATAATCAGTTTTTACCCTCAAACAACTGGCGACCACAGTGGGAGATTAATCTCTCGGTTGCAAGATCAATTTTCGATTTCATTTCAATTTTATCAAAATTCAAGATGGTGGATCTTAGACTGGATCAGCGACAAATCCTGATGTTACTAGCGTTGTCAACACCCCTGGTGTCCAAATTCCTACTGATGACACTAATGTATAACCTACCAGCACGATCAACGCATCTCGCGGTACTACATCCTCAACCACCAACACCAGCGGCGTAGAAGACACTCCCTTAGGCGTGACACCTCTAATCACCTGAGCCAGAGTCGCTGCCGCCACCAATATTTCTTCGAGAGTAATGCCCCCGATCGTTACTAGAGCTACTGCCACTTCCCCATCAGGATGAGAGACCGGAGGAGCCAGAGGAGTCTAACACCCCTATAACCATTGTTGATTTGATGGAAAGACAAGAAGTTCTCGCTAAGGCTCAGAAGGACATGGCTACAACTCAAAAAGAGGTACTCACTTTCCTTAAGACGCTAATGGAGCGACTATCACAAGACCCGCGTCAGCCCATAGAACCAATGAGGAGTACTTTCAACACTTTTGGCGCAAGCACTTCAACAGGGCGTGCATTCATAGAGGAAGAAGTTCGTGTTGCTCCTGATCTCTCAAGGGAAATGAATCAACCGTTCAATTTCATCGCGCGTAAGGATATAAAACGACTTCTCCAGCATCGAGGCAAGGGAAACCCGCTAGATCTGCACCAACATCAGCCTCCTTACCCTCCTGATGTGCAAAGAGTTCCTCTTCCGAGAGGATACTCCTCTCCTCAATTTTCCCTTTATGACAGAACGTATCCCACTGGTGTGAGATGGTAATCGCTTTCTACAAGAAGTATTTTTTCGTATCCGAGCAAATCACCTTTTCAGATTTGGGGAGGATGTTCCAGTGAAACAATGAGCATCCAAATGATTATGTCAAGAGGTACAAAATCCAGGCACTGGATTGTCACGATCCAAATATGATTGAACAACAATTGGTGGAATTATGCATTAATAGGATGGTACCCATCTATCGTGCTATGCTGGAGAGTCTGCAATTTCATACATCCTATGAAATTCGTGAAGCTGTTCAACGCTCGGTTACAATAGCACCTGCCCTGCTAGAAAGAACCAGGCCTGCCAGGAATGAAGAGCCTCATGATATTCGTGGAAGCATACATCTCACCCACAGGCAATAAAACCTTCAGCCTTCTGTAAGCAGCTTCACTGAAGCATCAAGAGAAAAACCACCGAGATACAACATCATGTGCGTCCAAAACCGCCAACTCCAACCTCAGTACCACATGCACGACTATCACAATGATAAAATAACGTCTGAGATATACTATATCTAGCTTGACGGCTGAGAGACGCTTTCCGAATTTCGTCTCTCGTAGAAGAAGTAGTTTCATTACCGAAGGAGGTCGCACCCGGGACTTAAGTACGAACTCTCCATGTCAAGTGCTTCTTCATATTTGCACAACATGTTAGTTAAGTCATCCGCATGAGGGAACTTCCCTACTCCTCAAAGACACAATCCAAAGATGATAAAGGTAAAGGAGCATATCAAAGATGCAAGCAAGCTATCATTATGATTTCAAGATGTCCAAAAATGAGGACATACTCAAGAGAGCAGACGTATTGTCAAATACCAGGGATATGCTTGGACGTCTATGAAACGCAACGTAGACGCAAAGACGGTCTCATGATCAGCAACTCGGGACTGTCTCCCTATTCTCCATTCCATGAGGAAACATCAAGGAAGCCATCGATTCCATCATCAGCTTCTCCCTCTAATAACGATATGATCTCTACCATTATATGAAGACTGCCAAGTTCGTGCAAGTAGCTACCACGCCTCTCCCTGCCGGTCTCTTCTGATCACAGCTGCTGCTAAGAATCGTTGTTGCTCGCCAGAGCTTCACCACAGCAACAACTACTACGGACAGAGATAAAGCCATGTAACTCACGCTTGGGGACTGAGGATCGACACAAAATACCTTCAATGTCAAGGACTTCTTCAACACAAGAGAGACGGTCAATCAAGAAGCATGTAATTTGCAAAGGAAAATCAAACTGAAGGTTGGTCGAATCCTTAACCACTATTGTTATCTCCCCTATTTCGAATTACCGGAAGAGAGCGTTGCATGCGTTGAGATGTTACAATGGAAACAATATTCTTTCCCATGAGGAGAAAACACGACTTGCCGGCCATCACTATTTATGTGTCGTCTTCCCATCTGCCATATCGTATCTCCTCAGAAGAATGGGAAGAACTCATTTTTCGAAATCAAGGGTTAAGGGAGCCCTCACTGGAGTTCTCTCCAGAAGAAGCCGCTTCAAGCACGCTCACTCCTGAAGCCGCTTCAATGCATGCTCTCTCCTGAAGCCGCTTCAACGCTCTCTCCAGAAGAAGCCGCTTCAACGCACGCTCCAGAAGTTGCTTCAACGCACACTCCAAAAGCCGCTTCAACGCACGCTCTCTCCTGAAGCCGCTTCAACGCTCTCTCCAGAAGAAGCCACTTCAACGCATGCTCTCTCCTGAATCCGCTTCAACGCTCTCTCCATAAGAAGGAGCTTCAACGCTCTCTCTCCTGAAGCTGCATCAGCACTCTTTCTCGAAGCCACTTCAGCGCTCTCTTCAGAGGCCGAAGCCGCTTCAACACCTTACCAGCAAATGCAATGGAAGTACGTCTTTCAAGAGAAAATAAGCTTGGAATAATTACACCTGGGGACTGCCATCACAGGATGCCTTCACTTCCTTCAACCGGTTTATTTCTAATATCAACAATCATCACTGTTGAAGCTTTACGAGCCGCAGAAAATTCTCAACATGAAGACGTACATGTGCATCAAAGACTCCAAAGTACAAATCGGAGATGTTTTCACGTGTCCAGCCACGCCATCGAATCTGAAGTGTAACTGGGGACTGCTCATCGCATCCCATTCCATACAACCATCCAATATTCAGATGATGGTTCAAAAGATGTGGCTTGGAACGAAGTCCTTAAAGATTCGCGGGCACAGTGTCCATCCTTCTACATACCTAGCCAGCACGCCACAAATCTTTAAAGAGCGTGTAGTCTGCAAGGGGAATATCAAACAAAAGAATAGGAAAGCTCAGATTGCAAAATCATGTACACAGGATCTACTCTAACCTTACCGAGGAGCGTTATGTCTAAAGTTTCAAGATGTTGCGAGATTTTTCTAAGAATTTGGATCTCTTAGTCGGGAGATTTCATTCATTCATCCAACTGGAAACATAAAATCATAAAAGCAGCATGAATGAGAGATTATTATTCTATCAAGACATGGCTTCAACAACATGAAACAAAGACCACTAAACATCAAAGAAGTGTCATCAACGCCAGGGCCAATGGCGCCTTCACTAGAGTCCTCTCCAGGAGATGCTTCAACATCCTCTCCGGAAGCCGCTTCAACATCCTCTCCGGAAGCCGCTTCAACATCCTCTCGAGCCGCTTCAACATCTTTTTCAGAAATTGCTTCAACAGCATTTTGAGGATATTCCTCATGATAGGGCCCGTCCACATCAGAGTCTAGGATTATGACGTCGTCATGAAAAGGGTATTCATGTTTATCCAGGATTTCATGTTATGCTCCACCCTCCTTCACTTCAGCCGGGCAGCAAACCTTTCAGCCCTAGCACTTGTTAGCTGAGATGCTTCATCGCGCCTCCACTTTTCCTCCATACTAACTGAAGCCAGGAAAGCTTGGACACGCTCTCGAACGATACTCAGATGTACAAGGGACTTGGAATGCAGTTTGAGATCCCAACCAACAGTATGCCTAATCTATCTGAGGCCAACCGACATCATGCTAGGGGAATGCTTACCTGGACGCCTCTTGAACGTGACATGTTCCAAGGACAGGCCGACCCATCTCTCCTGGTAACATCTAACTTTGTCTCATAAGTTTTACCTATATTTGTCACCATCTAGTACTTACCCCGCAATAGTGTAACTATTACGTGCTCAGAAGGGGACTTAATGTTGATGGTGGTTTTTAGTTCAAGGCTATAATTGTAAAACCAGTATTTAATAAGCTATCACCCTGCAAGGGGTAAAGCCGTTTGAAGAGTGACGAGTGCAAAAAACCCTCCTCGCTCATTGAGCAATTCAATATATATATATACGAAATTCACTCAGAATGGTGCGCGTATTAGCAATCCCAAATATTCTGTGAATTCTATTTTTGCCAGCATTACCAACTAATACATGACTTTCCTAGTATTTGCATATGCTATGTTCCCAGCCGAACTCTCATTATTGACATGACATGACGATTAAGTGTTTACTCTCAGCAGAGTAGCATGAATCTCCCGAAGTGCCAGGATTGAGATCTGCATGAAAATACCCACACAGGCTACATCACTCTCTGACAAAGAGATTTTCGTATCGACGCACTTTTAATTAAAGATATATCGATCGAACATGTTTAAATTCCTTAAGGGAAATCTAGACTGTCCATATCAGTCTCAAAATGATCACGGCCACACAATTTGGCCGTGCAATTCAACAAGCCTAGGCAAGCCCTGGCAGAAATAGGCGATCACCGCGATGACCGTCGGCGGGCCCATTAATACCTCGACCGGTTGGACTTCATCTAACATGCTTCAACGTCATTGAACGCCAACCTCAAACATGGATGATCGCGCGCTGTTGAAGAAGAGCTCGAACGAGCTAGACTGTCTGAAACGGTCACAGAAATATCACGGCCGTCCAACTTCACCATCCTAGTTGGACGGCTTGGATATTTCTACAAACGATCAAGGAAGTGCCGGCATGTTCATTGGCTGCCCAAATTTCCCCTTGGCCGATCGACTTGCCTACGGCAAGCTTATAAAGCGCTCAATCGTTTGCCCAAACTCGAGCAAACACGCTGTGTTCAAAACCCTAATTTGGTCGCGGCAGTATACAACTGTCGTAAATCGATCGTGTCCGTCCAACTTAGACAGCCTAATTGGATGACATAGATCTCGTTTCAGACTATCAAGAGGGTGCACATGAGTTCACTATCGGCTCATTTTTATCCTCACTCGATCGACTTCCCCAAGGGAAGTCAATGGCATTCCAAACCTCTTGATCAAACTAAGGTGGATGTGGCTGTCTCAAATCCCTAATTAGGGTTTACGTAAACACACTACTGCCGCAAAATGATCATAACCTCGGCCTAAACGGAGGTATAGATCTAATTTCGGGCGATCCCGAAGATGTCAGTGTGATCAACGTTGACTCACCTTTACACATGGCCGCACGACCTGCTCAAACTATGGCTCAATGCCTCAAATCGCTCGCCCAAAGAAGGGATGGTTGTGCGGCTTCAAACTCTAAAATATAATCAGTGGCAGCGTACAACTGCTGCAAATCATCTCGTCCGACCAACTTTGCCAGCTTGGTTGGACGGTTTAGATTGGATTCTATATAGCCAGTAGGGTGACGCTGTGATCACCGGCCACCCCTCCTCCACAGGGAGTGATCGACCAAGTGGTAGTTCATCCATAGGGTTTCCAAACGATCACCCAAATATGGTCGGGAATGCTACCTTTTTAAGATGCTCAATCAGCGGCTTATTCAATCAAGCTCTAAAACAACGATGCTTCATGCACATCAATTATTTGGAGATGCTTGCTTAAAAGCGATGCTTCACATGCATCCAACACATACGATGTTTTATGAGTATCGGTTCCATAAAATAACTTAGTCATTTAACCTAATAGCGCCATATGCTATTCTTTTCGGCAAGTCCCATGACTTGACCCACTTACTCGAGACATCAAACATGTCACAAACTAGGGGATACTTACTGAGGTATTGGTCTGGCGGTTTACAGCGTGCAACGCGCCCATTATGAAAATGCGTCAGGAAAGGACGGACGGTTGACAACGATGAGAGTAGTGGACGAAGATGTGACCACGTGATGATCACCACTTCTTACACGGCCCCACTACTTAACCTCCTCCATTTCCTACGAGATCAGGGTTGCGCTCAAATGACTTGTATAAATAGGTTTTCAACCTATTTCAACAACACGAGAACACAAGTGTTATCAACACAAGTAACCAGAAACCATTTTCTGATACAAGTCATAAACAGCCACACCTTCATAATTCAACATTCTGATCTCAAACACCTTCTCCGCTTCCCTCCCTAAGATCAACCCTTCTCCTTCACCTTTTGACCGAATTGAATATGGAAAGGCCATTTCTTGGTTTAGGCCAGAGTCTTACAGATTGATCTCTCGAACTCAAAAGTACTCCTGTGCAGTGCATTTGTTTAGGGTTTGAATTCGTTTCTCATCAACACACCCCAAATTTACCAAAAACCGCATAATCAGTTTTTAGCCTCAAACAATATTATTTATGAATAAGATTATTATTTTATAATTTTTGTGTGATAGTTACCGATTACGTAGTCTGTGAATGAATTTTTATATTATTGCTATGTGTTTTCGGTTTATGAGATGTTTGGTTTTGGTTTTTTTAACCTTAATATTCGATCTCATATGGTGAAACCCTTATAATTTGTGTAGCTTTTTGAATTAGAGGGATTAAGTTCTAACCCATGTTGGTAGGCTTTATCAAAGGATCATAAGGTGTTCCAATTGAAACTCATATGCGAAAAGTCATAATATGTTGAGTGAATTTGTGTTTACATGAATTGTGTTTAGCATAACATATGTGTTTCGGGTTTCAACTTTTGCTATTGGCACGCATTAGTTAAAACCGATTAAACCATTCTCTAGCAGAGGTTGCTTTTGTTGTTGTTCTTTTGTTCTTGCAAGAGGATGACAACACACTGGGGTAGAGTTTTTATTTGAACTTGCGCTTAATGATATATCTTTCTGGGGAGATGTGGATGCAGAAATTGAGGTAACGAATTTGTTAGTTAATCGTTTTCCTATTTAAGAAAAGCTTGTTTATATTGCATATATTTTTCTTTTGCATAAAAAAAATTCGGTACAATTGATATGTTCCATTATGTTGTATATGGATGTTTATGTGGTTCAATTGTCTCCGGTTAATAAAAACTGTGTCAATTTATTTGTCTTATTGTTTGGTATCCTCTTTATTGTTGGGTATCAAATTGTTAGAGCACTGCTCAGTCGAACTCGCAAGCGTTTCTATCTCAAGCTTGTTTGTCAAGTTTAGTTGCCAAAACTATAAGTCTTGATTTCTGGTCTACTTATAGCTAAGTCTCGGTGTTCATCGAATGAAGACGAAGAACTACTCAAGATAACTTGTGGAAATTCATCAACAAAAGGTATGTGGATACTTGAACTTAGATATCACTCAAAAGTCTATTTATTTTATCTCCTATTTTGAGACAAAAGTCGTATTGCTATATAGACTTCAATTATACACATTTTCAATTTCGATCCGAGTTTATCCCGCTTATCTATTTTTTTCGAAATATATGTTGGTAAGCTTTCGCTTTAGCCAAGTTCATCTTTACTCATGACGAAAGTCATGTTGATTATTTCAATAACTTGAAAATCGCTTTGATGAAAATAGTTCGTGAATAACACTATTTTAACATATTCTAAGAAAGTTTCAATGATTGAAATGAGAGTTTAGAACATGTAACCATCTTTGGATATAAACATAGTGTGTTCTCACATTTGTGTAAAAGTCCAAAACCCGGAACCCAAAGTATGCGTACCCGTACGCGTACTGGCTGAAAAGATGAGGGTACCCAAATATACCTCAATCTAAAAATTTTCCACCTGTAAGTCCTTTCTAAAGTAATTTTCTATGGACTAAGTCGAGACAATAAAACTAATCGGTTCACACTTCGTGTGATCGTCTATGGATACGAAATCGAGACAGTACGACAACAAGATAACTTGTGTGATTGACTATGGATTCAAGATCGAGACAATACAACAACGAAGTACGATTACTTGATAATAGGTTCAGACTTAAACAAACACAATAGGACTGCTATCAAGTAATTAGGAATTAATGTTTGTGTATTTTACTTCTAATTATAATAAAAGCAATTATAATTGCGGAAATAGAAAAGTAAAAGACACGGCAAGGTTTTGTTAACGAGGAAACAACAAATGCAAAAAAAACCCGGGACCTTGTCCATAATTGGATACTCTCAGGATTAAGCCGCTATACAAAATCTAAACCAACTTCGTATAGTTGAGACCAAGCAACTAAACCTATAGTTCACCTAGTTCCGTCTATATCCCTGCGCCTCCAACTTGGAATAAGTCACGCACTTGGAACAATTCCTTTGGTTTGTATTCCAAACAGTAAAGGAACAACAAATCTGTTCAGTAACAACTCTTTTCAAACAAGTGATATGAGTTTGACAAAAGGCTCTTCCGTTTATCCCAATAAACTCCTTTGTCAGGTTCTTAGATCTATCTCAATACAACTACCAAAGTGATTGCCTAGATTTCGCAATCAATACTCTTAGACACAAAGACAATATATTGATACCGATCTACTCAACTAATCAATCATGATTATCACAAAGATAACCTGATTATAGTTGGATCCCCAACCGATCAAGTTTTGTGCACACCAAAGATTATGAACTCAAACAAGCAATCTTCTTTGTCTTCAAATCTTCTTAGATATTCAATAAACACCTGCACACAATCAACTTGAATCTCTTGTGATCAATCACACACAGAACGGATTCTGTTAACAATAGATTATCACAAGACGTCTTTAGATCTACAAACATTCTAAAGATCCCCGTCGAAACTTCGATCTAGTTTGAGTGAATCTTATATCAGAAGAGAAGATTCTCAAGCATAAACAAACTAGGCGCAATCAAAGTTCAACCATCGTTAGTCAATCAAATCAATCGAAAACCAATAATAAACTGCAATTATCTAGTTTCCCACCAACGGTACTCGTAGAGCTTCCCAATCCCAAAGAAGTCTTTAAAACGAGCGGTCGTAAGAGATTTCGCCTAATTAGGGTACTTTCCTCTACGAATAGACGGCTCCACCAGTAACAACACAACTAGGTAGTTTTGCTGGCTCTGAGGATTAGTTTGCTCGAAATGCAAACTTCAATATTTATAGACCAAGGAAGTTTGGACACCAAGGAATTTCCAAAACCGAAAATATTCTCAAGATATGAAATATATTTCCAAATTCGATTTTCATAATTCCTAGAAATGCTTTGTCCAAATATTGACCGAAATCTCAGTAGAAAATCTCCAATTAGTAAATGCACATTACCAATTTTTATTTTCTAAAGATATGCATTTTAATTGATGGAAATTAAAAGCATACAAAACTAAAAACCTTAATTAGAAGATTCTCAATTTATTTCGATCCGGGATTCTTTCCTTTAGCTATTAAGGAATATCTTTGAACAATAAAAGATAAGAGTTAATGCACATGTTCAAAGTATGTCGACATCTTTACTTTGTAAATCCTTTTTCACATTTACATTCTTGGAACCAATTTGCCACACATCCAAACAAGTTTAGAATTGGTTCATCTGATTTTCAAGAACTATGTGATTGATCAAAAACATTCAATCATCATTTATGGGTTTAACGCTTCTACCAAAACAAGTTTCGGTTTTACCTCCATGTGGGTACTAGGATTGGTCACACTAGTTACTGAAAGTTGGTTGACTAGGTACTAGGATCGGTTACCACATATTATATGGTATAACCTTGTATTCGGTTGCACAAGTTATAGGATCGGTCACACCAATTACTAAAACTTGTTAACCTACTACAAGGATCGATTACATATCTTGTGATTAGTCCCAACCAAGTTCTAGGATCGATCACCCAATGACTAGGAACGGTCACACTAATTACAAATATCGATCATACCATCTCAGATGATTACTTAAGATTGGTTTCACTAATAAAAGTCATACCAATACAAAAGTCAAGCATTGTGAATAGTTTTACCAAGATACATAAACAAGTTATGAGCGGTTATACTTAGCACACATATTAGTAATCCAAAGATTTGCAATGAATAACAATACCAATAAGCCTAGCGATTTCCCTTTCGATTCATAAAACAAGTTTATGAATTGTACTTCCTTTAAACAAATGTAAAACATTGTTTCCTAGGATGAAATCTTCACTCATACCCATACACATAATCACAATAGCATTCATACGATTATGTCGATGTCTTATATACGAAGTTCAAAAGATATACGTTATACTTCGTATTGTAATTCCTTAATACTATGTCTAACTTGAATATCATCATTCACAACTTCGCAGTTATGTTTTCAATATGCCCGACTTGAAAGATATGTTAGGAATGAAACAGTTCAAGTCAAATATTACTAAACTCAAGTGGAAGGATGATGTCGTCGTTGTAGCTCTTTACTTCTTCACATTCTTCAAGTCTTCATGTAATACTTGTAAGTCTCATATCCTAGTAACTTTCTAGCTAACCTATACGAAGTTGACTCTAGCAAATAATCAAGCGACTCTTTAAATGAGTTTTGATTCACTAAAATATGACAACCAAACTTTACATACCAACGCTTGGTGTGTTTAACCGAGCAATTCTCTAACACTTGTGGTTGTTGGAAATACGGGTGAGTATGTGTACCCGTACGCATATTAGCGAAAAGTTCACGTCCGTGAATTTCTGCTGGAGTTTGAAAGTGAAAAACAAACTCAATCCGGTTACTTAAGTATGAGTACCCGTTAGCATACTTATGTAGGTTACTTTCTAAAATCGGTTTGTTCATGAACTAAAACATTTATATAATAAGGAATGCAATGTTTGCAAACCGTGGCTATAATGTTCATGAATCGATTCGAGTGAATCAAAACCGATTTTGCTTCGATTGTATCTTGTATACCTTTGTAATATCTAAGTAATTGAACAACTCTCTAACTAGTTCATTTGAGTCATTTGAACTAGTTATGGTGAAGATGAATAAGGTTGATATGAAAGTTCTCACATGGATAACCATTGGTTAACTATTGTTGAACCAACTAAGTGTACACGTTTAGGTATGGTTACTCAAACCTAAATGAAGTTATATTTCATTTGTGTATAACAAGCTAAGTTCGATCTAACAGTTAAAAGATATTAGCTTGAATCTAATCAGGTTTTCATCTAACGGTGAATATTGAATGCTTTGTTACCAAGGTAACTTAGATTGCAAACCCTGATTTGAAATCAATATAAATGAGAAATCTAGCAACTGGGAAACCCAATCCCCACACCTCCTGTGTGATACTAGTTGTATAAGCTAGAGTCGATTCTCCTTTAACCTTAGGTTTTTCACGAAACCTTATAGGTTAACGACTTAAAGACTTCATTGGGATTGTGAAGCCAGACCCAACTATTTTCTTTGTAGTTGCGCGATCTGATCTTGTTGTTTCTATCGTGATTGTGTACAATCGTAAGATTGGCTTGAGATTTATATCTCCGATAGGCAAGATAGAAAAGTAGTCACAAACACCTTCGTCTCATCGTTTGTGATTCCACAATATTTTGTTTCGTTAATCTATTAAGATTATTGTGAGGTGATTGATAATTGTTGTTCTCCGGGAATATAAGTCTGGTTTATCAATTGGTTCCCGTTCACCTTGATTTATCAAAAGACGGAACAAAAACTCGGAGGTATATCTGTGGGAGACAGATTTATCTATTCAATAGACTTTTCTGTGTGATACAAATTTGTTTATCAAGTCTTCGACTTTGGGTCGTAGCAACTCTTAATTAGTTGTGGGTGAGATCAGCTAAGGGAATCAAGTGCGTAGTATCCTGGTGGGATCAGAGACGTAAGGAGCACAACTGTACCTTGAATCAGTGTGAGATTGATAGGGTTCAACTACAGTCCAGACCGAAGTTAGCTTTGTAGTAGACTAGTGTCTGTAGCGGCTTAATACAGTGTGGTATTCAAATTTGGACTAGGTACCGGGGTTTTTCTGCATTTGCGGTTTCCTCGTTAACAAAACTTCTGGTGTCTGTGTTATTTCTTTTCCGCATTATATTTTGTTATATAATTGAAATATCACAGGTTGTGCATTGAATCGATCAATTGGTAAATCCAACCTTTGGTTGTTGATTGAAATTGATTGATCCTTGAACATTGGTCTTTGGTACCGTTCAAGTTACCTCTCTTATATTCAATCGGGCTCGCAAATTATTAATTGTTTGATTGCGAATTGAATTGAGAGATTGAGATATAACTCTTTGATATAATTTTCTTAAGATTGAGTCTATATGTCTAGTTGATTCTCTTGTAAGTATATTGGAGTTAGTCCATATAGATTGCTAAGCGAAATATTGGGTGAGGTTATTAGGTCCCCACTTTCTTACAAATGTTTTTGCTTAACGAAATTCGGTGCAATTGCGGTGTTGTAAGTTTATATTTTTTCAATTGCTTCCAGTTAAGAAAATAATTGTGCAAGTCAATTTATTTTGGTTTGTATCTTTTGTATCTTATCAAATTGTAGGATTCGGTTATTCAAGTCTAATTGAATGCCTTGAAAATAAAAACTAGTTAACTAACCTAGTGTTTGTCTTGTCTAAAGGGAAAGGTCTAAGTTATTGTCTGAATAATTAGAGCCTGATAAGAAAAATAAAGTTAATTCTGATATGTATTTTGGTTTTGTCGAATGAACCTATTATGTATGTGTTTGAACCATAAATCAAATTTTTGGTCAATCGATTCAACAAGGGAATTGAGTATCTTAGTCGAATTGTTGAACTATTAGGGAAAATTACTTCGGGAAATTGTTTCCTTGATAACATATTGAAACTAAATTACTTTGTAGATTCAGTTTTAATATTGGTTATCTAAAATGGTATGTGAAACCTTCGTGCTCAACTCTTAGAGGTTGTTTACAAGTCTTTTAGATTTGTAAGATTCTTTCGGTTTGTCCTTTATTTGCTCGAACCTTTGTCATTTTGTGACAAAAAGGGGGAGAAATATATGGAGTAAACAAGTGATTTTTAATCACTAGGAAAGGACAATTGTGCTTAAACGTTATATCTAATGAAATAGTAAAACATTGACTAAGGGGGAGAAACATATCATATTGTTGTGTAGTAATACTTACTACAAAAGGGGAATAATAAAGATGTTCAGATTGAATATTTACCTAGCTTACCTTTAGGGGGAGTAAAACCTTTTTTTATTCAAATCTCAACAACGACATTTATTGATTGAATATATTGCAGGTTTTTGTGTTGTTGAAACTTGGAATCAAGCGTATGAAGAATGAGTTATTTTGTAATTTTTTTAGATCCATATGTAATAAGAGTTTTGTCATTAAAATTGACAAAGGGGGACATTGTCAGAGCATAACTCGGTTGAACTCACGAAGCATTGGTATGTCAAGTTTGGTTGTCATATTTTAGTATCAAAACTCATCTAGAGTCGCTTGATTAAATACTAGTGAAAAAGAGGGGTTTAACAACCTCACCCAATATTTCGCTTAGGAATCTGTATGGACTAACTCCAATATACTTACAAGAGAATCAACTAGACAGTTAGACTCAATCTTATAAAAAGTATATCAAAGAGTTATATCTCAATATCTCAATTCAATCTGCAATCAAACAAATAATAATTTTCGAGCCTGATTGAATATAAGAGAGATTACTTGAACGGTACCAAAGACCAATGTTTAAGGATCAATCAATTTCAATCAACAACCAAAGGTTGGATTTACCAATTGATCGATTCAACGCACACCCTGTGATATTTCAATTATATAACAAAATATAATGCGGAAAAGAAATAACACAGACACCAGAAGTTTTGTTAACGAGGAAACCGCAAATGCAGAAAAACCCCGGGACCTAGTTCAGATTTGAACACCACACTCTATTAAGCCGCTACACATAGCCTATTACAAAGCTAACTTCTGTCTGGACTGTAGTTGAACCCTAATCAATCTCACAATGATTCAAGGTACAGTTGCGATCCTTAGGTTTCTGATCCCACCAGGATACTACGCACTTGATTCCCTTAGCTGATCTCACCCACAACTAATTAAGAGTTGCTACGACCCAAAGTCGAAGACTTGATAAACAAATATGTATCACACATAAAAGTCTATTGAATAGATAAATCTGTCTCCCACAGATATACCTACGAGTTTTTGTTCCATCTTTTGATAAATCAAGGTGAACGGGAACCAATTGATAAACCAGAATTATATTCCCGAAGAACAACCTAGAATATCAATCACCTCACAATAATCTTAATCGACCAGCGAAACAAGATATTGTGGAATCACAAACGATGAGACGAAGGTGTTTGTGACTACTTTTATATCTTTCCTATCGGAGATATAAATCTCAAGCCATTCTTACGATTGTACTCAAACATGATAGAAACAGCAAGATCAGATCACGCAATTACAGAAAAAATAGTTGAGTCTGGCTTCACAATCCCAATGAAGTCTTCAAGTCGTTAACCTGTAGGGTCTCGTGAAAAACCTAAGATTAAAGGAGAAACGATTCTAGCTTATACAACTAGTATCACACAGGAGCTGTAGGGTTTAGGTTTCCCAGTTGCTAGAGTTCTCCTTTATATAGTCTCCAAATCAGGGTTTGCAATCTAAGTTACATTGGTAACAAAGCATTCAATATTCACCGTTAGATGAAAACCTGATTAGATTCAAGCTAATATCTTTCAACCGTTAGATCGAACTTAGCTTGTTATACACAAATGAAATATAACTTCATTTAGGTTTGAGTAACCGTACCTAAACGTGTACACTTAGTTGGTTCAACAATAGTTAACCAATGGTTAGCCATATGAGCACTTTCATATCAACCTTATTCATCTTCACCATAACTAGTTCAAGTGACTCAAATGAACTAGTTAGAGAGTTGTTCAATTGCTTAGATCTTATAGAAGTATACAAGACACAATCGAAGCAAAATCGGTTTTGATTCACTCGAATCGATTCATGAACATTATAGCCACGGTTTGCAAGGATTGCATTCCTTAATATATAAATGTTTTAGTTCATGAACAAACCGATTTTAGAAAGTAACCTACTTAAGTATGCATACGGGTACGCGTACTTAAGTAACCGGATTGAGTTTGTTTTTCACTTTCAAACTCCAGCAGAAATTCACGGACGTGAATTTTCCGCCAGTACGCGTACGGGTACGCATACTTACCTGGATTTCAAACAACCGCCAGTACGCGTACGGGTACACATACTTTGGGTTCCCGGTTTTGGACTTTTACACAAATGTGAGAACACACCATGTTTATATCCAAAGCTGGTTACATGTTTCTAAATTCTCATTTCAATCATTGAAACTTTCTTAGAGGATGTTATATAGTTGTTATTTACAAACTATTTTTCATCAAAGCGATTTTCAATTTATTGAAATAATCAACATGACTTTCGTCACAAGTAAAGATGAGCTTGGCCAAAGTGAAAGCTTACCAACACATATTTCGACAAATAGATAAGCAAGATAAACTCGGCTCGAAATAGCAACTATGTATAATCGAAGTCTATATAGCAATACGACTTTTGTCTCAAGATAGGAGATAAAATAGATAGACTTTGGAGTGATAGATAAGTTCAAGTCTCCACATACCTTTTTGTCGATGAACTTCCACAAGTTCCTTGAGTATTTCTTCGTCTTTGCATTATGAATATCGTGGAGTCTAGAGCTCAAGTACACTTACTATCCTAGTCCAAGACTTAGCTATAAGTAGACTATAAATCAAGACTTATAGTTTTGACAACTAAACTTGATAAACAAGCTTGATATAGAAACGCTTGCGAGTTCGACCGAGCAGTGCTCTAACAGTCTCCCCACTACACCATTTTTCCAAAATAGCAACTAAAATTTGCAACAGGCTTACGCAGTTGCGAATTCGCAACTGATTTTGCAACTACTCTAAAATTAGCAACAACTTACTGTAGTTGCAAAATTTGCAACTGCTCAACAGCTGTTGCAATTCGCAATTGTTGAGAAAACCACATGTGACGCCTGTTTGTGTGCCAGGTAACACCAGAACTTCCCGTGGGCGACCTGGTTGTGTGCCTGGTAACACCTAAATTTTACACGTGTATTTAGGTGTGTAAATCTACGCCGCAGATACAGTTTTTAGAATAAAATATAAACCATCAAATTAAACCCTAACCCATATACACTTACCTCGCTTCATCTTCCCTCTTCACTTCACACTTCTTCTTTCTCTAGTCGACTTCTGTTTTCCAGTCTAAAAAACTCTGAAGTTCTCATTCCCTCTCAGTCTGAAAACTCGATTAACAACTTAATCTTTAGACAAAATCTCGATTCATTTTAAGTGAAGAAGATTTCTCGATTAAATCAAGCAAACTATTTCGTTTTAGGTGAAGAAGATTACAGTGTTCGCTTAATCTAGGGTTCTTAGAAAAATTTCTTTGTTTTGTGAGGTTTTTGTTATAATGGAGAGACTTTACATATGGGTTTTATTTAATTTTTGTTTTGCTTCTTAGGTATGGGTTTTAGAGTTCTCTGATGATGATGCCTTGATGTTCTCCCTTAACAAAAAAACCCAGAAAACCCAGGTTAGGGTTTCTTCAAATCAAGACCTCGTTCTGTTCATTTGTATTAAGGTTTCTGATTATTATTATTTTTTGTTTTAATTTCGGTTTGTATTTTAATTTTAGCTAACTATATCTCCACCATGTAAATGTAATTTTATTAGACTTTAGGGTTTCTGTTAGATTGGTAGTTCGAATTTTGATTTGTTTGTCGGGAGTTTCAGTACCTATCCCTCAATTTCTTCACTCTCTGTATTAGTAATTGACTAATGAATGTCCATGATGATCTATTGTTGTGTAGGTATGAAGGAACAAGATGATTTAGCTCATAGAAAAGTGTATGTTTCTCAAAAGAGGCTTGTCAAGTATCTTCAGTGGTTACAGGTATGAGGACTAAATGGTACAATCAATTTGTTGTTGTGGTTGATATGAGTGTTTAAAGGTGTAGGATCAGAATCTCGCAACAATAATGCCTCGGCGGAATTATTAACAACACAACATAACAGTGTCGCAGAACAACTTCAGAAATAACATAATAAACGACGTCAGCTAAATCATGAGAAAAATGTGATGGTCCTGCGAAAATTAGGGAGTTTGCGAGATTAACATTTGTAAGGTTGCGAGAATGTCGCAAGTCATATCCGAAAATAAAGGAAAGTTTAGTTGTCACCCACTATGTAATTCCCTATAAATAGTCGTTCGGTTGTAAAGGAAAGAGAGGGATCTTTTTGAGTGAGAAGCAAGTAAATAGGAGAGAGAAAATCTTGAGCAGTGGTTATTCTTGATTCCTTTATCTTTTCTTGTAATATTGTTCAAAGATTGATCAATAAAATTAAGATTGTTAATCCAAAAATGAGTTGAATGTTAATGAAATCTTATGAGGAGTGTAGTGTAGGATTTCCTGCAACTACATAATGGCGCTAGAAACAGGGAGTTGAAGATTGAAGATTGAAGAGTATGATAGAGTACATAGAATGGTTGAAAGACAACGAATGGAATTGATAAGAAATGAACAAAATCATGGAGGGGAAAATGAAAGACATCATCATATGCGAATTCAAGATAGATATGAGGAAGAGAATCGCAGGAGAAGACGAGATGAGGATGATGAAGAAGAAATATAAAATTTCGCGAGAGAAGAAAGACATGAACGCATAAGAAGGGAGGCGAAATTAAAAAGACCAATGGATCAAAATTCAGGCGTAAATGAACAAATCTTAAAAGAATTGGAAGAAATGAGAGGGATGCTAAATAATAGAGGAGAAGTAGGCAGAAGACAATTAGATGAAGCTATAGAAGAAGCTGCGAAAAATCCATTTACAAGAGAAGTACAACTAGGAGGAATACCTCCGAAATGCAATTTGCCCGCATTAACCAACATCTTTGAAGGAACAACTTGTGCAATTCAACACATTAAAGCCTATGTGAGATGCATGTTACAGTGGGAAAATCATGATGCCGTATTGTGCAAGTATTTTGCATCCAGTCCAACAGGAGAGGCGTTAAAATGGTTTGAAGGTCTACCAAAAAATACAATAACATCTTTCAATCATTTGCAGACCACATTCTTGGGGGCATATATAAGTAATAATTCTTCGCGACCTGGTATTGAAGATGTGTTTGGATTAAAACAAAGGATTGGCGAAAGTCTGAAGCATTTGACCAAAAGGTGGAGGACTATGTGTAGTGAGATGGTTGGCCATGTGGATGAGAGATATTTTATCTTGTCATTTATCAATGCTATGTTCGCAACCAATCTATTATATGTCCAAATTTTCATTGTCAAAAACACCATCACAATGACCGAACTGCGAGAACTTCAGGAAGAGTATATTGCTCTAGAGAAAAGACAAAATGAAATAGAATCATACCCAGTTGCGAACACCAATTCATAAGCAGCGAATGCAAGCTTATTACCTAAACTAATAAACACAGTGGCGAGCACTTCACAAGTACAACAAGAAAAGGTTACGGGCAACAACCAACAGAAACTGGTGGCTATGGGAAGCCGAGATCAAGAGGAGTATGAAAGAGAAAGAAATTTCTACAATCGTGGTGGAAATAATAAGATTCAAAGGCTTGATCAACCACAATAAACTTATGAAGGTCAAAGACAAAATTATAATAGAGGACAGGGAGGTCACAAGGTAGTATGGGAAGAAATCAAGATGCCACCTCTAAATCCAAGTGTGGAGAAAATATGGGAAGCTATAATTTTGATGGAGAATATACCAACACCATGGAACATGGGAACAGAACCACCTCAAAGCCGCAGAATTCATGAGTTCTGTTCTTATCATCATTTTCACGGACATACTACAAATGATTGCAGAAATATAAAGAGAATTATTCTGAGAATGATAGATCAAGGAAAAGTAAACCACTTTCTGGTAGGACACCCACAATCTCAATCATTACTACCACCACCATCAGAGCATCACAGAGTAAACAAGGTGAAAGAGAAGGAAACGTTCTTCGTAGAAGTTGGTGCAAAAGCAAAGAATCTATTCTGTCACTCTATCGTACATTCATACAAGACAATGGAAGATTTTCATGACAACGTTTTGAGTAGAGTGTTCGCGAGAGACAATGATGGAAGAGAAACTATGAACATTGCGAAAATCTCGCCACTAGAGGAATGGCAGAAGCAGACTATTTCTTTTACCGCAGAAGAAGTCCCTGAAGGTGGAGAAGTACATGACAATCCATTAGTGGTAAAATTAGAAATTAATCCAAAACTGAAAGAAGATGAAGATGATGAAGCTGAAGACTCATGGGCAATTAATAGGATTCTAATCGATACCGGAAGCTCTGTGAACATCTTATTCTATCATACTTATAAAACCATGGGAGGGAGAGATAATGATCTTATACCATCTACATATAAGATATATGGTTTTAATGGTACTGCCAACAAGCCTAAAGGGGAGATTACTATGCGAATTCCATTGAAGGGAATATCTTATGAAATCCTGTTTTGTGTTGTTGACGTAGAGTCACCCTACAATGCATTAATTGGTCGACCTTGGCTACATGGGATTCTAGGTGTAGCTTCAACTTTCCACCAATGCATCAAATTCCCTCACCCCAGCGGTGTAGGAATCATAAAAGGAGATTGGGTTGAAGGAAAGAAATGTTACGAAACTGAGGTAGAATCCTGCGAAGGAAGAGCAAACAAGGAGGAAAGTTGGCGATGCAAAATCAAAGAGACAAAAAGAAGTGAGAGATTGATGGTGGACGCAATCGAACGAAAAGAAGAAGAAATGTTGTGAAACTAATGCTAGCTCAGAATAAGAAATGGTGAACATACCACTACCAAAGAAGCAGTAGAAGAAAATAACAAAGAGGCAAAAAATGGCAAAGGTAATAAAAATAAGAAGTGTATGAATGATTGATTTGTTGCGACACTCTCGCAACAAATAAAATTCTCAAAAATATATTTTACTGAATGATGAAAATGAGATTGAGAAGTGCAAATAAGATATGATGATGTGCGAGAATCTCGCAGAGATAATGAATTCTACAAAAGACAATCAGAGAACAATGACAAAATTGAAAGGGGCGAACCTTTATGGCGTACACCCTAGTTCGCGAATACAATTTCGCAAGAGGCAAATGTAAGACCTAAAGTACGTCATATAAGGGGGTACCTGTTGCATGGCTCAGGGAAAGGCTACACCTCCCCCGGAACCTGGGTCATGGAGATTTAGGGTCAATAAAGCCCATCCGGGAGAGGCACCCTGGATTCTCAGCTTAAGCATATGACTTAGGTTGGGCGACTAAGGTAATAAGGACTCTCCCAAGGAGTGCAAAATATGACCAAGGCGCCGAGGTACACGGTTGAGTCAAGACTGCCAGGGGCGTCTGGAGCGTACCTTGCCATTCTTGACAATTCTTGGCTTATATTGCACTCGGCCCGAAGAAAACCCCACTTAGGGTGCAGTCTCGTAACCATAAGCCCTACAGGTAAAAGGGATAAGAGGCTGCGAAAACAATTGGTTGTTGTTAATACCGGATGGAAGGAGCCAACCTTGTATGGTATAGGTACGCCTCTTTGAAGGGGCAACCAGGGGGAAGATAAGGGCGGCACCCTCCATTAGGGAGCTGATAAGTGTCTTAAGACGCAAATGTCATGAGGCTTTTTACTCGCAAGGGTATTAAGACTTGTCATATTTGTGCGACAATCCTGAAGAGGCAAAAATACAAAAGAAAAAGATAAGACGAGATCAATGGGTTCTCGCATGAAAGTGCGAAGACGTCCTGCGGTTTCGTCGCAAGACGGCAATGTCATGGGGATTTATTTTCGCAAGAATATTTAGGCCTGTCATATTGTCGCAACATTCCTTAAGAGGCAATAATACAAAAGAAAAAGTTAAGGCAAGATCAATGGGTTTTTGCATGAAAATGCAAGGACGTCCTGCGATTTTGTCGCAATGACAAGGGGTGGCATGATAAGACCTTTAACTAGGAAGGAAAAATAATACCACACAAAAATGAAATTTTGAAAAGAATCAAAATTCACTTCGCATATGATTGCGAAATTATACAGAAACAATTGCGAAGCTGAGGCACAAAATAAGAGAAATATGCAAAATCTCTCATTTGGATACAAATAACAGAGGCAAGTATGGGAATGAATGCAATTAGAAAATTTTATTTGTATCCACATGATAGATTTATGCAAAATTTCAAAAATTAATGATTATGTTGATTAACCGTATTGCAAGGAAGAATTGTTTTAATGAATGCAGGTCGAAATGAAAGAAACTCATATATTAAGGAATATTGGGAACCAAAAGAATTCGCAAATATACAAAAAGAAGGAATAAATGTACAAGTATTACAGAAGATCAAAGAAAGAAACAAAGACTACTTCTTAGTTGATCCTTCATCATCTTCATCAGACTTGTTCTCTTCTTCGTCTGCATCAGAACCTTTCTCTCCGTCAGAACCTTCATCACCATCAGATTCTTCATCATCAGCTTCGCTATCTGAGATAGCCAGACTAGGAATGTTCTTTGGGATCTCCTCTAAGATACAAGGATAATCATAATGAGGAATACTATGGTCATCACAAACTATTTGAATAGTTTGATTGTGAAAATGCAGAGCGTCGTTCTTAAAATTCGCAACAGTGATCTTGTTTTGATTCTTTAATCTAGAATATTTGTCGTTGCGAGAAGAAAGACTCTTTGTGAGTTCCCCTTTTTCAGCTTCAAGTTCTTCAATTCTTTCGCGATATCTACTTTCAGAACCTGCGAGCAAAAGGCAATCAATTAATAAATTGATGAAAATTCATAAGAAACAAAAGATTAGTGAAGAAGAACAGTTGATAACCTTCTCTGTCAGAAATCATATCTCTAATCAAGGTTGTATGCTCAACTTGGAGACTAACATTTACACCTAAATCTTTTCTGGCATCGTTTAAGATTTTCGCAGCCCAAGCGAATTCATTCTCATTATTTATAAGGAGACGAGAACGAATTTGGTTTTCTCTCTCGTTAAAAAAGGCATTTTGGCGGTTAGCTTCATCCCGTTCAAGTTGAACTTCAAGAAGAATTTCTTGGAATTTCGCCAAAGTCTCAGCACCTTGATTAGAAATGCGATCCTTATCATCTATGAGACCGCTAATTTTGGTTCTTAGCTCATTGATTTTCTCTTTAGAATTAAGAAAGAAACGCTTAAATTGGTTGGCTAAGCCTAAACTAGATCTATGGTCAATCTCTAAGAGGCGAAATTTGGATCTTAGTTCATTCATAGAAAGAGATGAAATTTTATCATTTGAGAAACTATTTAAAGATTTATTAAGATGCTCAAGAAGGGTGTCATTATCGAAAACATTAAGAAATGAACGAAGAACGGTAGCTTCATCAGAAAGACCATAAATGTCTGCAAAAAGGATCAATCAAATAAGATAAAACAACAGGATGAATGAATGAAGGGAAAGGAGAAAAGTAACATACCATAGAGTTGATTATTAGCTTGCTGGAGACTAGAGATTTTATTCTTGTGCGAAGAAGAATCAATTTCTAGTTGTTTGTTCTTCTCGCTAAGATCTTTGACTTCAGCTTCTAATTGTTCGTTCTTCTCACGAAGACCCTTAGCTTCAGTTTCTAGCTCCTCATTCTTTGTACGAAATTGAAGATTCTTCTTTTCAAGAATTTCACGTCTCCTCTCCAGATCTTAGGCAACAGCGAAAGAAGCTTTTCCAGCCTGCGAGAAAATACAAGAAATGCTAAAATATAAAGAAATTTTGAGTCACAATAATGAAGAAGTAAAAAGATGAAGGCATACCAAACTATTGAGAGAACTTAGGAAGCTAGGAGTCACTGATCTGGAGACCCCACGAAGAAAACTATCACCATTCAACAAAGGAGTATCGCAAATAGTTGCGAGAGCTTTGCATATACTGGCGAGGCAATTATCTCTCATCCCTTTCCAAGAATTAGAGAAGATACCAGATAACTGTGCCATAGAAGATTCAGGTGGAGAATCTTTATTGGCAGCAAAGTCGTCATCATCATCTTTGTTGTCTTCATCATCTTCAGAACCATCAGGGAAATGAACATCTGAAGGAGGAGGAAAATTCCCTCTCTTTCTTTTCTTTGAAGAGGATGCAGATGATTTTCCTTTGCGAAGAATATTTTTCCCCTTATCACCAGCCGTCGCAGCTTTGGTGGGTTCTTCTACTTCAGCAATAATCTTCACACACAAATGAAGATAAGAAATAGAGGCAACAATATATTGTTTAAAAGCATAAAAGAATATTTCTTACCTCATCTGTGTATGAGCGAAGAGCTAACAAGGTACTGGCTTTCCCAGTCCTATGGTAGCTATCTTTCAGTTTCTGGATCTGTAGAATGTCGCAAGAATCAGCGAACAAAAGAATAAAGAAAAATAAAGAAATGTAAAGTGGGCGAAACTGGAAGAAACATACCTCTTTCTTCTTCTCGGGCCAAGAAAATACCCAAGGTTGATAAGTAGCGAGATTCTCAGGAAAAACATTTGACCCATCAATGTAAGGTCCTTTCAGCATCAAGGGAAAAACGCATCATTTATCATCTTTGGATTGGCGAGGGGTTGTGTTCTTACCAGAGTGCCAATCAATGTCATGCATGGGCATTTTATCTTCAGCAATAACATCCTTTCTTTTCAAACGAACACCCCAGCGAGTATTCTCTTTCTTCATGGAGATCAATTCATAATTCTCAAAGAAACTCGCTACTGTGTATTTTTCAGTGATTATCTCCAAGCCTGCGAATTTAGGATCCCTAAGTTCTTTAGAGTAGAGAGATCCTTTACCAGCACCACGGTTAGCGAACTCCAGCATTAGACGGATGCAATCCCCACTCAATTGGAAGATAGATCGCGAAAATCCCGAGTGAGCGAGAATCTCATAGAACAGAGGAATATCTGGGTCATAAAGAGGAATGGGGAGACCTGCGAGAATTTGACCCAGCGAAACTATGATTGATTGATCATCACAATGTTGATCAGAGAAAAGTTTGATAGAAAGAATTGACTTGGCACTCTCGCCAGGAATGGTAGAAAGTGTGAAACCTTTCTCAGAAAGATGTTTTTGAACATCCTTTAAGGTTTTCTCATGTTTTTGACCACTTGGAGGCATATATAAATATAGAGTATGGGAATGGACGAAGAATTAAGAAGATTGAAGAAGGAAGATAGAAGAAAAACTACAGCAGAGGAATTTACGGAGAAAATGATGAAGTTGCAGAGAAGATGAAAAAGAGAGTAAAAAATAAAAAAAATAAAAGGAGAGTAAGAAGAGTATATATATAGAAGATTTTTTACTCGAAGAAATAAACACCATTAATGCGAAAAGACGTGAGCGGCTGAAAAGCAGCGGTTACAGAGGACGTGTCAAGAAATAGATGGAAGAAAAGATACGTGTGATAAATGCAGAATATGAAAAGATGGACAGCTTCGGCATTTCTCACATCGTTCTCTACTTCGCAGAGAAGATATGGGAAGAGGCAAGATGTAGGATCAGAATCTCGCAACAATAATGCCTCAGCGAAACTATTAACAACACAACATAACAGTGTCGCAGAACAACTTCAGAAATAACATAATAAACGACGTCAGCTAAATCATGAGAAAAATGTGATGGTCCTGCGAAAATTAGGGAGTTTGCGAGATTAACATTTGTAAGGTTGCGAGAATGTCGCAAGTCATATCCGAAAATAAAGGACAGATTAGATGTCACCCACTATGTTATTCCCAATAAATAGTTGTTCGGTTGTAAAGGAAAGAGAGATCTTTTTGAGTGAGAAGCAAGTAAATAGGAGAGAAAAAATCTTGAGCAGTGGTTATTCTTGATTCCTTTATCTTTTCTTGTAAGATTGTTCAAAGATTGATCAATAAAATTAAGATTGTTAATCCAAAAATGAGTTGAATGTTAATGAAATCTTATGAGGGGTGTAGTGTAGGATTTCCTGCAACTACAAAAGGGTTAGGAATTATGGGTTTGTTTTCAATTCGTGAGTAGTTGCAGGGAAGGAGATGAGACAGGGGTTAGAAGAATACACTCAATTCATCTTTGCAAACAGAAAGTCGTGCACACAACATGTTTGAGGAAATGCCTGAGTGCTAGCTGAAGTTGTTATTACTGTGAATAAGGGATTGAAAGTTTTATTTAATGGAATGGTCTTGCTGCAAGCTGTTGTAGGGGTATATGGATTTCAGTGGAGGAACTGGTGGTTGATGTTGGCTAGAAATGGGGAAGATGCAAGCGCAATGGCTATGAATTCATAGCAATTCAACTGGTCTGGTCACTTCTCCCTGCTTTTTCTGTTGTATGTTTTGATCAATTAATAGTCATTTTACCACAGGTTCCTGGTGATGAACTAAAATGGGTCAAACTCTGCACAGATGATGACCTAGTCGCAGTTGCCTCTTTAAAGAATTGGACAACCAAAGTCATACTTTCTAATCCATTTTATCGTAATTGTTCGGTGTGTTTTATTTTTATATTGATTTTACATTTCCTTAAACTTCCTTTCTTTTATTAAAGTGTTAGATTGTGTGTTTACTTTACATGGTGCTCGAACTCTTAATGGACATGATCCTAATGTTCCAATTTCATGCATCAATCTAAACTTCATTTCTTTTGGTTAGCCTATTACGAACCAGAAGCCTAATTTCTAATTTTCAATGTCCCCAATTCCTATGAACTGGTTAAGAGCTACTCCCTCCGTTCTTTTATTATAGGCTGGTTTCCTAAAATAGATGTTACAAAAATATAGGCTGGTTTCCTAATTGGGAGGGTACTAGATTTCAATTTTACGCTTTTAACCTTCATAAAATCGTTTTTTTCTCTATCACCATTATATCACCGAAACACCTTCACCGCCATTACAGGCCTCCTTCAGCTCCATCTTTTCCCACAAAAATCACCACCAGCAACACCATCGCCGCCATTACAGCAAAGACCATCATCGTAACAACAAACCCAATCTTGTGCCCTAACCATCATCGTAACAGTTACTTTTTACAACTCTCCAGGTGATTTTTCTTCCCCATCGATTTCACCCTTCTCTTCTGTTTGATTTTCTTCAATTGCATGCCATAAATTGATATATCCATCTTTTCTTGGTAGAAGTATGAGAATTTTCAGTAACTCGAATCGTTGCTGCTTTTTGTTGATGAACAAATCGGATTAGAAGAATTCAGTAACTCGAATGAGAATTTTACGCCCACAAGTTGTTTGTAGAAAGTCCGGAATGAGAATTTCGAGATCCTTTTAATTTCTCGCTTCTGTAAAATCGGAGTATTTATTTTCTGATTGTGATTTCAGTTTTCAATGGCTGCCAACAGTGCTCAAGCTGCTTTCGAGAAAGACCAGGTATAATAACAGATTTGAATTTCCCCTAATATGCCATTTTAATAGTGTACACTTGAATCTGGCCGAAGAATCGTCTACCTAAGCGATTAGGGTTATACCATTATGAATTTTGATAAATCTGTTAAGTTCAGTTTTGTTAATTGGTATTGTTGTTTTAGTTTATGTGATACTGCTTGTCTTAGGGTGAGTTCCTTACATGGCTGTGTTAATTGTATAGATGTTTGGAATGGCTGCAAATGAAATGGATATAGGTTTGATTTGTTTAACAGGTATGGGTCTCAACTGTAAATGCTACTGAAATTGTTACTTTTGCATTTTGGGTTGTGGGTGATCTTAATTTTCCATATGGAAAAAATATTTACAGTGATCTTAAAGTATTGGCAGGTAAATTGGTTGATTCCTTTTGGTTCTTTTATTATCCGATGCCTAAAACTTTTACAGTGACTGAAAGAATGTTGAGAAGGATGTATGTTTCTTATTTCCATATTCTCTTGCTTGTTAACTGCATGTTAATTTCCAATGTGAAACTAGATTTTACGCAAGGACTGAATTATGAAGTTGAAAATGCACCAATTTGCATCTATGGCCCTGCTTTTTATGGCTTGTTAACTGGATGCTAATATTCAATGTGAAACTAGATTTTACGCTATGAAATTGAAAATTCACCAATTTTCGTCTGCATTTGTGGCCCTGCTTTGAAATCGATAACTCTGCAGGAACTAAAGTTTTGAAACCCATGTCTTGTTTAACTGTATGCTTGATCCAATTTGACTTGTGGGAATTGCTTAATTTAGGTGCTGGAAAAGTATCCGAATTACCTCCGATTTGCAAGATTGGGGTTCTCTGACCGTTCCTTGAGTACTTGAGAATTGTCCTTCTACTGAATTAAGTTTGAAGATTGAGCAGTTGGAAGAACGGGATGGTGAAGTTGATGTAGACTTGTTGGAGCTGGCACCTTGGGATTTGTCGCAGCTGAAGCTGATGTGAAAGCTGATACAGATGCAGTTTTTGTTAAATTTGGGTCAAACATTGATAAACCTGTTATTCTCTGTAAAACTTAATGATATACGATAACCATGCATGAGCTAGCTAAACTCCGAATTATCCAAACTTAATGATATACGATAACCATGCATGAGCTATCTAAACTCCGAATTATCCAAATTTGTATGAGTAAAGATTACAGACATTGAAATATCGCGCAAAGAAGTTAGCTCTGCACCTTCAACAGTTCTCTATTCATCATACTTTCTCACATTTCTCACTAAAACAAAATATGTACACCTTCTGGTCAAGAAACAAAGGCCTGCCATGATGTGGACTTGATAGACACATTTTTGTGTCTAATTTGATCTCAATACTATATATTGTTGGCACTCGATTTTGTACTAATTTTGTTATTTTATGTATTTGTAGGTATTTTTTGGAAATAAATATTTTAAGAAAATTCGGCTCGAAAAGTTGATTTTGGCACCCGGAGGGCACGTGTTATTCGGACTCCCAAGTTTGGATAAGGGGTAACCTAATTACTAAGGGGCACCCCCAGGTCACCCCAAGGCATCTGCTATTCGCACCCCAGTCCAGGATAAGGGGCACCTTCTTCAATAATTCAAATTCTCAAAATTGGCGGGAAAAATGTTCACACACAGGAGAATTTTCGATCGAAGAAATGAAGTAGTGGTAGGTCGATTCAATGGCTGAATTTTGGTAGAAAGATGTGATTTATCCTAAGGAAGATAGTTTGGGTGTCGAATTTGATCGGAATTGTCTGGAAATATCGATTTGATTCTCGAGCTCAAAACAGAGCTACACGGAGTGAACACGGCATGTACACGGTGTTGTGTGTGTTTTGGTTGTGCATGGAAGTGTTTTGGAGGAGTTGGATGACTTATGAGGCATGTATAAGGCTTACTAGAGCGTGCAGGATCAAAGTTTACGTGTGACAAAGTTATAATTGGAAATTATCGTTAACTAAGGGAAGCGAGCAATGACGGATTAAATGGAGAATATACGCAAGTAATGGTCGGATATTTTGGTCCTAAAACACTATAAATACAAGGCAAAAGAGTTTGGAAGGGTTAGCAAGTCATAGGGAGAGAGTTAGAGCCGAGAGAATCGAAGGAAAGGGTCGACAGCAAGAAGAGTTCTGCTGCTGCTCAGCTAAGAACACGAAGAACAAAGACCAACCAGGAAAGTCGTAGAGGAGTGTCGCTGAACTGCGACAATTCCCTATTCCTTTCCCGTGATTTCACAACAGCGTCAACTGCACTTCTCATGTGCCGTTCTTTTCAGACGTTTCTTGTGTGTTGCAAAGGACGGTCATAAATTGATTTTCTTGTTCTTTCATCATTTGTAATCAACTTGTGAGCATTAATAAAATCTTTTGAGATGTATTACACCATGATGAGCTAACTTATTCTCTGGGGCGACGGAGGAAGCAATTCCACCAATAAAAAATTGGTAATTTCTATTTTTATTATTTATGCAATTAAATTTATTTAATTATTTGCCTTGAGTTATAGGATTTTTCCAAAGATTTTTATTAAATAATTGTTATCTTGATTGATGGATTATGCTTGACTTAGAGTTTTTGATATTCCATGCTTTTAACTTACAGTTATTATTTAAAAAAATCAGTTTTAGCAATAATTAAAATTATTTTAAAGGAAAAATTTGCATAATAAATATTAGAAATATCAATTTAAATGGTAGAAAAGTGAAATCCTTAGCCCCAGTTTCCTCCAAAAATATTTCAATCACTTTGTTATTTTCTTTACAATTTAATTAAATCTAAAAAAAAAGTTACCTTCACAAGTTCGAAAGAACCTAGTTTTTACCACTGTCTACAACAACATTTGAAAATACATCAAGTTTTTGGCGCCGCCGACGCGGACCTGTGCTTAGGTAGAATTTTTTTTTTAGGTTTATTATTTTTTTTTCCTTTTTACGTTTCTTTTTGTCTTTGATTTGCAGGTTCGAAGTGGAGTACTAAGGACCTTGGAAGGAAAAGCTTAAAGCGGAAGGAGCGAAAGAGGAATTTTCTTTTTTTTTGTTTTATATATAGAAGAGAAAAAAAAAGAGAGAGATTTTTTTTAATATTTTTTTTAGGTTATTTTTCTTTTTCTTTTGCACTTTACTTTATTTGGACTTTGGACTGGACTCTTGGACTTTATTATTATTATTTTTTTAAACCCTACGGAAGGGTAGTTAAATACAAACTGTGTGCAGGGAAGGACGGTGATTACAATATCACCTCGGCCCCTCGGGTTCGCACACGGCATAGGAGTCGTGGCCCGAGTCGACGACAACGGTTCATCCCCCGTCTGGTACGGGAGGTAAGTCCAATCGAAACACTCGCGAATCTCCTGCAAGCGGGTTACTGTATTCCTTAAGGTGATCATTGATTGAGGACGAATTTGGACTGTCTTTATTTTCCTAGTAAAGGGCAAGGCCTGGCCTAAACAAGATAAGGGTTCGGATTTCATCACCGCTCCCTTCTTGCCCGCTTTAGGAGAACAAAACCTAACGCGAACCCAAGCTTTAAAATCTGATTAGAAAGAGACCTATAGGGTATCGAGCTTGTTAGGAAAATTTTTCGAAGGATATTGGTTATTCTTTTAGCATACTTCGAAGTTCATGACGGTTTCTGTGAGTTGAATGCGTGACTGCGCCGCCTTGTACTGCGGTGAGGCCTTGGGTATCAAAGCTCCACTAAGCTTCCCTCGCCTCGATTCAACTTACTTTGACTCGGATTGATTCCAGAGGGGTTTGCTTAAATTGTAACGAATTCCCCTTCGAGAGATAGAAGCTGGTCTAGAAACAATCTAAGTGAGCCATCATGCTTGTTGTTTGCTAGAACTCTCTAGGTTTGCTGTGGTAAAGTCGAGTCAGCCTGCTGTGTGATTGCTAGAACCTTCCTGTTAGGATTTTTATTTCTTTTTGATTTTTTTTAGTGTATGCCCGATTTTGTCAATAGGGCTTGGAAAAGAGATACTCTAGGTCGATTGATTAGCGAAAAACCTAGTAGTTCTTCTGATTTAAGCAGGGAGCTCGAAGATTGTTCTTTTGAGAGCCCTGTTTTTGGAAACTTCAGTTTTGAGAATTTATCTCTGAGTGAGAGGAGTACCCCTAGTACTCCAATTGTGCCTAAGATGGCAACTTTGAAAGATTACATGTTCCCAACTAGGACCAACCGAGCTTCGTGCATTAAATTGCCAGCCACTACGGCTAATTTCGAGATAAAAACTAGTACTCTCCAAATGATACCTATATTCTTAGGAAAGGATGATGAGAACCCTTATTTCCATATTAGGGACTTTGAGGAAATTTGTGGGACAATTAGAATAAAAGACCTTACTGATGAAGTCTTGAAACTTAAGATGTTTCCCTTTTCCTTGAGAGATAAAGCCAAGACCTGGCTGAACAACCTACCATCTGAATCCATTGAAACATGGCAGGAACTTATTGCCGCTTTCTATATGAAATTCTACCCTAAGCATAAAACTGCAGCTGTTAGGCAAACAATTAGTGCTAGTGTGCAACAAGAGGGAGAGTCTCTTTATAGATTTTTAGAGAGATTCAATGATCTCCTATCTCAGTGTCCCCACCATGGATTTGATAAGATGAAACTCGTACAAATTATTTATGATGGTTTAGACTATTCGACCAAAGCCATGGTTGAGTCTATGTGCGCTGGTGAGTTCACTAGTAAAAGTGCTGATGATGCTTTTACCTTCTTAGAAGTTATCGCTGAAAAATCCCAACAGTGGGAATCTTGTGTTGAACCCCCTAAAAGACTCTTGGTCAATAGAAGTAGCACCAATGTGGTAGATACGAGTTTTGCGTCTGATGCTAAGTTTGCTGCTTTGTCTAGAAGGTTAGAAGCTTTGGAAATGGGTCAGTCTAAAAATAGGTCCCTTGTTGAACCTAATAGAGCCTCTCAAGTCTCTAGTTGTGGAATAGAGCCCGATAATTCATTTTGGGAAGGTCAGGTTAGTGAAGATCAAGCTCATGTTGTCTATAACAATGCTAGGTTTGAGAACCGTCAGAAGATTGACCCATACTCAGAGACCTACAATCCTGGTTGGAGAAACCATCCTAATTTTTCTTGGTCTAAGGGTCAGAATCAAGGACAGTCTAGTAATTCTCAGCCTCCCCCAGGATTTGGTTTTAAGAACTCTTCGGGTCAAACTCAGTTTCAGAACATTTCCGAGAAAAACATCTCTGCCTTAGAGGAAAATCTCATAATGCTATCAAAGAACCACATGAGCTTTCAACAAGAAACTAGGCAAGAATTGAAGAATACTTCTCAAAGTATTGCCGAATTAAGACTTCAAGTAGGACAAATAGCTAAGTTTATAAGTGAGAGAGAAGATGGAAAGTTCCCTAGTCATACTGAGCCTAATCCCAAAGGGGAGAAATCGTACCATCATGTGAATGCTGTCACAACCCTTAGGAGTGGAAAGAAAGTAGACAACAAGGTTGCCATGCCTGATAGTGAACATGCTGTAGTTCACCCTTATGAGCCAGAAAATGAGGAGACTGATAGAGTCTCCAAAGAGACCAATGAGGGTCCTGATGAGCCAGGCTTTGTTCCCAGAGCCCCGTTCCCCCAGCTGCTAGTTCCGACTAAGAGGGAGTCCAACTTTAATGATATATTGGAGGTTTTTAAGCAGGTTAATATCAACCTTCCATTATTAGATGCAATTAGGCAGATTCCCTCTTATGCCAAGTTCCTTAAGGACTTGTGTACGCGAAAGCGTAAGCTCAGTGTCCAGAAGAAAGCCTTCATAGCTAGTCACGTGAGTTCTATTATTCATAATACCACTACTCCTAAGTATAAAGACCCAGGGTCCCCTACCATTGCTTGTACAATAGGTAAGTACCGTGTTGAGAAAGCGTTGCTTGACTTAGGAGCCAGTGTGAACTTACTTCCATACCGTGTGTACCTTAAGCTAGGACTTGGTGAGATGAAACCTACACAGATGACACTTCAGTTAGCTGATAGGTCCGTTAAAATTCCTCGTGGTGTGATCGAAGATGTTCTCATAGAGGTTGACAAGTTTATTTATCCAGTGGATTTTATTATCCTAGATACCCAACCTGTCCCTGACCCAGAGAACCAAATACCAGTGATTTTAGGTCGCCCGTTTTTAGCCACATCTAATGCGATCATAAACTGTCGAAATGGTATTATGAATCTATCTTTTGGTAATATGACTATTGAGTTGAATATTTTTAATGTCAATAAGCTACATTCTGAGCTAGATGACACGTGCATTGACGAGGTCAACATGATAGGAACCTTAGTTCCGAAGTCTGTACCAAACACCGAATCGGAAGATCCATTAGAGAGTTGTCTAGCCCGTTTTAGCATGGATTTCGACGATGATAGCAACATTGAACAAGTAAATGTTCTGTTGGATTCTATTCCTATGTTAGATACTGATAGATGGAAATCTAGGTTTGAACTATTACTAGCTACCGAATCTACCTTAAGCCCTTATTTCGAAGAGCCTAAAGATCCTCCTAAGTTGGACCCCAATTATGCATTTGTAGGCCCATCTGAGATTTTGCCTATAACTTCCGATTTGGATAGTGATCATGAAATTAGGCCAGTAACCGTGCTTCAACACAATAAGGAAACCCTAGGGATGACCATAGAGGATATGAAACATCTAAGTCCTATAGCTAGTACACCTCAAAAGAATTTAGAGGATGAACCACCTGATTATAACTCAGAGAAAGCAATTGACCTTTTTCAGGAACCGGATGGTTTAGAAATTAGGAATATTGTGACTAGTTTATGTAGAGATACCCAAAACTCTAAGTTTGGGGGTAGTGAACTAGAAGAAATTCAAGCCATAGTTAAAGGTCTTACGGAGAATAGTGATTACCCTAAATTTGGGGGTAGAGATTGTCAATTATCCCCAGTAGAAGTCCCTAACTTGGGACTCAAGCCTAGTGCATCTGAGGTATCGCTTGAGCCTATTCAGACTCCACAACCTGATCCGCCTGATACTTTTCAGGAGGAAATCCATATATTAGAAACCCACTTTTCGGATGAATCTATTTTTCAAGACACTCTTATGAAGCCCAACTGGAGGCTCTGGATAGATCCGATTGTCTTGCAAGAAACCTTAGATGAGGATGTGCTCCTTCTGTTCATTTTTCTGAACCAGTGCAGTTGTCTCATATTGGTGTTAGCTCTATTTGGTATTATGGACCCACAACTCTTTCGGCTATTGGTATATGACTTTGAAAGGTGAAGATCCTTTTTGAGGTATTTGATGTCTGGCTGAAGACTTTAAACTTAGCACTTCTTGGGAGGTAACCCAATCTCATGCAACATGGTAATATCTTTCCCTAACTCTTTTTCTTCAAGTGGTAACAGTTTCTCCTTGTTCATGCTTTTAATTTTATCTTTAGAACATTGAGGACAATGTTAGATTTAAGTTTGGGGGTGGGGAAGAAATTTTTTGTTAGTTTTAAGTTGCAATAAATAAACTCCAGAGCCTAGAAATTTACGCCTATTAAGGATAACACTAACCAATCTAAGTGGATGGAAACATTTTTGTTTTAGGAGTTGAGGAACCAATCTGACTAGATGGAAACATCTATAGAGTCTATTCATAAAAGCACAGAGCTCAGGTGTTAGAAATAACATGATAGTTTCGCCATATCTTGTCGAGTCCTTTTCACTTTCTATTTTTAGTTTTCTTTTGTTTCAAGTGATTTGGTGGGGCACACGATTCAAATTGTTACCTTTGCTAGGGTGAAATAGAGTGACTGAGTTACATTTTAAAAAAAAAAAAAAAAAAAAAAAGACCGGACCAGTTAGACCAATCGGAATAAGTATTAACACTTGGATAACAATATGCGTGTGTTCTCCCTGTTTCCGTCGCCTAAGCAAGCGTGGAATGCAGGACCCGTGGGAACTATCGTGTAATCTGCTGACAAGAAGCATGCGCTTGGATCAAAAAGATCTATTCATGTCGTTAAGTTAAAAAAAAAAAAAAATGGTTATGTGTAGTCAACTGCTGGTTCCCTTGTATTTGCCAGTTTGTTGATCTAGATTTAAGTAATTGACCACTGGTTCCCTTGTATATGCCAGTGTGTTAATATTATTCAGACCGGTATCTCAGTCATTTAGGTTAGGTTCATCTTGGCAGAGGCCTTCAGACAGATATGGGAAACACCGTTCACTTTTCAACCATCTACATTTTTCTTTTTCCATCTTCTTAATCTTTTCATGTGATTAGTCTGACTCCGAGTATGATGTCCATCGTGAAACTATCTTAGTAGAGCTCTGTCACTTATATGAATTTTAGTATGCTTGAGTGCAAACTCGTGTACAACAATTGGAATTTCGCATCAGGGTTCTTCCTCTTAGAATCAATAATTGTATGCCAACCAAGGAGGTTCTTTAGTGCTTTCCAAGGTTCTGCGTAGATAGATAGGATCTGGAGTATTGGTTTTTGTGGGTACACCTCTGATAAACCCACCCGAGATTAACTCGGTCACTTTTCAAGAATAAATTTTGCTCGAGGACTAGCAAATAATAAGTTTGGGGGTATTTGATAGACACATTTTTGTGTCTAATTTGATCTCAATACTATATATTGTTGGCACTCGATTTTGTACTAATTTTGTTATTTTATGTATTTGTAGGTATTTTTTGGAAATAAATATTTTAAGAAAATTCGGCTCGAAAAGTTGATTTTGGCACCCGGAGGGCACGTGTTATTCGGACTCCCAAGTTTGGATAAGGGGTAACCTAATTACTAAGGGGCACCCCCAGGTCACCCCAAGGAATCTGCTATTCGCACCCCAGTCCAGGATAAGGGGCACCTTCTTCAACAATTCAAATTCTCAAAATTGGCGGGAAAAATGTTCACACACAGGAGAATTTTCGATCGAAGAAATGAAGTAGTGGTAGGTCGATTCAATGGCTGAATTTTGGTAGAAAGATGTGATTTAGCCTAAGGAAGATAGTTTGGGTGTCGAATTTGATCGGAATTGTCTTGAAATATCGATTTGATTCTCGAGCTCAAAACAGAGCTACACGGAGTGAACACGGCCTGTACACGGTGTTGTGTGTGTTTTGGTTGTGCATGGAAGTGTTTTGGAGGAGTTGGATGACTTATGAGGCATGTATAAGGCTTACTAGAGCGTGCAGGATCAAAGTTTACGTGTGACAAAGTTATAATTGGAAATTATCGTTAACTAAGGGAAGCGAGCAATGACGGATTAAATGGAGAATATACGCAAGTAATGGTCGGATATTTTGGTCCTAAAACACTATAAATACAAGGCAAAAGAGTTTGGAAGGGTTAGCAAGTCATAGGGAGAGAGTTAGAGCCGATAGAATCGAAGGAAAGGGTCGACAGCAAGAAGAGTTCTGCTGCTGCTCAGCTAAGAACACGAAGAACAAAGACCAACCAGGAAAGTCGTAGAGGAGTGTCGCTGAACTGCGACAATTCCCTATTCCTTTCCCGTGATTTCACAACAGCGTCAACTGCACTTCTCATGTGCCGTTCTTTTCAGACGTTTCTTTTGTGTTGCAAAGGACGGTCATAAATTGATTTTCTTGTTCTTTCATCATTTGTAATCAACTTGTGAGCATTAATAAAATCTTTTGAGATGTATTACACCATGATGAGCTAACTTATTCTCTGGGGCGACGGAGGAAGCAATTCCACCAATAAAAAATTGGTAATTTCTATTTTTATTATTTATGCAATTAAATTTATTTAATTATTTGCCTTGAGTTATAGGATTTTTCCAAAGATTTTTATTAAATAATTGTTATCTTGATTGATGGATTATGCTTGACTTAGAGTTTTTGATATTCCATGCTTTTAACTTACAGTTATTATTTAAAAAAATCAGTTTTAGCAATAATTAAAATTATTTTAAAGGAAAAATTTGCATAATAAATATTAGAAATATCAATTTAAATGGTAGAAAAGTGAAATCCTTAGCCCCAGTTTCCTCCAAAAATATTTCAATCACTTTGTTATTTTCTTTACAATTTAATTAAATCTAAAAAAAAAGTTACCTTCACAAGTTCGAAAGAACCTAGTTTTTACCACTGTCTACAACAACATTTGAAAATACATCAGGACTCAATCATCAAAAAGTCTTCCAATACAGTGAAAAAAAAAAAAAAACAAATGGAAATTTTAAATTTGGGTTAAGTACATCTGCTTGTGCAGAATGAATCATCATGAATATAATCTCTAGACTTCATATGAAGTACTAGAAGTTTTTGTTAAACTGGTTGGCGAACTTTTAACGCTTTCCTCCCTTTCCTTTTCCTGTACAGACGTTCCTTTTCTGTTATCCTGGAACCTGAACAAATATCAAAGTGGCCTGATTGAAGTTCTGGATCTGGCATGTTTACTTGGAAAGCTTTTCCACAGATTCTTCGACAACATACATCATCTTCTTCGCCTGTACGTATGTGCAGACACAATTATTCAAATATTTTCAATACGGGAGCTGATGCATAACCTACAGCGTCATTCAAGTGATGGGTTCTGTGTATAGTTGACTGAAAATTACCTTACAACCCAAAGAACAAAATCTGAATGAATCAAGCAAAGTCCTGGCACAAATTTCACATGTATTTGTAACTCCTTTACCATGTCTTAATTGAGGGTGTTCGTTGAGAAAAACGATTTCAGCATTGTTGATTGCATAATGTTGAACACCAGAAATGTCTATGTGCTCCTGAACTTCATTAACCCTTATAACGTTGTGGTAGTTAGACCTCCTTATCTGCAATTGGAGTAATAAGAGTTCAATCTTCGAAGTGGGTTTTCAAAAATCCAAAAACAAATAAAGAAAAAGAAACGAAAAAACTTACTTGAACAATACGATGTTCTTTATGATGAATCAGACAGTAAGAACAGATGGATTTACCCATACAATCCAAGCAGAAATATTTACATTCACTTTTGGACATTTGAATGTGGTCGAAGATTTCCATTCTTGATTAGTCATACAATCCAAGCAGAAAACTTCACCCTTGCTATCTTGTTTTCATCCATAAGTCCCGGCCTCAAGGCATTTGAATGTGGTCGAAGATTTCCATTCTTGATTAGTCGATGTACGGTTGATGTTGACAAGTTTAGTTCGTGTGTTATTCCTCTTATTGTTGTTCGTTTGCGAAGAGGTATCAACTTAATTCTATCTAAATCTAATTGAATTCTCTTTCTACCAACTCTATTGACCATCTTAGAAGAGATATCAACTACATCTCCATTTGCATTAGCCAGTTTTGCACAATTCCATAATCTTGAAACCTTTCGAAATCCAACTCCAAACCGAGCCGCAGTATCAGTGATTAGTCCCCTGTGAAGTTTCCCATCTATGCTCCCTTGCATCAATTTTTCAAGAATTCTTCTCTTCACATCAGAAGTTAAATTCTTCTTCTTATTTCCATGGCGAATAGGTTCTGGTTCTACAATGGTGTTAAAGGGACAGTGTATCTCCTCCTCCTCCTCCTCCTCCTCCTCCTCCTCCTCCTCTTCTTCTTCTTCTTCTTCTTCTTCACTATCACCATCATCATTTTCTTCCGGGTAGCATTCATTCAAATCGATGAGACAATATTGATTTAAATCTCTAATAGTTGGAGATGGAATTGTAATTGGAGATGGAATTGTATTAATTGGAGATGGAATTGTAATTGGAGTAGTTGATGGAAAATTACCTTGAGATAGAGTATCTTCAGGAGTTTGATTCAGGTCAAAACCCATTTCACTTGGTAATTTTATCAAACAGTTATAGGGTGAATCCCCATTGATTCAGGTCAAAACCCATTTCACTTGCAGGAAGTAGTTGGTTATTGAAACTCATCTTATCTTCACAATCGCATTTTTACTTAACCAATCAAACCTACAAACTAAACACAGACTTTCTTTAATACCAACCCATGATAAACCTCAATCTAACTAATCAATTGAACAAATTTGAATTGGGTGAAAACCAGGAGGAGGAAGTAAAACGACCAAAAGAAGGAGATGAAGAAGAGTAAGATATCTGATAACAGATTTGAATTGGGTGAAAACCCTAAATTAAAAACAGGAGCAGATTAAAATCCATGGAAAATTGTTTCTCAGTTTGGATTTTTTTTTTCTCAGTTTCATTTCTCCGTTTCAGAAAGAATCACTCACTGAAAAATTGTTTCTCAGTTTCGGAAAGAGGAATTTATCGGGAGAGAGGGCAAAAAAGGAAAAAACAACAAAAAACGGCCGAAATGATTGGTTTTGTTAAAAACCTTAATTTATCCGATATCCCAAACCGGCCTATATTAAAGAAACGGAGGGAGTATTATAATGTGATTTTGGCTTTACAGATGCCAAGCGTTTGATTGGTAGGAGCTTCTGTGACACCGCTGTCCAAGGGGGTATCAAGAACTGGCCATTCAATATTCTATCTGGTCCAGCTGACAAGCCCATGATTGAGGTCTCATACAAGGGAGAAGAGAAGTAGTTCGCCGCTGAGGAAATCTCGTCCATGGACTTGATTAAGATGCGTGAGATTGCTGAGGCATACCTTGGTTCTATAGTTAAGAACTTTGTTGTTACAGTCCCTGCATACTTCAACGAATCTCAGCGTCAAGCTACAAAGGATGCTACATCGTTGCTGGTCTTAATGTTATGGGTATCATCAATGAGCCTACGGCTGCTGCCATTGCCTGGTACTAGTCCTTTTTAATTTTTCATATTTATTACTGACTAATACTAGTTTGTTTATATGTATGCACTTTGCAAAATGAATTGAGAATTCAGACTAATTCAAACTAATACTAGTTTATTTACTGACTAATACTAGTTTGTTTATATGTATGACTTTGCAAAATGAATTGAGAATTCAGAAGAAGATTACCAGTTCACTAAGGAAAGATATCAGGTAATGATGGAGGATTTGATACTAACCGTAACATTAGCTATATGTAATGCTTGCTCTTTCTCAATGAGTGGATATTTATTACATGGGTATGGTTGCTTTTTATTATATTCTTTTTGTTGTTATATAAATAATAGTAAAATTTAAGTACTTAACTTATTTATAATAAACAGGTTGATGCTCTTCAGTGCTATCTTTCCAACTGAGATACAGGTTCGTCTTTGCCACTTTTTCATCTGGTTGATAAAATGATTCTATTCCACTAAGTATGAGAATAAGTAACTTTCTTACTCTATTTGGTTTGTTGTTTCAGACGATGGATTATGATTTTCTTATTTTGATGGAGTTGATAGTGGTGTCATTGTGCTATCTGAGATTGTACACTCAATTGACATTCATCCTTCGCGAAAGCATGCCTGCGGCAAGATGCCTTCTCCAATTCTCACTTCTCTTAGTCCTGTAATTTCATGCCTTATCCCCTCTAGCTTCCTGGTCTTTTCTTTGTTATTAAAATGTTGACATTTAGCTTCCTTCTCACTTAATCCTGTGATAAGTTTTGAACCTTGGATGAACATTATCCGTTTCACCAATTGCACTAATTTTCTCAAACATTCTATTTAGTTCAGGCACAAATACTGAAAAAAATGTTTATGAGAATCATGTCACTCAGGTATTTGTTTGTGTCTGTTAATTTTGTTTTTGACCTACTTTCATCACTTGAGCAAGTTCACGTAAGTAGCATAATGTGCATTACTAATTCGTTACTTATGATTTTCAGGCGCTCAATAGGATATAATCCAAGATAATTGGCTCTATGGTGTTGAACACAATCATGATTCACAATTAAATATGGTATTCCAGATTTTCCAAGACTGCACGGTGTTCATATTACTAATAGGTTACCAATTAGGAATATGTTACCAATTTATCCAGAATGTCAGGTATATATCGATGTCACAAGTATAATGATTTTTGCAATAATATATTTATTCCTTCATATGTATCCGGAGTTTGTTATTTCTTCTCTAACTTAGGTTTATAAATGCAGTCACCTGATCAAGAAATTCTAATGTTCTTTTACAGCATGAGTTATGCATGTCTTAATAAGTTATGTTTTGTATGCTTTCAGTGTTTCCGACTGAATATTAGATTATTAGGGTGATTCTGATATGTTCTCAGTGTTGTGGCCTGAATTTTAGAAACTGAACTTCATTGGGTATATTGATTGTATGTTATTGGCATGAATAAATTGTTCAAATGAGAGACTTTGTTGTTTAGTGCGCACTCAATGTGTCTCTCAGTAGTGTGTGGCCTGGATTTGGCCTGAATTTGTTACAGGGAACTCTTGACTAAATCAACGACTAGTTGACTTGAATTTTTTTTATGTTGCAAAAAATTAGCAACGACGGAGAACTGTTGCTAAATTTAGAACCAGAATAATAAAACTGGTTCCGGCTAAGTTTAGCCGTTCTAAGTTTTTTTGGTTCTAAATTTCGCAACTGCTATGGAGCAGTTGCGACAATAATATAGCAACAGCAACCGGCAGTTTCTAAACCTTTTCGTAATAGCCAAAGCCGTTGCAAAGCCGCGAAGAAACACCTGGTGAACCGAAAACCGTTGCGAAAAAATTTCACAACGGCTTAGGAGCTGTTGCAAAAAAATATGCAACACCACGTTTTGCAACGGCTTGCTACTGTTGCAAGTCCCTTTTGCAACTGCATGCAGTTGTTGCTATTCCGGAAAAATGGTGTAGTGCCCAATGTAGTCAATTTCCGCCATCTCGGCAGGAATTCCGCCGGAAATTCCGTTTCCGGACCAACGTAACACGAAATGCAAATTTCCGCCGAGACGGAAAATACCCGGGAAGTAACCGAAATTCCGGTCGAGATTGGACAAAATGAACCGGAATTCCGGCCGAGGTCATACACAGGGAGAAAGAAAAAAAGTTGTTAGAGTTAACAGGTAAAAGACGATCTTTCACTCTTAACGCCACCTTTTTATCTCTTCCGGTTCATTTGTTTGCCGTCTTGGACTCAATAGGTAACCCAACCACCGACTAAACCAACAACAACACCATCTTATCATCATTTTATGGGGACTCTGTCAGTCATTCATCGACACCGTTACCTACATACACGCAATATCACGTAACTTATGCGACTAGAGATTCTCTAACTTTCTCTTGCATACATGTACATGTTCTACTAGTATATCCTTGAATAATCAAAAGGTGTTGATGATGAAAAGCAACCATACTTTTTAATTAGAAAGCCATTACTCAAGTAAATTATACTCCAGTTCATATGCATACAGCAGCAACAGGTATCTGAAAACATTGAGAACTTTTTTGGGACCATGGTTTAATTATATATATAAAAGTTGGAACCGATATTACACCGAGATTTGGAAACGGAATCTCCCCGAGACAACGTTGTACCAGTGTCTCGCTCGGGACCGAGACAAACCGGAATCCGAGATCGACTACATTGGTAGTGCCCCCTTTGTCAATTTTAGTGACAAAACTATCAATACATATGGAATACAAAATAAATAAACTTTGTAGCTTCTCATCCAAATGCTTGATCTCCTTGGTTCTTCAACATTAATTAAAATCTTCGTCACTTCCAAGTACTCCAATGATTCTAAAGATGTTCAGTTCAACATCATCGTTTGTTCAAGATCCGTAGCCATAAAAATAAGAAAGCAATAGCTCTCAATCATTTTTATACAATGTCATAGTATTATTACAAAACATCAAAGTTCAATTGTATCACAACTTTGACAACAATACTATGGTGATATGCATCACTCCCCCTTAGTCAATACTTTCATCTCACATGAAAACCACTCCCCCTTACATAATGATCCGAAAACCATGTGTATTTGTGGTGTGAACTACACGTTAATTCTCCCCCTTTTTGTCAATAAAATTGGCAAAAGTACGAAATGGGATCCTAATGAAATTTCCATAGAGATACTTCATGACCAAAAGAAAAGCACATATCAACTTTTTTAAATGCAATCACATAGTCGAAACTAAATGAATGCATCAAGGAGTTTATAAAGATACAAGATAACCCCTATAATATTCCACAGCCACACTCCCCACAAAGATTTGGCAATTAATCACAAGTTCAATTAAGAACTCTCCCCCATAAGATGTCATTCCCGAAAGAATAACAAGAGAGACCTTACTTTCACAAGAAAAGAAGGATTTCTTTGGACATTAACAAATCACACAAGAATATGAATTTGTATCCAAAAAAATCTCAATTAAATTACCACAAGAGATCCCATGATTAATTTAATCGAGAATGCTCACATAAGAAAACTTCCGGAGCCGCACAATATTTTACATAAAATATGGATCTGGGAAGATCAATACTGCGGAATAAACAAAGATTCATTTTATTCTTCATCACTATTTAACAATGACATATAATAGACGTAATCTTTGTACATAAAATTTCATCCTATCTTCCATCAATATTTTTATAATGACATAATAGGCTTATCTTTTGTTCGTCAAAAGTTCATTCAATATTTTATCAATACTTGCATACCTACATATGAAAGACTTAAATTTTGAACAAATATGGTCATCTGTACTTCTGGATTCAGCGCATTTAGCAATTTAATTGAAAGAATAGATCATTCAAGGCTAAGATGCTTATTAAAGTTATTACATCACCCTAACATTAACATAAGTTCAGCATAAGAAGATTCAAGCAGATAACAGGAAATTGAAGTCAACATAAGTAGTTCAACAAACCAACAACAACAAGTACATAGATTAGTCACATAGTATAATCCCAAGAAATTTCATAAATTTCTCCTTCAGTTCAGGATAGGCTATTTCTGCATAATCCACCTGCTCTTTCAAAATCTCTACTTCTTGTTGCATAAGAGAGAGTTCAGAGTTGGGTGTCGCGGGAGCTCTGGACATTTTTGCAATGCTTTTCATGGTTAAGACCTTTGGTCCTCCAAGATTGGTTCCAACAGCAACAATACCAAATTGACTGCAAATCCTTGAGATGAGACAAGGAAATCCAGGGGTCTTTCTTGAAATTTGTCTGACACTTATCATCTGACGAATAATAAGGCCACAAAAATCAATGTTCTTCCCTTCAACAACATAATAGACCAGTTCTGCAAGAGGTTTCGTCCATAATTGTCTGTCAATTGTGTTGGGCATCAAGTTAGCTACCAGTAATTTTCCAGCAATTCTGAGGAACAATGCAGCATCATGAACATCAATCTTTCCATTATTCTAGGACACATCACTTGCAAGAAGGAAGTTTGAGAGCACATTTGGAGAAGGTCTCAAATGCTCAGAAGGTGGTAGAAGAAAGTCACCAACATGAGATAAGTCCAGGAGGTTAGCGATAATTTGACGATTCACAACAAACAAGTTTCCTTCAACAATGGTCTTGAATGTGCCTTTTACGCTATCAAGTTCATGAAAATTTGCATAGATTGGGTTGTCAGCTCCATATAGGCAGTTCCCATAGGACGGTGAATAATTCCCCATTCATGATTCTCAAAGAACCTAGGAAGACAATCTACTCTAAGTTCAGCTGGACTATAAATCCTTTCAATAATAGGCTTCTTAGTACTATACTCCACATAGTAATCACGAGCCTTAGAATTTACGAACCTAATTCTTAAGCTTGGATCATAAAAGGATTCATCGCGAATTTGGGTAATCGAACTTTCACCACGACTAGGTCTCTTCCTAGAATTCATAGTAGAGTATGAACTTACAAAGAGATAAGAGAAACTTACTTGGTACACGAACTGTCGTTAATGTAAAGGCTCCAAAACGATGAGTAGAAAGAAAATAGTTCTTGACCCGACGTACCAAACCTTCTTTTGAATTCAATGGTGTAAACAAAACCTGAATTTGTTAAGATACAAAGGAGATGAACGATTAGTACCGGAACTGTCGAGTTTCTCTTGCGTACAAGAACTGAAGAGGAGAGGTGAAGTGAACGAAGAAAAAAGCTTTCTCTTTTTAAGTGACAAACGGTGGAACCCGAACCGGAAATGTTCGAACTGGAACGAGATCCATTCACCTGAGTTCAGGTACATGAACTGCACGTGCGAAGTAAGGGATTGTTTGTATTGTGCATCATTGTTTGAGAATAATAAGAAGGATTGCAGCAGAGCTCAACAATACTATATCCTGCAATTCACAAGGACAACACCTTGCACACCATGACACCAACATAAAGTTTCTTTCCAACAACTCTTACAGTTTTTTGTAAAGAGAGAAGCCCAGGGAACTATTTTTTCATGAGAGTCAAAGAAATTTAGGAGCACACAAAAAGAATTGTGTTTCTGATTTCTTATTTTCTTTCTTATAAAAAACAGTCTCTGCAGATAATTTTTAGTATTGCATAGGGAAACTCTTTTGAAAAGAAGAGACGTACTAACCTTTTCATAGAGAAAGACAATACGATTATCTTGGTAGGGTATATCAGGAATTGACCAATGAATTGATTCATGCTTGGTGATGATATAGTCAGAAGACTCAGACTTAAACTCTTCTTGTCATCTGCTTAGTTTGCTACAACCAATTTGATTACTCAGAGGAGGAGCATTGCTCTCACTGATTAGTAAATCAATATCGACTTCAACATGAATATTACTCATCATAACTTGATTTAGCTTATTAAGAGATTCTTGCTCTTTTTGGAGATATAACTAAACATCAAGAGACAAGCTCTCAAGCCTTTTCTCAAGCCCTGGATATAATTCTAGGGGTTTCAGACCCGGTAGAGGTTTAGATAGAATTTCTTCTGCAGATTTTATTTAAATCAGTCATTGAAGAAGATTTTGTAATCCCTGGCTCTAGTGGTGCTTTTATTGAGATAGCACTACTGTCCATAGAGTCAGATCGCTACAAACACAGACTTATGAGGTCTTAAACGTGTTTGTCTGCTCTGATACCAATTGAAAAAGCGGGGGTCTAACAACCTCACCCAATATTTCGCTTAGCAATCTGTATGGACTAACTCCAATATACTTTTTAAGAGAATCAACTAGACAGTCAGACTCAATCTTAATAAAAGTATATCAAAGAGTTATATCTCAATTTAAATCAAAAAGGGGGAGAAATATATGGAGTAAACAAGTGATTTTTAATCACTAGGAAAGGACAATTGTGCTTAAACGTTATATCTAAGGAAATAAGAAAACATTGACTAAGGGGGAGAAACATATCATATTGTTGTGTAGTAATACTTACTACAAAAGGGGAATAATAAAAATGTTCAAATTGAATATTTACATAGCTTACCTTTAGGGGGAGTAAAACCTTTTGTTATTCAAATCTTAACAGCGACATTTATTGATTGTGAAAGTGCGGGTGTCTAACAACCACACGCAACAATTCGTTTGGAAATCTGAGAGGACTTACTCTAATACACTTTCTAGAGAATCAACTAGACAGTCAGACTCAATCTAGAGTAAAGTATATCAAAGAGTTTAATATCTCTAACTCTTAATTCAATCTGTAATCAACAAATAGAAATCTGCGAGCCCGATTGAATATAAGAGGATTTACTTGAACGGTACCAAAGACCAATGTTCAAGTGTCAATCAATGTAAATCAACAACCAAAGGTTGGATATTCTAATTGATTGACCTTGACGCACAACCTGTGATATTTTAATTATATAACAAAATATAATGCGGAAAACAAATAACACAAACACCATAATTTTGTTAACGAGAAAACCGCAAATGAAGAAAAACCCCGGACCTAGTCCAGATTGAACACCACACTGTATTAAGCCGCAACAGACTCTAGCATACTACCAATTAACTTCAGACTGGACTGTAGTTGAACCCTAATCAATCCCACACTGATTCATGGTACAGTTGAGTTCCTTACGTCTCTAATCCCAGCAGGATACTACGCACTTGATTCCCTTAGTTGATCTCAACCACAACCAAGAGTTTCTACGACCCAAAGTCTAAGACTTGATAAACAAATCTGTCTCACACAGAAAAGTCTATAGGTTGAATGAATCTGTCTCCCACAAAAATACCCAAGAGTTTTTTTCCGTCTTTTGATAAATCAAGGTGAACATGAACCAATCGATAAACCGGACTTATATTCCCGAAGAACAGCCTAATATTATCAATCACCTCACAATAATCTTAATCGACTAGCGAAACAAGATATTTTGGAATCACAAACGATGAGACGGAGGTGTTTGTGATTACTTTTATCTTTCCTATCAGAGAAATTAATCTCGAGTCAATTATTTCAATTGTACTCAATATGATAGAATCAGGAGAGATCAGAACACGCAACTACAAAGAAAATAGTTGGGTCTGGCTTCACAATCCCAATGAAGTCTTTGAAGTCGTTAACCTACAGGGTCTCGATATAAACCTAAGGTTAAGGGAGAATCGACTCTAGTTATGCAACTAGTAACACACAGTGGGTGTGGGGATTAGGTTTCCCAGTTGTTAGAGTTCTTCTTTATATAGTTTTCAAATCAGGGTTTGCAATCCAAGTTACCTTGATAACAAAGCATTCAATATTCACCGTTAGATGAAAAACCTGATTCAACCAAGCTAATATCATTCAACCGTTAGATCGAACTTAGCTTGTTACACACAAATGAAATGTACCCTCATCTAGGTTTATGTAACCGTACCTAAACGTGTACACCATGTTGGTTCACAAATAGTTAACCGAGGTTAGCCATATGATTACTCTCATATCAACCTTATTCATCTTAACCATAAGTAGTTCAAATGACTCAAATGAAAATAGTTAAAGAGTTGTTCAATTGCTATATTCTCATAGAACTATACAAGAACACAATTGAAGTAAAATCGGTTTGATTCACTCGAATCAATCATGAACATTATAGCCACGGTTTGCAAAGATTGCATTCGTTATTATATAAATGTGTATGTTCATGTTTAAAACCGATTTTAGAACTTTAACCTTCAAGTATGCAAACAGGTACGCATACTTGAAATACTTGGACTAAGATTGAGTTACGCCAGTACGCAAACGGGTACGCGAACTTCAAATCCCAGCAGAAATTCTCGGACATGAACCTATACGCCAGTACGCAAACGGGTACGCATACTTAGGTTCCCGGATTTCTCAAACCTACAGGTACCCAAACGGGTGCGCATATTATGATTTCTGGACTTGGATTACATATGTGCAAGAGTGCACTACATGACATATCCAATAATGGTTAAGTGTTCTAAACTCTTATTTCAATCATTGAAACTTTCTTAGAGGATGACAATAGCCGTTTTCACAAACTATTAGCATCAAAGCAATTTTCAAGTTATTGAAATAATCATTACGAAACATTCCAAGACAACACCAAATGATTGTATCACACAAACCATGAAGGATGTTACTCGGAAATTTTCACATGATATAAGATGAACTTGGTCGAAGCGAAAGCTTGTCAACACATATTTCGAGAAATATGTAAGCGAGTTAAACTCAGCTTGATGAGTGCCAAATATTGTATATATTTATCCCTTTTTGTTGGCATTTTAACTCATCTTTTATGCATTAATTCTACATTTTATCCCATATTCTGTATTTTCATTGTTTTCAAGAATAAATATTTTTATTAATTAATTTTGCATTTTTAGGTAGTAAATAAAGTTCGGATGAGTCGCGGAGCGAAAAGAGCAGAAAAGTAGTGAAAAGCCGGGAGAAATTACGCAAGGAAGCCGCGAAGAATGGTGCGCACAACCTCATTTTCTACACACAAAAGCGCCTCCGTTCTCAGCCATCAGATCATTTCTCAGAAGCATCCGACGGTCGCTCCTTCATAGAGCATCAAAATCTGAAGTCTCTGCCAAGCACCACAGCGCTGAAATTCCAAGCCTTCAGATTAGATGGTAGTTGAATCCAACGGTCGCTCCCTTGCTGTGCATCAAAGTTTGATATCTCCGCCTAACACTACAACACCTAACTCCATCTAGCATCGTTGATTTTGTTGTATTATATAATCCAGCGGTCGCTACAAGCCTCACTTCACATCACCGTCCGATCTACCTACCAGCTCCATATCCCACGGCCCATCTCACGAAACATCATCTCTTGATGGACCCGCCTCACACCCTAGCGACCTAACCCATCCACCTAACCAAACACCCCCCTTCTCTCCCAACCAGTCGAGCCTCTCCTCCATCATCTCCACAGCAGAGAACCACCGTACACCACCATCTTCTCCACCTCTGCCACCAACTCACTGCCACCACCACACCTCCACCATCATCACCCTATCACCCAACAACCAAAACCCATCTCCCCCCTAGCCCTCTAGTTCCCTATTTTCTCATTTTTTCACGCTTCTCTGCCTGAAACCCTAGGCGTGAAAAATTGATAAATTAGGTAACCTAGAGTTGCAATTAGAGCATGGGAATGGAGCAGGAGAGTCAGAGGAAGAATGGGTCGACGCACATGGGAGGAATTGTGCCATAAAATTAGGTAATTTGCAAAACCTAATTTCACTGATTTTGGGGGAAAATTGGGGAAAACCCTAATGATGTAATTGGGTATAAATTGGGACTATGGGTGTGTGTGAGAGAGTATGCTTGGAGTAGCCAACATCCAGAACTTTCAAGTTCTGTTAAATGTTAAAATTGTTAATTTTTAGTTCACTTGCTCAATTACAGTTCACTTGTTATGCTTAATGTTTTTAGTTCAATTTGCTGCTTGTTTAATGTTCATGTTCTGTTAATTCCTGTTTAATGTGATGTTTCTGTTAATGTTTTTAGTTTCATCTCCTGTTAACATGTGTCCTGTTTAGATGTTGTTCAATGTTAGTTCAGTTAGTTGTGATCATGTTTGTTGTTGCTCCTGTCACTGTCAGTTACATAATGGAATGCTAGGCTAGATACATTTGAAGCTTTGTGCTAATTGTGTAATGGAAGAAATCAGTGCTTAAAGCAAGCTGATTTTCTTGCCATTCCCTGTGTATGCTTAGGTTGCACTTTGATTGAGCATTGGGAGAAACTAGTGCTCATAGCAAGCTAGTTTTCTTCCCATTCTATTTGTTTGCCTGTATTCTGCCTAGCCTTGCTTCATTTCAGCTTCACCACATCCCTGCCCTTGGCCTTAGGCCTTGGTTATCTTGTTTTGTTCTTTGCTTTTGTTGTTGCCCTGTTGTATCTTTCATTTTGTTTTCTGTTGCTTTTGTTCATCTTTGCTTGCACTGTTTTCTGTGGCTTAGGTCTTTGCTGCTATTTGCTTTCCCCTGCTGTGTGCTCTCTTGTGCTGCTGTGCACTGCTTGTGTAGCTGCTGTTGCTTTTGCTCTGCAATTGCTGTTGCTGTTGCACTTGCCCTGCACTTCTTTCTCCTGCACTGCTTCTGCTGAGCAGCACTTGTGCTGCTGTTGCATTGCTACTTCTTTTCTTGTTCTGCTGCCTTCACTTGCTGTGCAGCCCTTGCTCCTGCTGCTGCTACTACCTGCTGTGTAGCTGCAGTACTGCTGCTACTGGTGCCTGCTGCTGAGTTGCCTCTGCCAAGGTTGCTGCTGCTGTGGTCACTTCTTATCCTGCCAAGCCAAGTCCAGCTCCTGCAGCCAACTGAATCCAAAGCCCAGTTCACAACAAAAGACACTGAGCCCAATTCACAAGTGAACTGTTGAGCCCAAGTTCAGTTCCCTGTAAGGCCAAAGCCCATTGACACTTCAAAGACTAACTGAACCCAAGCTCAGTTCATTTCATTGTTAAAAACAAACCCATTAGGCCCAATTTACTCAAAGGGTATTCAAAGCCCAACAATAGCATTTTAGAGCCCAAATAGCTAGAACACTACAAAACACACCCGATCTCTGTGGATCGACCCGTACTTGCACGAGCTACAACCGACGACCGTGCACTTGCGGTATTACTGTAGGCCCCGTTTTTATTACGCTTAATTTTATATACTTCTCCGGGTCCACCAAGTTTTTGGCCGGGGATAATTTTTAGGACTTTTCGGGGCCTACCAAGTTTTTGGCGCCGCTGCCGGGGATTGGTGCTGTGTTTTATCTGTGTTTTATTAGCTATTTTGTATTTCATTGCATAGCATTTGCATCTGCATCTGCTTCATTTCATTTGCTGTTGGACCTGCTGATTCTGAACCTGTTTTTCCTCTGCTGGGACGCCACTAAGGAAAAGAACCAAAACCCAACTGGGTTTTTGCAACAATATCAGAGCAGCTGGGCTGTGCTAGAAAGGTAAGCCTAAACCCATTCAATTGAGAGAACCCAACCTGTGGGCTTCCAAATTTATTTAATTGTGGGCTTGTAATAATTAACCCAATTTTTTTGGGCTTTTTATTTTTTTATTTTGGGTTTGTAATAATTTATTTGTAGGCTTGTTGTTTAATTTGTGGGCTTGTATTTATTTTGTGTGGGCTTGTTTAAATTCTTCCATTGGACTTATATTTTGGACTCTGGGTTTAAACCCAGCTGAGCTTATAACTGATTGTGGACTTGTGAGTGGACCTCGAAACCAAAGTTTTAAAACAAACGTCGGGCCTTAACCAACTGGGCCAAATTAAACTTTCAAAATTAAAACTTAGTGTTTCTTGGGTCGCAGCCTTCCATTCCATTAGAGGACAACAGTGGGCGCGCTCCCAATTCAAAAACCAAATTTTATTTTATTTTCTAAAAAAAAAAAAAAAAAAAAAAAAAAAAAAAAAAAAAAAGTTTTATTTTTCTCCCATTTAAGTCCAATTTTAGTGTTTTAAAACTTTCCATGTCTCTACACTTTTTCTTTTGGGTTGATCCTCAACTCTTTAGACTTTTGGTGTATGGTGATTTTTTTGTATATAATCCAGTAGATACAATTTCTTAACAACCCTTTTGTTCCTTTTGTATATATTTTGCTAATCCAATATGATCTCGGCTGAAACATGTTGGATTTTTTTGCCTTGAATAACGGAGTTTTAATTCTGCTTTCGCCGAAATCGGGTATTCTCTCTCCTTTTACTCTACTCAACATGTCCCTTTCCATATGTTGCATTTTAATTCTTTCCATATTTTGAAACATTGAGGACAATGTTTAGTTTAGGTTTGGGGGTATAGAGTAGATACCATGATAATATGCTATAATTGAAAAACGAACTCCTTCTTCTTTTTTTGAAAAAAATTGAAAAATTCCAAAAAAAAAAAAATTAAAAAATTAAAAAATCATAAAAATGGAGCTCATTTACCTTGAAATGTTGACTCTTGTGCAAATATGTATTTTTATTAGGAGTCTTAGTCTAGATATTTAGGCACCCTGATTCTAGCACAATTCACATAGTGATAAGAAATTTGCACGCGCACGATCTACCAATACATGTATGGCCTCGATCTTCAAGGTGTTGGATAGGAAGTTACGATTGCCAATCACTTTAGAATACTGAACGAAACTTGACTAGCTTGTTCTTTGGTTGGTTGGGATAGAAGATGGAGGTTACATTAAGAAAGACAACCATCGAATTTAACTGGGTGCATCAAAAAGGGCTACCTCTTGCAAAGTGTCATGTAATCTTTTGTTTCTTTTTGTTATGTATCAAAAGTGTTTCCTTGTAAAAAAAAAAAAAAAAAAAAAATCGATGTATATATTCAGAAAAAAAAATATCAGAAAAATACAAAAAAATCAAGTATTTATCAATTCCATCATCTCTTGTTCCAAAAATAAAAAGAGAATAGTCAATGTAAATAAGAGTCATGTAAATAGTCATCTTTTGTTGTTTCGTTGTAATAAGCAAGGAGGGTGTATGCCATTGATGTACAACGCGAGAAATTGTGAAATACCTCCAACTCATTCACAATTCTCGTAAAGTCCGGACAGCTAGCTAGATTTCGACCTCAGTTCTTAGCCTGAGAAACTATCTCTTGGTGATTAGTAGTCATGACTTCAGATCTTTCTTTACACATGTGTAGATACACTTTACACTCTTATCACATGTCCTTATTTGTTATCAGTGCTAGGATTGTGCCTTCGATAGCTAGATTGACATCTCCATTTTGCTGTGAGCTAAACTGTTTTGCACATGTCACGTTTGATGGAATCTGAGCTTATATTTTGTCCTTAGGTTTTGTAGGCACACCTCTGGTAAACCTTCACGAGACTTCAACTCGTCCACTAGGGACACTTAGTGGTTTAAAAGGCTTAGTGCATACGCTAAATGCATTCGAGAGACCAGCGACAGTGGTATAGTTAGGATTTCCTTAGTTTTGTTTTACTTGAGGACAAGTAAAATTCAGGTTTGGGGGTATTTGATGAGTGCCAAATATTGTATATATTTATCCCTTTTTGTTGGCATTTTAACTCATCTTTTGTGCATTAATTCTACATTTTATCCCATATTCTGTATTTTCATTGTTTTCAAGAATAAATATTTTTATTAATTAATTTTGCATTTTTAGGTAATAAATAAAGTTCGGATGAGTCGCGGAGCGAAAAGAGCAGAAAAGTAGTGAAAAGCCGGGAGAAATTACGCAAGGAAGCCGCAAAGAATGGTGCGCACAACCTCATTTTCTACACACAAAAGCGCCTCCGTTCTCAGCCGTCAGATCAGTTCTCAGAAGCATCCGATGGTCGCTCCTTCATAGATCATCAAAATCTGAAGTCTCTGCCAAGCACCACAGCGCTGAAATTCCAAGCCTTCAGATTAGATAGTAGTTGAATCCAACGGTCGCTCCCTTGCTGTGCATCAAAGTTTGATATCTCCGCCTAACACTACAACACCTAACTCCATCTAGCATCGTTGATTTTGTTGTATTATATAATCCAGCGGTCGCTACAAGCCTCACTTCACATCACCGTCCGATCTACCTACCAGCTCCATATCCCACGGCCCATCTCACGAAACATCATCTCTTGATGGACCCGCCTCACACCCTAGCGACCTAACCCATCCACCTAACCAAACACCCCCCTTCTCTCCCAACCAGTCGAGCCTCTCCTCCATCATCTCCACAGCAGAGAACCACCGTACACCACCATCTTCTCCACCTCTGCCACCAACTCACTGCCACCACCACACCTCCACCATCATCACCCTATCACCCAACAACCAAAACCCATCTCCCCCCTAGCCCTCTAGTTCCCTATTTTCTCATTTTTTCACGCTTCTCTGCCTGAAACCCTAGGCGTGAAAAAATTGATAAATTAGGTAACCTAGAGTTGCAATTAGAGCATGGGAATGGAGTAGGAGCAATTACAAAGCATGGGTCGAGTTCAATTTGATGTTGCTACATCAAATTAGGTGAGTAATCACCAACCCTAGCCTACTGTTATTTTGGGAAAATTGGGTAGAACCATAATTGTCTGTGGGTATAAATATGTATTGTGGGATTGTTGTAAAAACTATGTTTGGATTAGCCTGCATCCAGAACTTTCAAGTTCTGTTAAATGTTAAATTTGCAAGCTCAGTTAAATTTCAGTTTTGGTTCAAAAAAAAAAAAAAAAAATTCTTTTGCTCCCAATTTTAAACCAAATTTCTTTTATATCCCACCAAAACCAAATTTTTCCCAAAAATCCAAACCCATCAAAAACCAAATTTTTTTAAAACCCATTAAAACCAAATAGTGGGCTTTGTGTCATTTCAAAATGGGCCAACCTCGTGCTCTCCATGAATACATGTATCCATCAATACAAATTCCATTATCATGTATTGTCTTACCTCAAACCAATAACCCTTTTAAAATAAATGCAAGCATGATACAAATACTTCCTATATTTCGAGGGTTCGATTCTGAGAACCCCTATACTCATGTAAGGGAGTTTGAACAAATTTGTCGGACTATGCAACCTGATCATTTGTCCGAAGACTCTCTGAAATTGCGTTTGTTTACATTTTCTTTAAAGGAAAGGGCCAAAACATGGTTTTACGGTTTGAGACCACAATCAATCACTACTTGGGAACAACTCACTAATCAATTTTTCCAAAAATTCTTTCCACATCACAGGACCATCGCTATTCGTCAAAATATCAATTGTTTTGTCCAATTGGATGAGGAAACTGTTTTTTCACTATTTTGAACGTTTTAATGATTTGTTGAGTGAATGTCCGCACCATGGAATTGAGAAGTGGAGACTTGTCGTCATCCTCTATGAGGGACTAGACTTTAAATCTCGAACCATGGTTGAGTCTATGTGTAATGGTGAGTTTATTGATAAATCTGTGGATGATGCATGGAATTTTTTAGCCGAGATTGCAGAGAAAACCCATCAATGGGAATCCGTTAGGGAAACAGGAACAACACCACATGATATGAGTCACCCTCATGAATTAGAGTTTTATTCTTGTAATAGCTCCGACCTTAGGATTGAAAATTATCCTAGATTGCAAAATTCCTATCATGATGATGATGATGATTATGATGTTATGTTAGAAGAACATGTCTATACTGAAAATGTTATGGAACCTTTGGGTTCAAATACATTAGGCTTCTCTGCCCCGACCTTAATGCATGATATTTCTTCTAGTATTCCATGTGATGTTTCCCCTGATGTGCCGATACATGAAAATAAATCTGTTGATGATGTTGATAATTCTGTTTGTAATCTTGCCAATTTGATTGATGATAATGAGCATGATGTGACATGTGTAGATGAGTTAGAAGATTTTGATTTGATTGATAATGATATGCCTATTCTTCTACCTAAGTCACAATCTGATGGCCTTCCACCCAACCTAGATTTGGTTTGTAACAAAAATTTTAAACCAACTTTTCTGAAAATTCCTAATCTAGGATTGGAACTGTGTGCTTCCCAAGTCCTCTTGGACTATTTTTCTTCAAAATATAACACTTTTAAAGAGCCACAGTTGGAAATTGCATGTTTGCCCATCCCGAAAACAGTCCATTATGAGTTAGACCTTTTGAATCCTGAACCCTTAAAATTGTTAGATTTTGTGCTTAAAAGTAAACCTGTTGAACAATTTAGGTTCAGGGGTGATTCATTCGGTTTTTCACTCTCATTCCCATTTAAGTCCAATTTTAGTGTTTTGAAACTTCCTTTGTCTCTACACTTTTTCTTTTGGGTTGATCCTCAACTCTTTAGATTGTTAGTGTATGGTGAATATTTTTGTATATAATCCAGTAGATAAAATTTTAAAAATCCTTTTGTTCCTTTTGTATATATTTTGCTAATCCAATATGATCTCGGCTGAAATATGTTGGATTTTTGCCTTGAATAACGGAGTTTTAATTCTGCTTTCGCCGAAATCGGGTATTCTCTCTCCTTTTACTCTACTCAGCATGTCCCTTTCCATATGTTGCATCTTAATTCTTTCCATATTTTGAAACATTGAGGACAATGTTTAGTTTAGGTTTGGGGGTATAGAGTAGATACCATGATAATTTGCCATAATTGAAAACAAAACTCAATCTTTTTGAAAAAATTGAAAAATTCCAAAAAAAATTGAAAAAATCAAAATTCAATAAAAAATTAAAAAATGAAAAATCATAAAAAATGGAGCTCATTTACCTTGAAATGTTGACTCTTGTGCAAATATGTATTATTATTAGGAGTCTTAGTCTAGATATTTAGGCACCCTGATTCTAGCACAATTCACATAGTGATAAGAAATTTGCACGCGCACGATCTACCAATACATGTATGGCCTCGATCTTCAAGGTGTTTGATAGGAAGTTACGATTGCCAATCACTTTAGAATACTGAACGAAACTTGACTAGCTTGTTCTTTGGTTGGTTGGGATAGAAGGTGGAGGTTACATTAAGAAAGACAACCATCGAATTTAACTGGGTGCATCAAAAAGGGCTACCTCTTGCAAAGTGTCATGTAATCTTTTGTTTCCTTTTGTATATGTATCAAAAGTGTTTCCTTGTTCAAAAAAAAAAAAAAAAAAAAAAAAAAAAAAAAAAAAAAAAAAAAAAAAAAAAAAAAAAAAAAAAAAAAAAAAAAAAAAAAAAAAAAAAAAAAAAAAAAAAAAAAAAAAAAAAAAAAAAAAAAAAAAAATTTCAAGTATTTATCAATTCCATCATCTCTTGTTCCAAAAATAAAAGAGAATAGTAAATGTAAATAAGAGTCATGTAAATAGTCATCTTTTGTTGTTTCATTGTAATAAGCAAGGAAGGGTGTATGCCATTGATGTACAACGCGAGTAATTGTGAAATACCTCCAACTCATTCACAATTCTCGTAAAGTCCGGACAGCTAGCTAGATTTCGACCTCAGTTCTTAGCCTGAGAAACTATCTCTTGGTGATTAGTAGTCATGACTTCAGATCTTTCTTTACACATGTGTAGATACACTTTACACTCTTATCACATGTCCTTATTTGTTATCAGTGCTAGGATTGTGCCTTGATAGCTAGATTGACATCTCCATTTTTGCTGTGAGCTTTAACTGTTTTGCACATGTCACGTTTGATGGAATCTGAGCTTATATTTTGTCCTTAGGTTTTGTAGGCACACCTCTGGTAAACCTTCACGAGACTTCAACTCGTCCACTAGGGCCACTTAGTGGTTTAAAAGGCTTAGTGCATACGCTAAATGCATTCGAGAGACCAGCGACAGTGGTATAGTTAGGATTTCCTTAGTTTTGTTTTACTTGAGGACAAGTAAAATTCAGGTTTGGGGGTATTTGATGAGTGCCAAATATTGTATATATTTATCCCTTTTTGTTGGCATTTTAACTCATCTTTTATGCATTAATTCTACATTTTATCCCATATTCTGTATTTTCATTGTTTTCAAGAATAAATATTTTTATTAATTAATTTTGCATTTTTAGGTAGTAAATAAAGTTCGGATGAGTCGCGGAGCGAAAAGAGCAGAAAAGTAGTGAAAAGCCGGGAGAAATTACGCAAGGAAGCCGCGAAGAATGGTGCGCACAACCTCATTTTCTACACACAAAAGCGCCTCCGTTCTCAGCCATCAGATCATTTCTCAGAAGCATCCGACGGTCGCTCCTTCATAGAGCATCAAAATCTGAAGTCTCTGCCAAGCACCACAGCGCTGAAATTCCAAGCCTTCAGATTAGATGGTAGTTGAATCCAACGGTCGCTCCCTTGCTGTGCATCAAAGTTTGATATCTCCGCCTAACACTACAACACCTAACTCCATCTAGCATCGTTGATTTTGTTGTATTATATAATCCAGCGGTCGCTACAAGCCTCACTTCACATCACCGTCCGATCTACCTACCAGCTCCATATCCCACGGCCCATCTCACGAAACATCATCTCTTGATGGACCCGCCTCACACCCTAGCGACCTAACCCATCCACCTAACCAAACACCCCCCTTCTCTCCCAACCAGTCGAGCCTCTCCTCCATCATCTCCACAGCAGAGAACCACCGTACACCACCATCTTCTCCACCTCTGCCACCAACTCACTGCCACCACCACACCTCCACCATCATCACCCTATCACCCAACAACCAAAACCCATCTCCCCCCTAGCCCTCTAGTTCCCTATTTTCTCATTTTTTCACGCTTCTCTGCCTGAAACCCTAGGCGTGAAAAATTGATAAATTAGGTAACCTAGAGTTGCAATTAGAGCATGGGAATGGAGCAGGAGAGTCAGAGGAAGAATGGGTCGACGCACATGGGAGGAATTGTGCCATAAAATTAGGTAATTTGCAAAACCTAATTTCACTGATTTTGGGGGAAAATTGGGGAAAACCCTAATGATGTAATTGGGTATAAATTGGGACTATGGGTGTGTGTGAGAGAGTATGCTTGGAATAGCCAGCATCCAGGACTTTCATGTCCTGTTAATTGTTATGTTTGTGTTTATTGTTAATGTTTGTGTTAATTGTTATGTATGTTTGGATTAGCCTGCATCCAGAACTTTCAAGTTCTGTTAAATGTTAAATTTTCAAGCTCAGTTAAATTTCAGTTTTGGTTCAGTGTTAGTTTATTACTGTTGATGTTTATCCTCATTGTTTTGTCATGTTAGTTCATTGTTAATTTCAGTTATGTTAGTGTCCTGTTAGTATCCTGTTAGTTCAATTTTGTTAAAGTTCTGTTAGACTCTAGAATATCTTGTTAATGTTCCTAATGTTTGTGCAATATCCTTTTAATTTCCTGTTAATGTTGTTCACTGTCAGTTAAATGTTCCTGTTATGTTTAAACTTGCTGTTAGTTTGAGGGAATGCTAGGCTAGATATCTGTGAAGCATTGATGTGATTGTGCAATAGAAGAAATCAGTGCTCATAGCAAGCTGATTTTCTTGCCATTCTTGTTGTATGCTTAGGTTGCACTGTTGATTGAGCTTTGGGAGAAACTAGTGCTCATAGCAAGCTAGTTCTCTTCCCATTCTTTTAGTATACCTCCTGAATGCCTTAGCCTAGCCTTGCTCTGTTAGTTTCTCCACATCCCTGCCCTTGGCCTTAGGCCTTGGTTCATTTGCTTTGTTCCTTGTTTTTGCCCTGTGCAGTCTTAACTGCTTATGCTGCTACTATTTAGTTTTTGCTTGCACTGCTCTGTGGCTTAGGCCTTTACTTCTGTTGCTTTGGTTCATCATTAATTCACTGCCTTGCAGCTGCTGTGCAGCACTGGTGCTGCTGCTGCATTGCCTTTGCTTTCCCCTGCTGTTGCTGCTCACTTGTGCAGCTGTTGTGCAGTCTTGCTACTCCTGCAGCCAAGCAAAGGCCAATCCAACTGAGCCCAAAGCTCAGCTCATTCCAAAAAGCTAAGGCCCAGTCCACAGTTACCAAGCCCAGGTTTGAGCCAAAAACCAAAGCCCATTTCATTAAGGCCCCAAGCCAAATTCATTGTAAAGGCCCAGATCCTTGACTGAAACCAAAGCCCAAGGTTTAGTTCATTGAGGCCCAGTTCAGCCCAAGCTTAAGTTTAAGGCCAAAGCCTAGTGTATTGATAGGTTAGAGCTAAAGCCCAATTCAATCAATTGTGGGCTTAACCCAAAAGCCTGAACTCACTGTAAGGCCAAAGCCCATTTACACTTCAGAGACCAACTGAGCCCAAGCTCAGTTCATTTTATTGTGAACAAACCCATTAGCACTCAAAGCCCAATTTAAGCCAAAAGGCTTCATAGCCCAATAGCAATTTAGGAACCCAAATAGCTAGAAACATTCCAAACACACCCGATCTCTGTGGATCGACCCGTACTTGCACGAGCTACAACCGACGACCGTGCACTTGCGGTATTACTGTAGGCCCCCGTTTTTATTGCGCTCATTTATACACCCTTTCAAGGCCTGCCAAGTTTTTGGCGCCGCTGCCGGGGACTGCCAAGTTTTTGGCGCCGCTGCCGGGGATTGGTGCTGTGTTTTTCTTGTTGTTTTATTAGCTATTTTTGCATTTCATTGCATAGCATTTGCATCTGCATCCGCTTCACTTCATTTGCTGTTGGACCTGCTGTTCTGAACCTGTTTTTCTCTGCTGGGACGCCACCAAGGAAAAGAACCAAAACCCAACTGGGTTTTTGCAACAATATCAGAGCAGCTGGGTTGTGCTTAAAAGGTAACCCATTTAAGAGAACCCGAATTGTGGGCTTCCAATTTTTTAATTGTGGGCTTGTAATATTAAAGCCAATTTTTGGGCTTCTCTTATTTTCTGTTGGGTTTGTAATAATTTTTGTGGGCTTGTTTGTTTAATTTGTGGGCTTGTTTAAATTCTTTCATTGGACTTGTATTTTGGACTCTGGGTTTAAACCCAGCTGAGCTTGTAACCGATTGTGGGCTTGTTTCCACTCAAGAGTGGACCTCGAAACCAAAGTTTTAAAACAAATGTCGGGCCTTAACCAACTGGCCCAAATTAAACTTTCAAAATTAAAACTTAGTGTTTCGTGGGCTGCAGCCTTCCTTCCATTCCATTAGAGGACAAACAGTGGGCTTGCTCCCAATTCAAAAACCAAATTTTATTTTCTTAAAAAAAAAAAA